>NW_020799112.1:23080868-23089987 GCF_003259725.1 Athene cunicularia
GGGGCTCTCGGCGCTTTGTCTGTCCGGGAGTCCCCCGGTGCTTTCGCGCAGGGCAGCGGCCGGAGTGGAGTGGAGCGGGGGGAGGCGAAGGAGGAGGCTGAGGGCGGGCGGACGCGCTGCCCCGCTCCCCCCGCGGGGTGCTGCACCTGGCCTTGGCCGCCTGCTCCTCCCCCTCAGGGTGCGGGAGGGAGAAAATCTAAACTGTTTAACGGGAAGGTGCGAGAAGGGAACACAAGAGCCTGTTTCTGTGCTGATTGCCCAGTGGGTTTAAACTAAACTTTGAGAAACTCTTGAAACGTGATGGTTTCGTTGCTGTGTGTAACAACAAAGGGTGTTTACTTTTGTATGCATAATGTAACTCGGTAATTTGCGTGGCATGTATTTAATAAAGAAATAGTGCTCTTTGTGGGAATACTGCTGTAGTTACAAAGCATGTAAATAAGTAGTAGGCAAGCACTCTAACCTTAAAAGTTGTCGGTGGGGAAGAAGGAGATAGGGTGCATTGCTCTAATCTTGAAACACAGTTTCAGGGAGTACAGTACTCTGAAATCTCTGCTGAAGAGGTTTCTTCCCTGAGCATGTGTGAACAGGTTGAGTAGTGGATAGCACGCAAGAGGCACATTGGTACAGTGGTGATCAGTGTATAATGGAGTTAGGCATCTGAAAATGAAATAAAGCTGGTCCTCTGACTCTTAAGCTGCAATTTTACCGGTTTAGGTCACTAGAGGAGTGGAGAATGCTGCGCCTGAACTTAAAAGTAAAGCCAAAACTCATCTTGCTGGCAAAAGGGCTGCATTGGAAGAAATAGGCAATAAAGTTGCAACAAGAGGAACACGTATAGCTAAGGTAAAGAAACATCTGACATCCATCTATATGGAAAAAAAGCTGGATTACTAACTCTGTGCTAATAGTAATTGTTTTCACTACAGAAAACAGAATGCTCCAAAGCATCCATAAAGCCTATGAAAGGCCCTAGTAAGACAACAAATGTGACTGTACTGCCTAAGCCTCCAGGTGCTGTGAAACAAGCAGTCGAAGCTGCAGTTCCAAAGGTAGGAAGTAATGTGATACTGTTCTGACTCTTAATTTGACTTGTGAGTTAAAGCTCTAACTTCAGAATAGTTTGTTTGTAGATGTATCTCATTTCCTTGCTAAAAAGGAAAGCCTCTACTGAGGTTTTGGTTTAATGCATGTTGTGTTTAAAGGATAACGCTAAAGTGACAGAACTAGCTGTTGAAGTACTGGATTAAGTTTCTGCTTTAGCTGGCAGTTAGTAGGTCTTCTGATTCTGTCAGTGTGGCATCTTGGTGAAAGCTTGCCACACTGGAGTGCAAGCTCCGTTCTAGCTTCTCTCAAGAAACTACCAGTAGCTGGAAAAATGTGGAAACAAAGGAATGCTGCAGGTAAAACAGGAGATACATAGGCACTATGATTTGTTCCGTAGGTTCTGTCTCCTGTCCCTATGGATGTATCTATGCAAGAGGAGGATTTGTGCCAAGCCTTCTCTGATGTGTTGCTCAACAACGTAGAAGACATTGATGCTGAGGATGGGGGGAATCCCCAGCTGTGCAGTGACTACGTAAAAGAAATCTACCTGTACCTGAGAGAGCTTGAGGTATGACATGGTGAGTCTGGGCTTCTGCAGCGTGGTGTCAGCCCTGGTGCTCACACAGCTCTCTCTCCACAGCTGCGGCAGTCAGTTCGGCCGCATTACCTCGATGGGAAGATGATCAACGGGCGCATGCGTGCAATTTTAGTTGACTGGCTTGTCCAGGTCCACTCGAGGTTCCAGCTTTTGCAGGAAACACTGTATATGTGTGTGGCAGTTATGGATCGCTTCTTACAAGTAAGTAGGATATTTTTCAACTCCCATTTGGATTAGGAGACTTGCTCCATGACTCTGCTTTTAAAGGAGTTTCATCTATGACCCTATGAAATCTGCTCTTTGTGCCAGAGCTCTGTAAAATGGAGCATCTTGGCTCCGAGGCTCCAGTCTTCTGTCAGTATGGGGACACTTCTGACTCCCAAGTGGAAAATCTCATTGACATTATAGGAATGAACATTGTCATACTGCTATGTTAAACTGATAACTTAGAATCTGTTTATCTAGAGTTTGACGTTTTGGGTCTTGTTTTTTAAATTACTATATTGCAGAGTCATCCAGTACCTCGTAAGAGGCTTCAGCTGGTGGGTGTAACAGCACTGCTTGTAGCTTCAAAATATGAAGAGATGTTCTCTCCTGATGTAGCTGACTTTGTTTACATTACTGACAATGCCTACACCAGTGATGAAGTTAGAGAAATGGAGATTACTATTCTTAAAGAGTTAAACTTCGATTTGGGGCGACCTCTTCCAATTCACTTCTTAAGAAGAGCATCAAAAGCTGGGGAGGTGGGTACTTGTCCTCATTATCTAGAACTTCCCTACATGTTTAAAGTCTATTAGGATCATTTCTGGAATTTTTATCATGGGATCTTGTTTTCTTCTTACATGCAGGATTGAGAAATACTCAGCCACGTAACTCCACCATTTGGAGTAATGTGACAGCATCCCCGTGGCAGCCAGTAGCTGTTCACATTTGTATGTACTGGGGCCTGTGTTCAGTCTTAGTGGCAGTAATTTTACTGTTAGAGTAAACACACCTAGAGCAGAACCCTTGCTTTTAGAGTGATCTTTTTGTCTGGTGATCAGGGTATTCCCTAGTAAAAGGGCAGCAGTGTTACAGTTACTCATAATTTTTGGGTGCAAATGTTGCATTGTTTAAGAATCAAAAGGTAGTCTTTGATCAGACCCTTTTTCCCCACCTCAGTGGTTACATTTGAACGAATTGTCCACACTTGAAGTGGGCTGCAATGGCCTTCACAGACCACTGGGTAACACTTGGCGTTGGCTGCCTGCTTTAAGAGGGATTCATTAAGTCATCTCACACTTCCCCCTGCTTAGTGTGTTACAGCGGGAGCGCGTGGGTCCCTGATTGGGCTGTTCACATCCCTCACTTGACTTTTTGTGTCTGAACTCTGGCTGGCTGCTGGACTAGACTTGGTCTCGATTCTGAGATGAGCTGTTCAGAGTATGGTTGTTAGACCTTAGTAACTGTTTTATCCGTTAATGAATGCAATAAACAATCCTGAATTACTGTGATGAGGTGAATTTAAACTGTGGATTAACAAATTTGTCAATCTGGTAGGCCGATGCTAAGCAACATACACTAGCAAAATACCTAATGGAGCTGACGCTGATCGACTATGACATGGTTCACCATCGTCCATCAGAGATCGCAGCTGCCGCCTTGTACTTGTCCCAGAAGATTCTGGGACCTAATAAATGGGTAAGTGGTTTAATCAGAGTCATTGTCAAGATTGTTTTCCTTGGTTAATTGAACTAAAAGAACTACTTCAGAAAATTGCATTTAAATCAGTAATAATGCTGGTGCTCAAAGGACTCTTGGACAGCCTGACGCGTAGTAGCAGGTAGAAAAAGGAACATGCCACCAAAAGCTTTGTGTCTTTTTCTGTGTGAACGCTGTGGTACAAAAGGGTTTTTTCCTCTCTAAAGTATTGAGTTACAGGAGGCCACGCTGTAAACAGAGGTAGATTTTTGTAATTTTCACAGTACACGTAGAATAATGAAATTGTGGACCATGAATAGTGCATTGTGATTCAGGCAGTGGTTACTCTTGCAAGGGTTGCAGCTTTTATCCTCGGGGCAGTGTAATGTGGATGTTTGCACTGGCGTGCCCAGACCTCTGCTTGGAGTGACAGTACTGGAGTTCCTGGCACACAAGGCTGGTGTGGGAAGATCAGGGCGTTTGCTGCCTGAAGGGACTGTACCTCGAACAGCAGTGCCCGTTTGATCAGTCTCCTCTGTTCTTACCCTTACGCTGCAGGGTACGAAGCAGCAGTACTACACGGGGTACACAGAAGACAGTCTTGTGATGACTGTGAAACACATGGCCAAGAATGTGGTCAAAGTAAACGAGAAGTTAACAAAATACACCGTAAGTATAGCTACTTAAATCTTTTTAATGTTTTAGAACTTTGCTGCATATTATGGCTCCTTGGGTCGATGTTCTGTATGCTATCTTAAAGCATGTGCTATTCTGACCTCTGAGAGGATGTTACATTAATACTACTACAAGACACTGTAGACAAACTGTTCTTGCTCCTTTGCAAGCTGGTTCCCTTCTAACCTCGTTTGGTTGTTGTGCGAGCAGTTGGGCTAACTGACTCAAACTTATCTGCCTGAACATAAATACTGTACATATGAATCTTTTATAACACTGTCCCTTTATCTCTGCAGGCTATAAAGAACAAGTATGCAAGCAGCAAACTACTGGCCGTCAGCACAATCCCGCAGCTGAGCAGCGAGATCATCAAGGACCTGGCTTCCTCACTCCTATGAAACCCCAGGCAGCCCAGTCCTGACGGTATATGCACTTTGTCCATACTTGCCTAGGGAGGCAAAACTACTGCTCCTTGTACATAACATTCCAGCCTCACCACAGACATTTCAGACTCACTCGGAAAGTGAAATTTTAAACTTCCTTTGTAGTAAAACTCTCTACCTAGAAATAAAGCTCATCTCTTTAAAAAAAAAAAATTTAAAAAAAAAAGGTAGTATTGTGACTGTGAATCTTTATGGCACTATGTAGCCATGTCTACAGTCTAATGTTGGAGCAGGACAGTTGGCTAAACAGGTGATGGATACAGCTTTCTGTTTGATGGGGATGATTATTCTAAGTGGTTGTTTCCAGTGAGACTTTCAAAGCTTTGTAGCAGGTTATATTTAGTATCTTGTTGGTTTCATTCTTGAAGAGCAGGCAGACAAGTTCATCTTTTCTTGGCGTACCTTAAAAGATGCTAAATATGTACTTTATTTCAGTGCCTTGTCCCAGAGGAGTATATAGGAATCTCTTTCTTCATAGTTTGTTGCCTTCAGGTTTGGGGAAGGAAGTAGGCTGGCTGGAACAGGTGTTAGCCTTGTAATTGGGGGTGTTCAGGTGAACAGTGTGCTCTCTGTGTACCTACATGGAGGGCACAAAGGTGGGAAGAGTCTCCTGTGCTGCTGACAGCCACTGTGTGCAGGGGCTGCAGGTGTGGAACTGTAGGTGGGATGAGACCTTCCAAACCAGCCCAGCTCTTAAAACCTCCTCCACTTCTTGGGCAGAAAACCCCACCCTGCCTTTTCATTGCCTGTCCACTCACTCACCTGCCCCCAGTAACCTCTCTACCAACGTTTTGCTTTCCTTTGTAATACCAGTACCTGTACATGTGCTCAAGGAATACAAGCATGTAAGTAATGCAACTTGTCTGCCCCAAGACCTCCTTTAAGGCTGTTTGTTAACTTGGTTCTTCCTGTGTACATAAAGTTCCGTTGCAGACCCTTAGGTGTTCTCTTAAGTGACACTGAACTCGCTGCCTCCCTTGTGCCAGCGTCTCCTCGCCCAAGCACGCTGGCTGGCAGGTAGGAGGCAAGAACCCACCACCACGGAAATGGGCTGGACCTCGCTGCTCCCCTGGCAGAGAGCTATTGGAGCTACAGGGCTTCATCTTGAGCAGGAGGCTTTTCTCTCCTGTAGGACGCCGCCTGCGGCAGCACTGCCTATGGGACTGAGGCCCCAGTGTCCAGCAGAGCTGCTGCAGTCAGCCAGCTCTTAAAGGTGATGGCGTTGAACTGTGCCCAAGTTACACTTGGTTTGTGCCTTGGGCAGTTGTGTAGGAGGGGAGGGGATTCAAGACTTTTAGCTCTGTCTTAAAGCTTATGCAACTTCTTAATATTGCCATACGCAGGGTTTTTAACTGCTGTTAAGAAAAAATGTAATGCAGTGCACTTCAGCTGGGCACAGTGAAAAGGGTTTGTGTGGAGCCGAGGAAGGAAAGTTTTTTCTTTATAAATTGGTGTAGTAAAACCCAGCAGATGCTTTTGTGAAGGGATTTGTTTGTACGTGTAACTGAAAACAAACTGCACAGACCTGTTCAGCAAACTGCTTCTGGAGTTTTATTTTATGGAGGTTCCGAAGGCAAAGCCTGAATGCTGATAACTGGATGGCAAGCAAGAGCCACTCCGGTGCGGAGGGAATGAGACTCAGCAGTAATGCTTCTGCCACTTAGAAGGAGTAGTGCATATCTGTAAGTACCTGGCATAAAAATTCTAGTAGAACTACTTCATGAATAAGAACAGTGGAATACTACATTGTACATTCATAGGTGTTTCTATCATACTCAGTTTTATATACAGTCTATGATCTGTTTCTATAAATGTACAGCTCTGCATAAAGACACTTCCTATAACAGGTAGAGCATTAAACAAATCCAACATGGGCCAGCCATATTATAATATAAATCTTGAAGGCAACATTGTTTAGCATACAGTACTATGTGTTTGCTGTTCTAACGTCTTGCAATGCCTGTTGGGAGTCCCCTAAACACAAACCAGTTCCATCACAACTCTGTACAGAATTACTTAAATACACCATCACAGTAGGTTTTTCGATGGTAAATGTGCCAAATGAGCCTGAATCTTTCTGGCAGGTAGCAGCATACTCAGCGTGTTCCCGGAATGATCTCCATTAGAGGAAATGTGCACTTAACGTTATCTTCAGTAGGTAATCACAGAGATTACTGACACTCAGCTGAAGGCACTTATGAAATACACCCCTTTGAGGGTCCCTGGCCCCAGACTGCCAGGCACCTTGCTGTTTCATGAGGATGGGAGGTTATTCTTCCTCACTAGGTGTTAAAACCAGGTTTTAAATACAATAAATAATAGGTGGGTGTGACCATTGCTCTATTATGCTTCTGACACAAAAAGATCAAAGTCTGTGCTGTGGGTAATTTTCTTCCTGCTCATATACAACATTACTGGTGAAAATACTGCTGAGAATGGCAGATCTCGAAGAACAGTGTCCTGAAGGCAAGAGAGATCATCTTCAACATGGGGACCTTTGTGCCAATTTTTGTCCGGAAGTCTTTTATATCTTGGTGACATAATTGTTAGGAAACAGACCTTGTTTCCCTCGTAGTCTTCCTGTCCACCAGCCAGAGGGATCTAGGATAAAGCAAGCAAAGGCGGTTTTAGTGAGGTTCTGTAGACTTTTTGTATGTTTTCTGAGGCAGCCTTGCAGAGCTGGTCCATCCACACAGTGAGAGCTTTCTTGTGAAGGTTGGAGGAGAAATGGAGAACCTGAGCTGGGTAATCTTTTGGTCACATCACTATCTGCCTTATGCCTCATGAGGTTGCTTTGGAGACCCAAGTGTTGGAAGTGCTTGCTTGCTTTTTGCTTCTTGTGCTATAGCTGTGGTTTAGGCTAGAGCCTGTGATAGAATAACTAACTAAACGTACAGATCTGCAGTACCAAGTAATGAACGGGTCCTGATCTGTCTCTGAGGTAGTTTTCAGTGAACAGGTTTGCTGGTGTGGGTGGGGAGGCTTCTCTGCTCCCTGAGCTGTCACAGACATTTGCAAGCCTGGTAAGGGAAGGGAACTCTGGGATGGCTCCAGAAGTCACATCCTGAGGGCTTGCGACAGCATGCCTTCAGGATTGGCACTGCAATAACAATCTCTTCTCTCTACGTACCTTCTTTAATTATATCGATCACATCGTTGGCATTAAAGCTGAGTTCGTCCGTGTCCTGAGCATCGTAGGCGTACCGTGCCCTGCACTGTGGTACCTGGGGCTTGGGTTTTGGCTGTGGTTTAGGCCTTCCTCCAGCTGGGGGGGGGCGGTTGGTTGTCTGCCTGTGAACACTAATGGGAGAAAAAATGTTAACACACTTCAAAGCTTACAACCTGAACCTAAGCTTTAGAATCCATTCATTAGGGCAGAGGGGTTGATAAAAGAGTATCCCAGAACAAGGGAAAAAGGGATTCTCTTAAATGCCACAACAGTTATAAATAGCAAAGTGAGACTTCCCTGTGAAAGGGACAGAGTTGCTGTTTCTTTCCTACTGAAATGGATGAGCAGGTACTTCCAAACAGCAGTTCAAATGCATAAAGACATTTTAGTGCTCAGGCTGGAATGTAAACAAATGTGCACATGCAGTTCATGCATCTTGGCATCTACACAGCTTAGTCGGTCTCTCCCCGTGCCCCAACTTCACCAGGGATTTAGTTTCCAGTATTAAAAACAAAGTTCTAGCTCACAGGTTTGCTACTTTACCATTCTTGTGACTAAGCTGTAAGAGAGACTGCATCTCTTTTAAGTTGCCTCAGATTCCAGGGCCGTCTATGGACTGGTTCTGTTATAGTCAACTCTGAAGCAGCAGGGGAGATGCTGCACAAACTCTTTGTCACAGCTGTGACCACTCCAAAGATTAGGAAGGGAAAAGAGGGAAGAAATGCATTTTGCCAGCTCATCAGCTAATAAAAGGCTGGAAGAGAGAACAGGTATTAGACGTGTCAGTTTTAAGTAAATAAAAAATAATTGTGCTGAATGACTAAAAACGTTGCAGTGACGTGGAGGAAACTGAACCAATCGTGTCATGTAATGGCATGGTGACATCAGACAGCTCTTGCAGTTGTGTACAGTTACTTACATGAAGGCCTAGACTTGTCAGTCTGTCTCTGCCTAGTTCTAAGTTTGCACAGTAACCTGCACCAGAAAGGAGCTTTGAGGTACAGATAACAGCACTTCAGTTTGAAACTTCTCTCCCAGAAGAGAGGCTTTTCTCCTGTTGTTCAGCATGTATTGACTTTGCTTGGCCTAGGGTATGTTGTGAAACCCAGATCTAGCTATGGAACTAAAAGAATTCAGAGCAAGTCTTGGAAAAACAGATCAGCTTTTCTGCAGCCAGAGCAGAAAAAAAAACATCTAAGATGTTTTGCTGGGAGGAACATGGGTGTTTTTAAACCTGGTCTTATACTGGATTACCAGCCCTAGCTACAGGTTAAAGCGGGACATCTTGGCTAAAACCAAACCTCATTCTAAGCCTTGAAGATCCCACCTAGCGCCTGTGGTTCTGTAATACTGAACTCACAAGTTCTCCTGCTCCCTCGAGTGCCGGGAGCGCTAGCACTGGCCCTTCTGAAAAACACCGAAGCGCAGTGCTGAGCACCGCGGGCTGCCGCCGCTCTCCGCCCCGGCCCCGCCCGGACACCGACTGCGGCGGGACCCGGGGCCT
>NW_020799112.1:23090037-23136061 GCF_003259725.1 Athene cunicularia
CGGCGGCGCTGTCTCACTGCAGGGGGATAACGATCTAGAGGGAAAGGGAGAGGGCGTTCGGAGGAAGAGAGGCTGAGGAGGACACTGAACTGTAAGTCAGTAAGAACCTGCTAATACAGTTCTCAGCAGGAAAAGCCAGAACAACTTCTTGTTTCTCCTCTCAGTATTAGCTGGACAATGATGTATGTGGCTTATTCAACATAACACAGGGCTTTGCTACTTAAGGAGGAGGTATTTATCACGTGTGTTTACTTGAAGCGCTGTTGACTATAGAATTGTGTCTGCACTAACATTACTAGGCAAAGTCACGGCACATTACCACAGCGGGGTTTTATGCTTCTGCTCACATAACCTTAACAAGGTTTTTAACAAGGTTTTATCCTTCTGCTCACAACCGTAACAAGGGTTGGTTTAATATGCTCTGGGACAACCAGCTGTTACTAACATCAATTTCTCTGAGACTTGGTTACATCAGAAATCAATCACACAAACAGGAAGTCATCAGCAATAAGAAACACAAACTGCTTATTCAAAAGCAGATGATTTCTTTTTTGTTGCTATAATTGCTGAATAGGCAGCAGTCTTTAACAATTAAGTGGCACCAATCTCTCAATATAGTAAAGCTCCACTAATGTTCTACAAGAGAGTAGAATATAGGGTTTGAGTTAAAATAGAAACTGTTCAGCCACTGAAAAACTTAAATTTTCATAAATCCTTTAACATTCTGGAGGACTAAGGTCCCATAAATATTTGACAGAAGACTTCTGTCTTCATGTCCACAAATCAAGAGGTTTTGCCTGCTTCTGGATTTTCAGTCAAGATCTGGAGCATCTGGTTTCAGAGATGAGAACAACTTGTTCTGCCTCCCTCTACTAAGCCCTTATCTCTTGGTTCCATCTTTCTGCTACTTCTGATGATTGTTTTGACACTTTTGACTCTTGCCTATTGGGAAATACCTAGTTACAACATTAAGACATGTCCACCCCCAAATCTTGTAGGATTGTCACAGTAACATTCTGGAAGGCTGCAGCTTGGAAGTCCAAATGATGCTGAAATAATCTTGAAAGTCACGCTGCCAAGCTTTCCTCCTAAAAGAAGTACAAGTCTGGTATATGAGTCAGGAATCAGAGCTGAAACAAAAGGACTATTAGCCAGCATTTCTGGGCATGACAGTTGCCATAAAATATCACATCTACTGTCTATGATCTGTAAACCAGAAGGAAAAGAAGGTCTAGTTAAACTCTACCAAGTGTCTTAATATCTTTAAGTAGGAGGTACCATGCAAATTTAAGATATTAAACTAGAACTGGTTCCCTTTCATCCCTTAAGGCCTATGGTGGAATATGTGTTTTGAAATCCTAAGGAAAATGATGACACCTTTTGAGTACAGCTCAGTAGCACAATCTGGTCATCTATGTGCAAAACAGAAGCTTATCAGTCATAAACAGTTTGAGTGTGTAAGGTGTTTACAAAATCAACACTTTTTTTCTCAGATTTAATGTAAAAATCTTACCCAGCTGCTCCTTGGTCAGGTACTTTCAGGAAATCTAAACTTTCTGGTTGCTGTGAAATCTTGCCTGATCCTCCTGACAGCTGCCGTGGTAAGGTTGGTCGTGTCATATTTGTATACAGGTTTTTCTGATTGGCCCGTTGATTTCCTGGGGCATGGGCAAGTGGTACAAACTGTGGGGGATTTATTACTCCATTTTGCTGCTGACCTAGAAGTAAATAAAGTGTGAACAACACATCCAGTCCAAACTACAGCTCAATAAAAGGAACCTTTTCCTTGTGTTGATGGCTCAGCTGTGAGCAAGACTCAGCTATCAAGAAACTTGAAAACAAAATAATGTTGAAATCTTCAAAATTTGATTTATACACAGTTTCAGGTCTGCTGGCAAATCTATTTTGGGTTCATGTCTTCATAGACTTGTGCTCGAGTATAAGCCATGTGCCTTCAGTGTTACAAGCAAGCAAGAGGATTAGCTCTCAGCTGAATTCAACCTTACTAGTGTTAGCTAGAATGTAACCACCACACCTCTACTTCAGACACTGCATAAAATTTTATCCTGATGAGGGTTGATCTAAAGCTAGCTAGAATTGCTGGGGGGGTCTCTTTTTCTTCTAAAGTTCAAACTCTGTTCAGCTCCCTGAATATTGGGTAGACTGGTTTTAAGTTGCTATAAATTTATATTTTAACAAGCAAGGGGTTTTTCTTGTGGGTTTTTTTGTTTGTTTCAGTGTGGTTTTGTTTAAAAAAAAAAAAAAAAACAACTGGCTGCTACTTCGATAGCTCAAAAGAAGTTTGAATTTTCTAGGTGATGACAAGAGTAAATGGCTTTAAATAATTACACCTCTAACCTGAATATAAAACAAACCCACCTATATCTGAGCTACCTGCACAATCAGGGCTTAAGGAGGTCAGTTCTGCACACTTTACATTCCTGAAACTGCCCCTGATTCAAATGGGAGCTGTGCTTATATTAAAAATCAGCTTGCTTAATGTTCTCCTTTTTCCATTGTGATTATGCCTGTTGAAAATTAGCAGAATGAATAGCTGTGCAGAGAGGAAAGAATCCATAATCATGACACTGGGAAAAACCTTACTGTATTCTTTGCTTCTGATATTCCTTGATACTGTGGCAGAGCTTAAGTAGTCACAAACTCATACATAAAACTCACTTGCAGACCCAAGCTAATATGGCACATGCATTATGGTTATATAAATAAAGGTTCATTTTGTTCTGAACATTTATATAACAGTCTGTTCAGCAACAGGACCATTAATTTCAAAACAGATATGAAAACAGCAGAATACATTTCAAATGATCAAAGATGACAGCCCACAGTGTTACTTCCCCATATTGTGAGGGCAGGATGGAGAATTGTTTGTGACTTCCAAGGAGGAATATGCCCAAATCATGCAATTGCCTCAGACTCCTTGAAATTCTGGACAATATAATTGGAACTCTTTTTTAATACCTGTCTCCATTCTTATTTTTCCAGCTATAATTGGCTACTTTACAAAAGAGTTTGAATTAAATAAAAAAGATCCAAACAAAAAAAAACCCCCATGTTATGGTAATTGATTTGAGGTTGGTATGAAGAGACTTCTACTCACCTTTTAAACATGACTCTAATACAAAAGGGTCAACACAGCATTTAGCTTCAGCAGTTACTGGACACTGGAGTGTGGTTTCACGGGTCCATGAACACTCAGTTCAACTCTACAGCTGAACCCTTGAGACATGCTGGGTCAATAGAATATTGTTCCCTCCTCCAAGTTCATAGGCTAAAATGATTTTTTTCTCTCTAGGGCAGAGGTGAAACACCCTAATGACATCAAGCCCATGCAGAAAGTTAGCCCAGTGTCTTGACACACACATAGTCAGGCTGTTCTAACGAGGCCTTTCTGATGACCTGTCTGTCCAGGAGCTTCATGAGCACTGGGCGACAGACCACTGTGCTGCAGGCATGGGCACCCTCGGGTGCCTGGGACATGCCTGCAAATCTACATCCAAAGGCCTTACCTACATGAGGCAAGTTTGGGCTTGGGCTGCAGGCACAAGGCTTCTTCAACCGATTTTTTGGTCTTTTTTATGTAGCTATAAAACTGCCAAAAGAATTTTTGAAAATATTAAAACCCACTTTCCTGATCAAGACTGGTTGCACACCCAACTTAGGCCATTAGCACTGTGCTTCTCAATAAACAGCAGCTGACTGAAAGAGAACCCTTTGTTAAAAATAAGTACTCTAGGAGCGCGAGTGAAAGAATAACTTGGGAAATGTTGAGTCAATGGAGTATTGTTCTCCCTTCTGAGTTCACAGGCTAAATTAATTGTATCTCTCAAGGGCAGAAGTGAAACACCCTAATGACATCAATCCCATGCAGAAAAAGCCATGCTGCTTACTGGCACAGCTGATAGGCCACAGCACCCAGCATACACAGAAGCTGTTACAGTGAGACATAAATTGCATTCTACTGTCTACTGGTACCAAAAGCAGTTTCACTGCAAAGCATTTTCTATGGCTTGGTAAGTGTGGAGCTTTTATCCTTGAAAGGAAAGTGGAGAAGGGTATGGGGTTAGTTTTAGATTCAGTGTCTGTCTTACACCGAGTGGCTGAACATGCCAGTGTCCATGACAACCAGGACACCTCTGGTGGAATAATAGTTTGACTGTCTGCAGACTCCCAACAATACACTTCATAAAATACTTACAATGTGTGTTTTCTAGATGGAATCTTTTAAAGAGGATCTTAAACCTTTTCTATGATTTTTTTTAATTGGGTGAAAATTACTAGATGACAAGAGTAAAGTGAAAGCCTGAATTTGGAGTTTTGTTTTTGCCTAAGGCTAAGAGGACTTACCAGGAGGTGGTGGTGCAGCTCTCATAGGATAAGTCTGACTTTGAGACCTGTTGGAATACCCTCTACTTTGGGTAAGGTTCTGTCTGGTAGGACCTAAAAAAAACCAGCAGCATTCTGTTACCCTTTCACAATTACATCAGTTAGCAAAGTCCTTCTGGCTGCCAGAGCCCTACTCTGTGATCAGAAAGAGCTCATCTTCAGGAACTGGACTCCTACAGTGGTGGCCAGGTTGATCTAAAACTTCAGGTGCAACAAGGATGCCTAAGGTACATTCTCTCTTTTGTGGCCCAGTTCAGCCATGGGATATAAAGGAAAACTGTCTCAAAACCTACAGTAAATGAGGCCCAAAGGACCATTAGCTTTATGAACTTTTTTCTAACCCACAGAGAGCTGGCACAGCCCTGCTTTTGACTCAGCACTTAGTATGATCTGAAGGTAGAAAACAAAACCTGAGAGGTTGGTGTACTTCCAGCTCAATCTCTGGTGATATGCAGAGGTTACCTCTCCTCCTATCACAGCCTGTCCTGTGTTGACGAGACCTTTCTTCGTCAGCCAGGCTGCAGGAACTGCAGGAGCTCAGAGCAGAAAGACACTTCCCCAGAACACTTGGCTAACTGTGCCCTTTGTCACATGATCACATGTCCTCATTTCTTCTGATGCAGGGCAAAGAATTTCAGACACTTCAGAAACAGCTGGTAGATAGTAACAAAATTCCAGCATGACTGTAAAGCAGTGAGGAATTCTGTATCATCAGGATCCATAGCTTGGATCTTTTTTAAGTTTTACAGACTATGCTGTGTCTACAGGCAAGTAAGGACAGAGTCAACTATTCTCTAAATTTCTAAACCATTCACTAATTTCTAAAGGAAATTCATACTTACGTGAATTCTTTGGTAGCCCTGGTCCAATGCTGATCTGCAGCACTTTATTACTTGGCTTGAGAATGGCTATATCTCCTTGACCTTGCACAAAATGCACTTGTCGAGAACCACTGCTGCTCCAGGGCCCCCAACTCTCCTTTTTCAGCTTCACCTCAAGTCTAAAATAAGCACATGAACACATGAATAAAAAATCTGAAAGCACTTCTATGTCAAATTAGGACACTATCACTTGGCAGCAGATAACTTAGAATATAAAAATATTATATTTTAGACTGAGAATCTGTATTCCCTGAGTGACTTAGCTGACATAAACCACCTAATTAAATCTCTTTTTCATGCTTCTTAAAATGTTCTTAATTCATGTTTTAACCTCCCTGGTAGAGCTACTCAAAGGAAGTTTTAAGATGCCCAGGAGAGGATGGAGATTGGAGTGAGCTTTGAAGAAGAGCAGAGATCTAAGAGATGTGTCTGTCAACAAACTCCACTGCCTCTGCAGCAGACTCTACTGGAGCAAGCTGCAGTGCTCCCTTCCTTCTTCTGTATATCCCGTTAGATGTATCTACATTAGATGTGCACATACACATATACACATTGGCGTGGATATGCCAATATGGGCTTTAGGAGTGGGTCTTGTGCATGTCTGGGAGTCAGTATTTTTGCATACATATCCTTCAATCTTTCCAATTTTAATTTTTTTCCACACACATCTTTATTCTTCCCCAGCATTTTCACACTATCCATCTGCTCTGAACTGTACACATATATGAGCTAAGGAAATGATGGTTTGATTCTGGGCAAGACCCCAGAAGTATAATACATTATATCTTGCACGAACAAGATTTACTCCTGGTACTGGCTTTGGATTCCCAGGGTACAGGAGCACACACTACAGGAATATTCCATGCTTCAGCTATTCTCCTACACCCTTTCCAAACCAAACTAATAATCTCTTGCTACCTTTCAGAATTCTTCCACTGTTTTGAAGGAAATAAAATAAACATACAAATCTAAGGCCTACTGTTGCTAATCTGCTTAATGGGTAGGAGTGTTAAAAAAGCACATGTTTAGTGGGGTAGTTTCCAGCACATCCAATAACTAAAATGCACATCACTCTGTAGCTCTTTGGGCTTGTTTCTAATGAATGTTTCCAATTTAATTTACTTGATGAAGTATATAATTTAGAGTTATGCTTTCACCCTGCAGTCCTCTGTCCCCACAACAAACTCCAGAATGTCAGATTGTTACATGTGTCTCCAGAATTGTCTTACAAGCTCTTCATCGTGATGTTTTAACTCGTAGATCAAGGTCAAGGAGTTGGAAGAGGATGCCCCTGCCCAGGACAGCCAGCGCAGAGGGAGAACCTGGGCTCTGGTTGCACGTGGGCTGTGCAGAGCCTGGCCTGACCCTGCTGGGGGCACTGGGCTGCTATTTTAAAGCACTCACTCATTTGCCTTGGCAGCAAGAACAAGGATTATTTAGTCTTAAAAGCCCATTGAAAAAAACATAACTCACGTATTGCTAAATTTCAGAGGTAGTTTTCTTTGTGTTTTCTCTTCGTATCGCTTTGATAAGAGGCTTAAAAACTCAGTTTTGAAGACCGATTCAAGCAAACTATCATACTCCTGTTCATGTAGAATGAAAATGTCATCCTGCATGGGGCTGAAAAGAAATCAGAGCATATACCCTTCAGATTAAAATTTCATCAGCAAATACAGCCAGCATTATAATGACGTATGCAGAGTACCCATGGTTAATTTTTAAAAACATAAGAAAGTCCAAGCAGCACTAATTTTAGAGTCTTGCTTTTTGAGAACAAGTTTGGGTTTTTTTCAGTTGTTGATAATGGAATATCTGAAACAATCCTTTTTGAGAGACAGGAACACTACTTAGTCATTTTACAGTAATTACAGTTAGCAATAGAATATGTGCTATTAAGGTTACAATTGCAGTCCATCTCTTCAGTAATGGCAAAACTTGTGATTAGAGGTGAATTGGAAACTTGAAGGGTATTAAATTAAGACTGAAAACCAAAGCATGCAAATTCAGAATGAAAGCTTTGAATTTTCCACTGGCTTTATCTTGGACTGGTTTAACACAGTATCAAACTCACACATGTTGGGTTCCATTGCCACCTTTGGATTAACTCCTGTTTACACCTGAAGAAGCTGCAAACCACTTCACAGAAGATGACCCACATCAGCCATTTGCAAGGCTGATTCCTGCCCTTCCAGAATCCCCAGAGTAAGAACAGTTCTGTCACATCCTAGCCAGGATTACTTTGTTCCAACATGCCTGTAATTTGTTTATATGTGTATCGTTCTTCCTTTTAACAGCATGTTGGTGTACCTCCTAGCTAGAACTACATTGGTGCCTGTCTGCTGCTGCACCCTCTCGACAAAGGACGAAGTTTTCCAAATAAAACCTAAGACCTGAAAATGGTGGCCACGGGTCCCTCCCTTACTTCCTAACCCGAATAGCACACAAGCAACCACAGGATGTTCTCCTTCAATTTGCTGATCCCACAGTAAACTAATTGTATTTTGAAGCTGGTGAGCATCCTACTGGATGATTTTACAGAACCAGGTCACTGCATGGGAGCACAACACAAGATCAGACACAAGAAAATGGCAGGAGCATAGCAACCAAGGGTGGGGACAGCCCGTGGGCAGCCACCCACATCTGCATTGATTAGAAGTGACAAGAAACCTCTAACTTCATGTGTGATTTCCTAACCAGTTTAAATCAAGTCAACATTGTTGTGCTGTCAGCAGGGGCAGCCTTTCCTCTGCCTCTCACCCTTTTAAATTTATGCGCATTTCTGTTCCTTCCCTTCTGTTAGAATCCATCCCTGGCCCTTTCCTGGTAGATTAATTTTCTACTTCCCTTACTTTTCAATGTCTCATCCATACCCCCCAGGCAGCCACCCAAGTGCTAGTTAGTGTAGGAAAATGTGTGGCTGGGAGAAGAGATAGCACAGGACTTCTCACAACTGTGCAGAGCTGAGAATGGCTTAATCTTATCCCAAAGCAATTATCCCATCACCGGTGTGAGACTCCACAGAATGGAGTGCAACCACTGAAGAAAGGAGCATTAGTTAAATATTGTTAAGTATTCCTGACAGAAAATGGGTGGCTCCTTCTCAGGGTTGTTTAGTCCTCCACAGGGAATCTGAAACCAAAGCCTCTCTGCTCTTTTGTCAATCCCCTCCATCAATCTGACGCTATTAGTATCAGAAAATACTATTTTATAATAGCAATTTATTTCAATACATCAGATATCACTCACAAAGTAAAAAAGGCACCCTCAGTTTGAATTTCTCTCTGAAGAAACGGACCTTTCAAATCCTGCTGGATTTAGAATTAACATTCATTACAAGTTTTCACTGTTTTTTCTGAGAAACAGCACAGTAACTCAGAAGTGTGAAGGTCTGCAGTGTAGTGATTAAGGCTGTGGAAAACCAGGCAGGTGGCTTTGGCAGCCAGGTTGAAGAGCAAGCAAGTTACACACCTGTCACTAAGAAACAACTTCTTCCAATAGTTTGCATAGCAATACATCACACAAAGAGGGTGCTGGTATCACCGAAATCTATATAAGTATTGCTTCAACATTTCAGAGTAACTCCACAAGTAAATTAATTATAGCATATAAGGAATTCAAAGAACATTCAGCTCAGGGGGGAAAAAAAAAAAGCCTCCTCCTTCTGTCAGAGAAAATTAGGCCTATTTGCCTTCATCAGTATTTTCTGATCCTAATTACCTAGCAATCAACTAGCTTTCCACTTTCACATGCTCCTCCCTTTTCCTCTCCCAGCTGGCCTGCCTGATAGCTGACTTTATAAACCTGAAAGCAGGGAGCAGACCTACCTTTCTGACCCTCACTTTTCATCTTGTTACTGAAGACTGTGGCTCCCTCTACAGACTGTGAGTAACTTTTTATACAGAAAACAAATAGCTTAGCTGTTCTGCTAGAGGTGTTCTTGACTGTTAGGTATGAAATTATGATGCTAACCTGCTTGAGGCAGGTGCTAAAAGATGAGCTGTATCACTACCTGTTTTTCTAAAAATCTGTCTACAACCTGTGCACTCCATAATCTCCTTTCAAATTCTGAAATCTTTCCCTTAGCTTGGAAAAGGGTGTATGAAACTACAAACTTACCTAACTAGTATTCAAAAAAGCACTAATAAATCCATAAAACCAGAGTAAGAGCATATCCTCCTTCCCTACCATCAGGCAAATCTAGAGCCTCAGCAAGGTTCTGAATGAGATGTCCAAGAAAAGCCCAAGACGTACAGTAATTATTATTCAGTCAGTAGTCCCATTTTTGCTGATTTGGCAATGAGTCTGACTTCACAATGGTGTTAGGATGTCCTGTGTCACTCCTTACCAGATGAATTATAAAGCTAAGTTATTTATTGTTACTAAACAAACAAGAACATTTCAGTTCTCATTTGGTGTCATTCTCAGTACTCTGAACAAATTTCAAGTTGGGCATTTGCACTTTAAATTGCAACTCCTTTAGTAATTTAATTTGTTATATAGTATTAATTGCTATTAATACATGTCAGCGATGCTAATTATTGTGTCTTTACTGTGTACAAGTGTAGGGATACAAGCTTACCTCAAGATATACTGTGCATTAGTTTCTTAAAGATACCATTTAGATAGCAATGCAAGAATCCAGTTATCCTGTCTCTGCTTACGTTTAAAATGTATTTCATTTTTTACCTATGTAGTTAAAATCTAATATTGCATGAAAAATAGTACAAATAAGAATTTAAACTTATAAAACTTCGAGGCTGCAATACAGAGTAAAGTGGTTTGAGAGACACTTCAGAATCAGCCAGAAACGAATTCTCTTAGAGGTGTGGGAAAAAATATAGGGACAATAAACAGGAGTTTTGAAAACACACGAGAGAAAGCACGTTGGAGCTAATACAGTTTTTGCTTTGAGCCTGATGTCTGAAAACTGCTTGGGGTCGTTTTTGGTGGGTTTCTGTGGGTTTTTTTTGGGGGGGTGGTGTTCCCCAAAAATACATAGTAATACATGTACTAAATCAAGATTTCAGTCTAGTTTTACTACTTGAAGACTGTTATAGTTTTACAAGTGCTGACTCTTGTCACTGAGACAAGATTATCTCAGATTTGAGAGAAGCAGTAACTGTTAACAGCCTCTGCAGCCAGAGCATTGTATTACTACTAAGTCACTTCAGTACAGAGTTAAGGGATCCCTTGACTAAGGCCCATACTCACATGGTAACAGGGAGGAGTCCTCTTGCCCCCACAGGGTTTTTTAAGGTTTGGTTTTGGAGGAATACTGGGACAGTTTGATAGCTTGCAATTCTGAACCTACTTTTAGCATATACAAAACCTAATGTTTTTCACAACAAAATAAAATCAGTAAGCTAAGTTACTAGACATAAGATAACATACATATTTGCCCCGAACAAAGCACATTTTGTGTCGCTTCAGTAGGTTCTTTGGCTCTCTTATTTACATGCGAGAGGATCGTAACAGCTTTCCCTGACTTGGCAGGCAGCTCTCCCTTAGCTGACACAATGAGACTGTGCCTTCGGAAGGCTACAGGCCCAGTTCAAGTGCCTGGCTGCAAGCTGTTTGAGGTTTGCACAGCACACAGTCCAAACTTGGAGCACTAAAGAGACAGGTTCCACTCTCATCTTTAACCTAGATCTACTGCAACCTTCATTACAAAGATGTATGAGAAATAAAGTACATATTTTGAAAATGCTACTGTGAGCAGACACACCTTGCAGACCTTTCCCTAATCTTGAAATGGTTGTGAAGAATTCTGCAGAAATGTGAAATCTGCTGTTTTTAAGTACTGGATAACGTCTGTGAGAAGATTTCTGGCTATGATAATGGGAATGTTTTATAAGCATATACTAAAAACCCCTTGCAGTAGCTATCAGTACACAGCACTGAAGTGTAGACTTGTTAAAATAGTAATTTATTTCAATACTTAAAGTACACTTGTTGCCCTGGATTGGTATTTTTTGGTACTAAATTACTCAGCTACCAGCTCTGATGAACTGCAATAAGAAATGCAGAGGTATCCAGACTTTGTTCACCGATCTTCAAAGGAGTAAAATGACATAGGCAAGATCCACTGGTCTCATTCTTCCTGGTTTTGCTCACCTAATTGGGTTTTCTCAGCATTGTGTGGACACCTCGAATATTTCCTGCCACCTGGGATTGGCCTGACAGTCAGCAGAAATGATGCAAAATCCAACTAGAAATAAAGGTTTTAGTAGCTCACCAAAGAGAGAACACCCTTTTAGGAAGCAGTGGACATGTATGAGGTGTACTTCTGTAAGACAGAATTATTTCTGGGATACAAGCTTGAGCCAAAACTTACTAAAACCTACTTGGGCATGGTGAATATATACTTCACAGAATACATACGAGCTAAGTGGGACCCAGTGTAAGTGAAACACTTTAACAACTAGTCAGAAGACTTTTGTGTGCTGGCTGTAAACATAAACATCTATTGCTATAACATGCTTACTAGGGCTGGGAGTGAAGATAAGGTTTCAGCTTTCTTTGTTGACAAGATTCAATTCATACAGATTAAGAAATTCACCCTTCATCAATCAACTTATTTTCCCCCACCATCCTACACAAATTTCTCTGTCAATAGAAAGATATTTTCAAGGTACTGACCTCAGAGAAACAGAAAGAATTCTTTCCACTTCCATCCTTCGCTTTAAGACTTCCTTCACTTGGCCTTTCTCTGGACCCTGCTTTATCTTTTCACGCCCAATCAAGTATATGCACTTTGGAGTGAGGACAAGATCTCGCTTCACGCTCTGCAACACAAAATTGTTTGAAAATACACAGCTCTGCAGAGATCAATGCACTAATGTTGTGATGCTGTTCCAAAGAGACAGAATGTACTATGATTTGGTGCAATGCTGTTAGTCTTTGGTTCAAGTGAAAAAATACTAATGTGATTAATAACATGAGCTCAGTCAGAGTCCTGCACAGGACAGGAATGCAGCTTTGTTCCCCGTTTCCTAACCAATGTAGCTTTCTGCCCATTTCCTAACCATTGTAGCTTTCTGCCCAGCAAGTCCCATACAGCCTTCATCCTGGAACAATAGGTTTGACAGGGGCAAAGGTCTGATCACAAGGGTCTAACTGCTTCCCTATGTGTCCTTTAAGTCAAAGACACTTTTTTCAAGCTGGTATCCTAGATGGTATGACATTAACATGGGGGAGTTTCTGTTAAAGGATGGTAAAGACATCTGTAACTGCCTAGCAGAACTAATCATTAGTGGACATTGCTCTTAAACCTACCTTAAACCGTCTATCATATTTAGTTACGGTGTCTGCAAAATCAATCTTCTCCCGTTTGCCCACAAACTGGCGTAGCTCTGGATGGTCCTCCATGCCTATATAATCTCCCACAAAATTCCTGTTAATGCTGTTCCGTCTTCTCTCTTTCTTATTCAGCAGTAGATCTGATGCTTAAAAAATAAACATGGATTAACAGTATTTACTAACTTTTCTACACTCACAATCTGAAAGCACTCTGTTTTAGGCAGAACTTTTTGGGAAGAAGGGGTAATCAAATTGTTTATAATATGGAAAAACAGTGAAGCACTCCTGCTATATAGAAGGATCCATGTGATCATTAAATCCATTCCTAATGAAATACACTGATGGGGAGCTCAGCAGTTCTGATGGAATCAGGAGCACCTCTGGAACTAAGGGATTTCTCACTCACTGCTGGAGATGAAAGATTAACTCTTCCAAATCCAGAACATTGTTTATTCACATAACCCAGGTCACACATGCAATTAAGCATTACAGTCCTTTGATCTGTAGCCTCTAGAGACCATCCAGGTCTCGTACAGCTGTGGGAAGTTTTTCCTTTTTCACTTTCCCTGAAACATCTCTGATCTGTCCTACTCAGTCTGGCTTTTTGCGAGCAAATCACTGGGCAGAGCAGCCAACCCCCCCATCAGGGGTCCAACAATTTGCAGTCATTCCTTGACAGTCATCTGCAATGCAATGGTTTGCTCTATAGAGAGGGCGATTCTCCCTCATCTCTTCTGGCACGCCTGTTCCTGGAACCATGTGTGACGCATCTGTCTACAGAAGTTATGACCTACCTTCTTCTCTCATCTGTACATATTTCTTCCTGGCCACGTACTTCCTCCATGCCTTCTGGATGGCCCTGGCATACCCATCATACTTCCTCTCTCTCATCTCTTCTAACAAAAATAGCTGTACAAAGAGACAGTAGGGTGGGTCAGGCATTTGATGTCAATAGCTCAAGAAAAGGTCTGTTCTACTTTCAATGGCCTTCCAGTGCATTTGACTCTAGATCCAAGCTGGTGCCTCCACCACAACTATGGGATCTGAGATCACAATGTCAAGGTAACCACTTCTGGAAGAAATCTCTGATGCTTGAGTGGTTCTGGCTCATACCAGTCTCCCCATTAATACTGATACCCAACGATGAAGGAAGAGGAGTATGGATTCTCCCTGAAATATGCTACTGGTGCAACTCAAAGCCACGGGGCATCCATCCAACCTCCATCTCCATGTTCTCCAAAATTCGTATTTCTCTTGTCAGAATGTTACCATGTCGATGGGAACCTGTGCTCTGTGTAACATAATGCACTGTCGTCACGTATAACTCTATTTTCTGTCTGAATTTCACGCACTCGTGTCCACTGGCTTCTATTCTTTCCCCACAGGGAAGTTTGTTGGCCAGCTGCAGGATTTACAACTCTGATCTTGTACTTTAGTATGATGTAGTAAGATTTTTAAGTCTAAAATGTTGTTGGAATTCAAGAGGAAATGCTGATTTATCAAAACAGAAATGGAAGGTGAATCCCTTTTTTTGATAATTTCCCAGGTCTCACTAAAATACAGGCAAATTTAATACATTAGAACTTCATAATTATTGTAGGATACAGCACATTTTACTATATAGCCTTTCATATACTTTAAGTTTAGTTACAAGTTTTCTTGCCTTATCAGAAGCACAAGCATTTGGCTAACAATTACAGTACTAAATCACTCCACTGACATGACTGTTGCTTACTATTTCCCTCCCCTGTGTTACATATTCATAAGGACTCTTCTAGCTTTCAAAAGATATAAAATTAGTAAAAACAGGTATATCAAGAAGCAAACCTGGACTTTAGGATCCTTTTTTAAATTTGCTGCCCTAAACCAGGCAAATCTAGGAAAATACTGTTGTTCATATTGATCTTAAAAAGGAAACTCAATCTAATGCAAACCATTTCCACAGAACCTCACTTGCTCTTGCACAGAGGTATTTATTTGGGTGTTTGATGGAAATGTAAATAATGAAGCCTCCTTTCTGCCACCCGTAAAACCTTATTTCAGTTGGCAACTCTCCCTCTACAACAAACTTAGTTTTAAATAAAATCTCTTCACAAAAACACACAAGCACTAGATAGGCTTTCAGCACACAGGTACAAATACTCCCGATGCAAAAACTTCCTCAGCTTCAGCAGGGGCATGACCAAGCCCTTGTGCAATCCAGGTTACAGTAACAATGCTGATGTCCTGTCTCATGAATGCTCACCATTTATTTCTCTAACAATAATGCTAACTGCAAAATCTCATTGTAAAATAGTCTGTCACCTGCAATTGAAGGTCACAATTAAGGAAGTTTGAAAACTGAGTTAAAATATGGTTTGTAAATTAAAAACACTGCATAAATTCTGTCCTAAAATATGTATTACAAAGCCTCACCTCAAACTCCCAAGCAAATCAAGTCTCCTTCATCTGATTAACCACAACAGGTTTCTTTGGTCTTTCTTTGGTGGTAGAAAGAAAAGTTGTCATATACCATCTAAAATATTTTTCTCAAAAGTAATATAACCCTAGCCAATACTTTAGTAATGTCTTTGATACTAAGAGATATAAATCATGCTTTAGAATATTCAGCTCACAGAAAATTTTTTTACTTAAATGAAAAAGGCCCAGACTATTTTTAGTTCTTATTTAAAATTCGGTTTTGTGGCTTTAAAAAAAATATATACATGCAGTAATTGAAAGCATGAATTTAAAATAAAATCAAAATGCAACCCAAAAAAGTTTTACTATTTCCAGTCAACCTCATGTTGTCTTAACCTGCAGAACTGCCCTTCAGTAGAATTCACAGATATGCCATTAAATAGCATATACATTACCAAATGCATTACAAAAATGCATTAGAATGGGAAGATGCATCCACTGGAAAACAATTTCTTCCTCTGGGAAACAACCTAGTACCTATATTGGGGTACAGAAGATTAACGTTTTGGCTGCTTCAGAGTGAAGGAGAACTAGATCCATTGATCCTATGTGAGCACTTGGCTATTGAACAGAAGACAGACACCAGCAAATCACTTACTACTTTGAAAAAAGCAGGAGTTAGAACCACCCCATCTGTGAAGGAAGAATGGCTGCTGAAAATCTGTGCTCTTATAAGAGGCAAACATACTAAGCTTAGGGTATTTCAGCAGCCAGGAAAGAAAAATAGTTCCTTATATGATTTATTTCATAAAATTGAAAAAAACCCTTTAAAATGTTTGATTGATTTATCCATAAGGTAGCATAACATCAAGAAAACAGCCATCATACAAAAACTATTTTGGTTTCTTCCCTTAATTGTTTCTCTCCCAAACTGAGGTCGTATTTGGCTTGCAGCTAACTGCAATGAATGGCATGCATGCAAAATAATTTCACAGCGAAAACAAGAAAATCAGGTTTGCTACAGTATAAGATAATGAATACAGGACTAGAAGATGTTGCTTAAATTACTAATCGTGGTTCCTTGTAATTACCAGCAACTAAGTTGTCTGTATTAATTCAAATAGACACTTGACCAGAATGTGCACTCACCACCACCCTATAATAAACTTGAGGTCATCAGTAAAGGACTAAAAGTCACAATTTGATATCTATTCTTGTGAAATCACAAGACATCCACTAATGTCCAAGGCTATCTCACAGACTTTGTAAGATAAAACTCTCCAATAATCTTAAGAAATAAATCATGGCCTGTGCTACAGAGGAAGGCAGATAAAGCCCACACTTCCCCATAATGGCCCAGCTAAGGCATTGCTTGCAATGACTAAGTAGGATTATTCCTAGACTCAAATTTCCTGCTCTGCCAACATGCCCCCCAAGTATTCTAACAACCTGCATCCTGAACACTATGCTTTAACATATAAACATGCCTCTCAGATGCCACAAATATAAAGTCCCATTGCTCCTTAACAGAGATGATGATATTTTACCCTATTTGTGATAGAAACAACATAATTTCAATTAGATTTAGAGAAGTATCATCTTTTTCCCTTTAACAGCTATCTTCCCATGTGATTAGGCACAAATCAGTGCACACAAATAGTTCAGTCTACTGTTGCTCTACAGTGCAAAAACTATGTTTCTGGAAAAGAAAATGATAGCAATAGAAGTGTTCTGTTTTTATTTTGATATGTAACTTCAGGTAAAGCACCAAGAAACTACCCTAATGCACAACTAGACAGTATGCTATACAGGCTAAGCCCAACAACTTCTGACAAATAAGGAATACCTGATGGTGAGTAGAGCAGAGTTTCTTCCTTGACAACCTTCCTGAATAGTGATGTAAGAAACTTTTTTCCATCAGATTTTGTGTAGTTTAGCAGCTACAGGATAAAAACAGCCTTAAGATGCCTCCTTAATGCTCTCTTTGAATGGGATTTCAAGCGGCAGTCATTCTGGAGCACTGATCTACTCAATGATACATAACATATCCTTACTGTAACTGGGGACTATTCTGTTTACATCGCTAGTTCTGGTAGTGAGAAGAGGACCTATTTTCTTGGGCTAATGGTCACAGATATACATTCATGCCATGATATTAGTTTCTTCATATGACATTCTCTTACAGAATGTTGACATGTGCAACCTGACACCAAAGCATCTTCATATCCCACCTCCTTTTCCTGATGCATTTAATGCTCCTTGTGTTAGCATCAAATCCATGCAGGGTCCTTGTGTACTGTTACCATTATAAACATGCCTAGTATTCCCGTACAGCCTTGAGGCACCTGCCCACCCTGAACTTATATTCTTATGCCTCTCCCACCTTAGCAGGTATCGTGCTCTACTTCTGAGTGGGCAGGCCTTCTACCTCAGCAAAACAGTTTTCATATTTAAAGACAAGTGTTCTGCCACACTTACAGACTCTGGAGCCTTGATGAAGACTTTGGATTTCCCAAGCTGGTATTGGTCAGGATCCATGTTGACTGACTGAAGCAGGTGGAGGACTCCTTGTTTCTCCTCTCCTTTCCAGGAAGGCCAGGTTGCTTTTGTCAGAATGGCATACCTTAACCACCAAGGAGAAGACATCAGCAGCAGAAAACCACTTGACTCTTAGTATTACTGTGGCAGGAGGGCTGACAGTTTTGGCAGGACTTACAGAAGCTTGGAGTGTGGAAAGATGCACAGTATTAAGATCTTACTTGTTTAGTAAGACCAAATAAGTGCCACAAGAGGGACAACAGTGCCCAGAAGTCTCCCATTTCCAGACACTAAGTTACTATTTGGTAACTATAATGGTTAATTATAGAAAGTTCTGCTATGATCTCCTTAAGCACAGGGAAAGGTTATTTACTAGTAATGACTTATGGTCCAGACTGAAGTACCTGCATACTTGGTATTCTAGATTCATTCCCAAGTCTGTGGCCAAATTCCCACTCAAGCCTTCTCTGAATGGCTTATTCTTACAAAGGCCTTTTCTGTTTCTAAGCAAGTGCCCAGCTGATGCTTCTAACCCACCTGTTCAGCAGTTGGTCTGCATTTAGCAGGGAGCCATTCTTGGCTTTATCCCAGAAAAGCCTTTGGCTTGGCCTCTGGTAGAAGAGGGAAGATGTAGTGATGTTAGTGCTACCTAGAGGGAACACTGGGAACTGACCACACGAAGGGTGAGGGAGGGAGCAGGGAAGTGCTATAATAATGTGCCTTTGGTAGGAAGAGCCGAGTAGTGTTCTGACTCATGGTATACTCTTTAAGCCTTGAAAATGTGGTGGATGCCAAGCTTCAGCCCCTTTTAAATTGTCCACTTTTTCAGGCTTAACTTGGGCTTTTGGAACTGCCAGGCTGGAGTTACAAAGCTGCCTTGTTCCACTGCCCATCAGGGAGCACTGATGGGCTTTAGCTGCCTTGGCATGTCTGTGGTAACTTCGCTAGCAGCAGTTATTTGGACTCCTTTGACAATGAGACTGGAGAACAGCTAAATATGTTGTGACAAATCTCTTCCTCAAATCTTTCTTTTATGTTCTTTACTCTTGACAAATTTTTTAATGCCTTAAGCATACTTGTTATATAAACTAAATCATGCTTATTAGTAAAACTATTCAACTAATGAAAAAAGTGATGAAGCGTGGATTTCAGTTTGTAATTCCCAAGTTCTTATTTGTTAAGACGACTTAGGTAGCTCTGAAGAAAATGTTTTCAAAAATCACACAAGGAATTGTTAGAAAATTCATTAAGCAAATGTTCATTACTCATTCTTGTATCTAAGTTGTATCTAGCCAGGAAGCAGAAACAGTGTCATGCAACTTAAATAACAATACCACACGAAGAAAAACAGCAAACAATTAAAAAGGAATGTAACACAAAAAACAAACGCCTCTGAATAGCAACTGTATGAAAAGAGAAAGCTAACTAATAATTCAGTAGGATTCAGAAGGATCTGCTGATGTGATGTTCATATCTATTATTAGTTAACAAATGCTCAGGTACCAGGTATGACAGCTGTAAAAAAGGAGCTCTTATACCATCTTAAAATACAGAACTACATGCATGATCTGTGTTTACAGACAGTGTGTAAACTTAATATTAAAGTAATTTATCGGTATTATGGGATAAACAAATGCAACCTAGTAAGGAGTTGTAAGTTAAAGCAACTCCCAGCTTATCTAACAGCCTCTTCTGAAAGTTCACCATGCACTGCCAACAGTGCAGTTGTAGAGGTGGGTCTAAGCAAGTCTCAGTTTAAAAGGAGCTGATGTTAATAAAGCCATTTGAAACTGCTACCTTCCACACAATAGAATCTGACACTACATTTCACCATGTTAAAACTCTTTCCTGCATTATCTGAGCTGTAAAGCAGGACACAAGGAAAAACATGACTTAAGACCTTTTAATATATGTAAAGCTCTCAGGTACAAAATAACAATAGATCTTAAATTTTCCTTTTTCATAACTCAGACTAACTTCACACATCTTACTGGTGTGACAAGTCAAGAGGGCAGAACAGATTCTTCTCTAACATGTACCAATTAAGCATTTCACAATTTTATAACATGACTATTCTACCATTGTTCACTGCTGTTCAGAAATAGCACTTTCCTGTCATGTACTTGTGTATGCTTCCCATTAAACTGGTCACGTCACTATCCATAGATCCAGGTTTTTCAAGCTTGTGTAATCTGATCTTAGAGGATTTCCGCACAAATACTATATGTGTTCTTAAAATGCTTCTAAAACAGTTTCAAATCATGACTACCCCCCCAATTATCTATTAAATTCACAGTATGCAGTTAGGTCCTATGTCTAAATATGGGAATATGGAGTTCAGCTTTCAGACTGGTTATACTTTGAAACACACAGGCCTTTTCAGTGACTGTGGCTTTTTGCATGCAAATGTAAATTTTGTACATAAAAGTCTATTCAGCCCAGAAATCTCCACTTATATGGAGCTGCCAAGGAACGCCCAATGAAAACAAGTGTACAAGCATGCATTTCCTGTCCATCCCATGCCTCAGCCCCCTTTTACTCACACTGACTCAGGGTGTCAGAACAGAACTTGTTCTGGATGCTACGGAACTGTGAATGCAAAGGTTGCAGGAAGAGTTTTACTCATAACAAAATGCTAAGTTTAACAAGTCTAACTTGAAAAAAATGGATGAATTTCATAAATGATTCAGTTGTCTGTGGATCTCTACATATGAAGTACAGAAATCTATTCACCTTCCAGAAGTACCAAGCAGCTCTCCTTTGTGCAATGAGGCCTCTGAGCTATGCCTGCAGGCAGTTGGTACTAATTGCTGTAAGGAGCCTCAGACAAGAACGTGCCCAAGGACATAATTTTTGCAACTGTGATGGGGACATTCCAGACAGGGCAGATAAACCAGCAGACACCTGTGGAAACCCCTCAGGGACTCTTCCCCAAACAGTGTATTAACATATGCATTAGATTCTCTGAAAATAGGTGTGTAATTCTCAAATTACATGAATATTCATTTTTTTATTGTATATAAGTGTGCCCTTGTCTTTCGGCATTGATGTTAGGTGGAATGATCCCCCGTGCATGCTGCGCTGCAGTGAAGAACGCCTGCCTTCTGAAACTTCAAACTAGGTCTTAGAGGGTTCTTTTGAGACCAAAGTTACAGTAACATGCAGACCTCTCAGGCAGATTTCTAGACCTGCACAGCCCTCACAACCAGTACTCCAATGACTGTAAAGGCTAGATTTAATGCACATAAATTTGTTATTCTGCCTCAGCAACAGTCTGTGTTAACTAATTTGAGCTGAAGAAATTAACGTTTACATGTTTGGGCTTTAAGATCGTGAAGAAAAAGGGATTTTAAGTTGTTGCATAATGAAAATTGAGTCCATACCTGAAAACATTTTAGGTCTGTCTATTACTAGATGATTAGAACATTCTCTGTGTTATGAAGTATTATCAGTGGCTTTGTGCTGTCTGATTAATTACACTCCAGTCCTTACAACTGGTTGTTTTTTTTGTTTTATATTCTCAAATGTAACACAAAGACTTCCAACAAAAGCTGATTTGTCATGTAATGCCCCAGTGTGGGCATTTATTAGCTGTATATCTCAATTTTCTAAAAAAAGAAGCTGAATGTTGTATAAATCTTGAAATTGATCTTAAATAAGAGGATTTCATTAGCTAGTGTAGTTCATCATCTTAACAGCTTGTCCTAAGACACTGAAAAGAAGATTGGTTGTACAGAGCTCTGACTTGCTTTCACACGGTGAGCAGCTGCAGTGGTTTGCATTGTCACCATTCCCAGCTGTGTGACCATCAGTGGAAGGACAGGACAAGCAACTGAAGTCAAGGTTACTCTTTACACTGAAATGGCTGAATGGCAGGCATGTATTGCCTCACCCATCTTCTGTCACTGGCAAAGAAGGGTTGAGAGCACTTGAGCAGTACCATTTTAAACAAAGGCTAGCAGCTAGATGCTCAGATTCCAGGCTCTGCAGTTCATAACTCTAAGTTCCCTTAACTCTTCTTAGCTTTGAGGAACCTCTCACAGCACTACAGCAAGAACCGAGGTCTTCAAGTTCACAAAAAATGAAAAGACTTTCGAAGACACAAAGCCAGTCTTTAAGACACTTTCAAATCTGTGTAACCTAGATTGTGAACAAGGCAAATGGAGAAAAAGGAAAGGGTAAGTGGAAAATGAGAAGCTTTCAAAACTTGCAACTTATTTTCCTCCTCCTCACATAAACAACTGTGCTGTAATACTTCAAAATTAGTATTACTCCTACCTCTGCAAAAACTTCTTGAAAACCCGCCTGTAGGCATAGCCAGCTCTTCTTACTCGAATATTTTCTTTCAGACCCAAGTATTCCACTTGATGTTTTACCCTGTGAACAAAGACAATGCAAGACTTGTAGTCCATTTTATTTCAGCATATTTGTGGATTGAGGTATTCTTAACAGTCTGTATCATCTTTAAAGACTACTGACTTCTAAAATTCATGCACAGGTATGTGAATCTATTCTTGCACCTTACCATGTGCATGGTAGGAAAAATATTCAAGGCAGGTAGACTACATTACTGAAATACATGTAGCATGTTTACCTTAGCATTTTTTCCTATACTAATTTCCCATCTCCTCATTTATGTATAAATTTCTTAACTGATTACCCATAAAAGGCCAAATAACTGTTAGCTATACAACCACACAGCTGGTGCCCAAAGGAGGGGGAAATTGTTTTGTGTTCTTTTATTGTCGGTTTCAACTAAGTTTTACATAGCTCAAACATCAACAGTAGCACACAGTAGCCCTTTTTGGTTGTTCTGGAGAAGGAACCAAAACTGATGGCTGGAGAAAGCCCCAGATGCCAAACCTTCATTGCAAAAAGAATCAAAGAGGAAAGCCAGGCCAGTATATTCACGAAAATCTCATACTCCTCCTAATGTTATCATGCTGCAAAGGAAGGATTGAGGATAGACACAAGACTGGCTGAAGCATGCCTGGTAACCTTGTTCATGGCACACTTCAATAACAAACAAAAACTGAGCTGGTACCTGTCCCAGGGAAAATGTTAATGGCTGTGGAGGGACCCTGCTGCCCATGTGAACCGAAACATCATTATCCCAACACTGTTACAGTTCCCTCATGCAAAACGTGTTCATCTAATTTCTAAACAGGCAAAACATATGTCCAAGTAAGTCTCAAAACAGAAAAACATCTAAAGAAAAGTTTCCTTCTGGCACCTTTTTCCCCTTTCTGGAGCTGCAGTGTGTTATTTTATGTTCCTTTTTACACATCCTGCTACTCTACTCTACTCTTCAATGCTTGGAGATCTGATTTGAAGAGTTTCAGTTCGCTTCCTTAACAATGTGTAACTCTTGTTTTTCTTTGCATTTCCATAATTTCCTCATCTAAGTCATGTGCCTGGAAGAGGCAATGTCAGTTTTTAATTCTGAAATATGGTGTTCTTTCTGTTGCTGTTCTTTCATAGGGCAAATGATAGAAGCTTTAGGTTTCAGTCAGAAATACAAGTTAAGATTTTAGTCCTGCAAGCTTAACAAACAGCGTATAAAAGAGTATTTCTTTACATATAATCAATGTCAGTAAGCCTGTAAGGAGCCATATAATTTTGTTTTGCTATTTCTTTGATTTTACAAGATTTTTTCAAATCCTGAAAACCTCTGTTAATTCAATGTTATTTCTCTAGCTATTTTTAAATGTTAGATTTCAATATAAAGTGATTTTTTTCCCTTTTTGGTTGAAACATTCTTTTCACATGACTCATGGTATAAAGGGAAAAAACTTTTGAAATCCCACGATACAAATGACAAAAGCCCTTCAGTTATTTCTTTTTAAAAAACACTTGAGAGGTATTTTACTAAGTGATGAGTGATACTGCTCTTTTAGCTTATAATAAAGAATACTGCACACTTTAATCTTTGTGTTCAAGGAATAAAGTATATTTTGTACCCACTCCAAGAATCCTGGTACAGTAGAAAGTTGGTGGACAAAAATACATTTTCCTGTTTATAACTTTCCCTCCTGTTCACATCTGGAATAATGCACTGGAGCAACAGTATTACTCCCATTTTCTTACTCTCATGCCAGTATTAGTGTCCAGCAACAGAATTTGAGACATTTTTCTGGTTTTCCTTTTCTTTCTGAGAAAAGGCACACTGAAAATCTCGCTCCAGGCATCAACCTCAAGCAGGTCAGGGTCTGGGAATTCAGCTAATACAGCAATTTTGAATACAAATCCAAGTGGCTGTGCCAGGACCTGAACAAAAACACATTTCAAAAACACCCCAATTTTTGGAATAACTAAGGTATTATACAAGGTTTAGGTATTACATAAGGTCTGTGTTTCAGTGCTAAGTATTCTGTAATTATACAACAGCAGTACGAAGCTGGAGTGACATGGCTTCTGTGAGCATGAAGACCTGCTTGGGGAAGGTTTCTTTTTTCCCTTTTGCAGTAGTATTTTCATCATGTAGTAACATACTACTACTAAGCAGATTAGACATACTACTTGTATCACACTGACTATAGCAGCATGTGTGTGATACAGCATTACGTGATCACAGAACAAATCCCCCTAAACCTACATTCAGCAAAGTATCACACACCCAGCTGTTTTGTATTTCTCTTAACACTGAACTTTCTCACAGTAAAATTGTGAAACAACAAAACTGTTTAAGGTTTCATATGCATACAAATTACTTTTCCCCAGACGTTACTAACTGCTGCAGCATATGTATCCTATGTGAGGTCCTAGTACAGTACATGGGAAGTCAGTCTGAAAGGAGAGATGATGTTGGTGTTTTTCAACGGGATGAAGGATCACCATTATGAAAACTACTTCCATTTGTATCTGAGTTTGATGGTACACAATTCTTTGTATTTTGTTATCAGTAGCTGCTGCATTCGTCAAGTATCATCCTCATTATGGGAAAACAACAAATCTTGCCCATTTTTGCTCCAAAACAGGTTTCCTGAAAGCTGGCCTTTTCACAGGACTAGGTTTTGGGGTTTTTGTTTCACTGGTCTCCTAGCAACACCTTCCACAATAATAGACCTGTTTTCCAATATGTAAATGACTGATTTTAAAAGCCCCTCAACTTACAGTTAAAAGTTTTAGACATACTTTTTCCAGGATCACTTTCCTCCTTCGGTCCCTAGTGTCAGTGGAAAATTAAGTGCTGCATAGCAGGATTTTCAGGGGTGGAAAAGCTAGAGAAAGAGGGTCTACATTTACTGCCAAGAGCTAAATGACACTTTCAAGTGCAGTCCCAGTTGTGGCTTCTGTAAGTGCCCTACATCTGCATGCAATTGTGCTAGTCTGCATGCCAAATGGCAGGAAGTGAATTCTGGTGTGGTGTTGATATGGTCAAGAATGCTTTTTATCAGACTGACTTTTGCAAGTTGTTTCAGTGTGACAAAAATAGCCCCTTGCTTTATCAGCAGTTTTACCAATACCAAAAGTACTTGATATGCAGTAACAAATGTTCTCTATATTAGGACCTCACATAGTACATCCCTACTGTACTGATCACCTACCTCAGTGCAAAAGAAGAAGAGTATCTTTTTTCAGATAATAGGAAGATGCTGTAAAGGATCATATAGTTAAAGATACCTCAAAACAGATGCAGTAAACCAAATGGATGATTTAGACATTTATTTAATATCTATATAACCACCCAATATGATATTCTAGTGACTTCTCTTTAAAGAGCTGGATAATGAAACTTTAAAGTCAAAATGTGAAAAAGGGACTTTCTATGTTCTTGACCATGGACACTTTTTGGTAAGTTTGATACATAAAAGCAGACACAGTTATCCTGTTGGCTTTTTTTAGCTACCTAATAGAAGCTGTTTTTCAAAGCATAAAGCAAAAGTTAGAACTGATGTATAATGCATTTGGTGTGCAAACTCTACAAGGGAAAACAAGTCTGTAATACACCAATTGTGTTACTGTTATGCAAATGTTGATTGTTCCTAATTGATGTGGGAAAAGCCAAGAACTGCACATACTAACTGCTGATTTAGACCAAGTGACCACAGCTTATCTTCAAAGCTGAGAATAGCTCATGCCAGATTTCATTTCTGAAGGTTTTAGAGTATCCAGTTCTGTTTCTCTACAGGATGTATGATTACAAATTGTAAATTTTTGTGGCTTTTTTTGACTATTAGTACCGCTTCTCATCACATACTCTGCTTATCCATCCATACCTGCTCTCCTCCCAGTCTCGAGACTTCTTTGTTTCATTTGGTTTGATGCAGCGGATGTAATGGGGTGTACACTTCATCAGGGTGCCAACTAGGTCATTTGCTTGTTTCTGTAAAATTGAGGAAAACAATAATCCTGTGAGAGAATTCTAAACATTATCAACCCTCTGCTAATGATTCAGATGACTGGATCTGGTTCACTTTGGTGTTTCTCCAGAACAACTAAAGTGTCTTGGGATAGTAAGCAACCTTATGAAAAATGAATCAGTACACAGAAAGCCCCATTATCTCCAGCTATGTAATATATTTAAACTATTATACAAAAATATGGAGTGACAAGGAATGCACCAGGTGAACTTGACTGTCAGGGTGAAGTATGAGGAAAGAGGCTGATAAAATACCGATTTGCAGTATCTGCAAGTGTGCAATCTAAGCATACACTTTACAACCCAACCCCAAAGAGGCTTTTCACACACACTGCCTTATTCAGTGCAGGCTATGGCCAGCAGAAAGACTTCTGTTGACTTCAGGGGGTGTTGGATCAGGCCCCACTGCATTTCTGCACTATAAAGAGACCAGTTATCTGTAGTTAATTGTAGGACATCAAGTGGCTGAGTGAAGGGGCTCATTCATTATGCACATGCAAGTACTATTATCACTACCATCAAATGCTCGTTTGGAAAATTCACTGCTGTAGAATGCAGCTGAACAAAACATTTAATGAACAGTGACACTGGGCAAAACATGATTCTAACAGCTGAAACAACACATCACTTTGCAATCAAGATACCCCTGGTGTCTATCTTTAAAAACGTCTGGACAGTAAACACCAGCAAAGACTACTTTTTTTTTAATGTAGGTATCCCTACACAAACACACACCCATATGTGCACATACAAACACAGAAGAACTAGACATACTTTGATTTTACTGCCTGCAGTGGTAGGACGGCCCTTCTTGTCCACTTGAAGATTTTCAGGAAACAGAGCCTTTATAAAAGGCCTAGGAAAGAATTAGTAACATAGTGTTGGCATAGGAAAACAACAGGAATGTCAAGGAATATGTTGTAAAAGTTGAGAGTTGAGCAGAATATAAATAGCTACTTCTATTAATCTGTAGTTATATCAAATCTATTTTAAGATTAGTATTTTCCATGAGCTTCATTCCTCACAGAGATCCCTTGCTATTTTAGTGAGCCTTGGAAGACATGATACCAGGCTTCTAGACTCAAGTGCACGCTTCTCAGAAAGTAACCATCGATTAATTAAAACACATAACCAAAAAATGTTGCTTTATATGTTAACAGTGCCTGTTCTGAGAGAATGCCCAATCACTGATGGCCTTGTTTGACGCCAAAACAAATGGCTGTTGTTATACCATTTGATTCTGACACTGCAGCACCTTATTTACTCAGATTTGCAGAAAATGGAGGTCAATATAATGCAAGTGATACTGTTCTACTGTAGTGATGGCTTATTTATACTTTTATACAAATGTGTTCACAAGTTGCAAAGCAGAGAAGTCAGGCTCTCTGCATCCATCTGAACTAACACGTTATTCCTAGCTTTAAGCAAGTTTCGCTTACGTACAAATCACTGCTCTGCATGAGTTCAATCAAGTCCATGAAAAGAACATCCCGATTTCTCTCGCAGAATCCATCCATATCATAAGATACCTGGGCCAAGGTGGAAATTGATTGTTTGTGGTAAGTTGAGAACCCAGTAATTAAAATAAAATTTAAATTCTGTCCTCATCAGTAGCTGTTCTGAACTTTCTGATTAGGCTGGTAGATACTACATTGATCACTAAATCCTTGCATATATTATAAGTTAACTCTTTCACAACAAAGAATTTTCATCCATATATTTAAAATCAGTGAAAAAGAATGTTATGAAGCTAGTTGAATTGAATATGACATAAGGGTATTTAATTCTGAATTTTATTGAAGAAAAATCTTTGCATAATAAGGGTTTACGAACTATAACTACACGCAATCATGAATAGTCAGAAATATACCTGAAGGAGTTAGAACTGTACATTATATTCCTAGTTGTATTGGTATATTGTCACCTAAGGATCTTTTTAATATCCGAGTTCTTTAAACTTACTGCTACTATAACCAACAACTAAGATTATCATTAATAAAAGATGGGGTATTTATTTATTACATTTAATATTAAGTTCTGGTTAAGTTTGATAGCAGCAAGGCTCAGACTCATTTCTCCTAAGTAAGGGACCTGTGTTAGGGCATATTTGTTCTAAGCTCCCTACACTGTGACAGGAGGACGCTGTCTCCTGAGATAATCTGGTTACTTAAAAATCAAAACAGCTCTCCAGGGCTTCCTCCTTTCTTTGATTACTATTCTTTTTCTTGATAAAAACATTATGCAGAATTCAGTGATGATTTTTCACATTACCTTTCCAGCATAATGATGAATGATAAATCCCTGGTTCCAGCTATTGAAATGTTCATGAGTCCCAATTTGCATCTGGAGTTTTTGAAGCAGGGTTTGGTCAGCTCCTTCTCCCACTGCATGCATTGTGGCACACACATCATCTAAAATACTCATAATTCCTGGGGGATTCTAATGCATTGGAGAACAATAACAAAACCAGTAAAAGTGAGGAAAATGTTATGATGCCAGTTTTTCACCCCAAACAGAAAATTGTCTTTGCTACTGAAAAATTCTAGAGCAAAGTCACAAAGGAAGAATTCCTCCCCCCTAGTCAGAAGAGTTCACAGCAGAGATAAACTATCTGCACACTTGTGTACAATTTAAAGGAGCAATGCCACTTCGTGTAAGGATAGTGACGGTGGGAAATGATGGGGAAAACAATGATAGCTGTTAAAAAAACAATTCCCAAAACACAATTCCTTCACAAAGCAATCTTCCTCCTCATTCCACCAAAAAATAAACCCATGTCTGAGCTATTTAAACTCACATGCTGTAGTTTACAGATAGGAGATGGGCAAAATCTGATGTGCATTTAAGTGCAAGTCACTATAGTACCTGAACTACTGTTACAATTATCTGCCTTACATGAGGACAAAGAACTAGCTGAAAAACCACCTACTTCTGTCTTAAAGAACGTTTGATGTCACCCCAGATCAGAACATAAAGACTTTAAACTGCAGAACGTTATGTGGAGCAAAGACACGAAATTTCTGTTATCTACATCATCTCCTAATAGTTCCTCTTCTCTTGTTTCTGCTTAATCTGCAACAGTACCTAAAGGAAACAGGTATTGTAGCTTCCCCAAACTAAAATTCATCTCCCAGGGACACAGAGAGTCTTATCTGATGTACAGTAGCATATGTTGTAAAGTTTGTGATAAATTCAGGTGGATAAAATTTTAATATTTTTTTTTTAATTTATTTTTTTTTTTTTTTTGGTCACACATCAATCATACTACCTTATGGTTCTCTTTTTGGTCGATATCTTAGATAACATATATCTTAGATGACATATCTTAGAGCTCTTATAAGACATCTTATGTAAGATTTATATATAGGCTCAGTATGACTCAGTAACTGAACAACAGTATTTGCATTTTTCCTATGAATGTTCTTGACAGCAAAGCAGTTGCCCAAATATTTTAGAGAACACCTTGTTGTTTTTTCCATCTGTTTGTTCTAAATACTTACCACTTTGTTCTCTATAAGGTCACACACTATTTTGTTGTTAAAGTAATCTATTGGTGTCCATCTAATTCCTTCTTGCACGTATTCTTCCTGTTAGGTAAAAAGAAAGATGCAAATATTCCTTTGCACCATGGATGTAGCACTGGATTTACAATGCACTATGTATATACAAACTCTGCACTCCTCAAGTGCAGAAAGACTTGCCAAATGTGTGCTTGGGGGAGGTGGGAGGAATGGCCCTACTGGCAGTTAAATCCAGCTCTCCACTGCCCAAGAGATGAACAGGAAGCATTCTCCCCAAACATTCTTTTGTCATTCATAGCCCTCGAGTTACTGAGAAGAGCAGGAATATTTCATCAGTGCATTTATTGTCAAAGCACTTTGCAAATAGGAACGAAGTGACTTTTACGGTGTCTTGACAGTGCACCTAAGCATCCATATCTTCATCTATTTTAAAAATTAAGATTGTGACAGGCATATCAAGGATCAGACCCCCAAAACACCACATTTAGAAATGGAGACACTGCTCTACTTTTTATTTCTGCACTCAATTACTGTAACCATAAAGACATATAAGAGACTGACTGGGGAAAAAAAATCATACTAAAATTTAATTAAATGAATCCCCTCAGCTGCATACATATGAATTCAGCTAGACACTTAATAGGTCATTTGTGTGCTCAACTGCAATGATCAGTTCCTTTTATACAAAAGCAATTGTGTATGCACATTCTTGAAAACACTGTCCTAAAGTTGGTGCCAGGCCTGAGCTCATACTGTACACAAAGCTTCTGTCTCAGCTGCATTCTGTCTGCCCTCCCATGCAGAAGCTCACATTCATGTAAAATGAGATTTTGCGGTGAGCAGAACTGCAAATGATTTCTGAGGTATTTCTGCATTTGTCTCAGTAATCTCTTTCATTCATATATATATATATATATATATAAAAAAAAATTTTTAAAAGGGGGTGGAGGAAATAAAGAAAAGTATTCCTATGTGTGTCATGGCCAACGAAAGCACAGGGATGGAACCAGCTGCAGTTTTCCATTTCTGTCAATGAGTCAGAATATGCAGCAAGTCTGGGCAGTCATATGACTTCATTAGTACACGATGGACTCCCTTCTGTACCACTGCAGGAGAGAGTAAATGTCTGTAGCCGATGTGGTTCACAGCTTTAGAGTTAGCCAACAACAAAAACCTTTTTTTCTTTGCCTTACTTAACAAGGCAAATTATATTGTTAGCAGATGATAAACCCTCTTTATTTTTTTACCAATTGAAAAATCAATTGCTCATTTATGAATTAAAAAATAATAAAAGTCTGGTTACCTGTTCTGCCTTCAGTGTCAGTTCAATAAAAATCTGCTGTAGTTTTTCATTAACAAAGTTGATACAGAACTGTTCAAAACCATTTTTCTATAGAAAAGGAAACAATTTAAATATTAGTCTCATGCTTTATATACAGCAATACTAAGTTCTTATGCTGGCAATAAGCTTCAAAGAAACACTGTCAGTGATGGATGGGTTGCTGACTTTACAGACATTCTGTGTAATCTCAGATCTTTCTTTTAAGATCAATCACCTAGTTTCTTTAAGTTTCTTCAATACTTTGTGTTTATTAAGTGAGACATTACCAGTGAGAACTCAATGTCCAGGAAGCTAGGTTGGGGTTTTTTGCTTTTATTCTGGACACAGGATTTGGGTTTTTTTTTCTGTTGTGGATTTTTTTCCCCTCTAAATAACAAAAAACTCTCCCAGGTCAGAGATCAGCTCAAACCCTGCATTACCTTACCTGGAATATTTCAAAGCCATAAATATCAAGGACACCAATGTTATATTCTTCATGGTCCTTCTCCATAGCCTTATTAATAGACTAATAAAACAGAAACAAAATGCAAAACAAAGTTGTAGTTTATATATTTAAAAGATATATTCATATACTTAAATCTTTATGTTATAACATTAGGTTTCTTCAGAAAGAATATATTTAAATTGAATACAAATATACACAACAGAGTATTTTACTTTCACTTTTTAACCAATTACTATTAACAGCTAGGAAATGAACAGTAATACTATCCCTTTTCCAGGTTAGTAAGCCTTTGGATCTACTGTTTGTAAAAATCTTTCCCCTTTGGTGTAACTGGCTCAGTTAGAGAAAAAAGAGCAACAAAAAAAGAACAGCTTTAAGTCTGGTACTTGATGCATTTTGCAGATGGTATCATGAATCTTTTCACCAATTTCTGTATTCTCCTACTTTGCAGTGTCAGTGCTAGTACAGGCACACAGTGGGAATTACAGAGCTGTCAAGACAAGGAAGACCAAAGAGGAAACTTCTCCCTCACCTAGCCAGCATCTGTGGCCAAAGGTAAGGCTTCCACCCCTCCAATCCAGCCCAGGGTCTCCTTTAGTGTGGAGAATGGAATTTGACCATTTCCTCAAATGCCACAGTATCAGGATGTTGAAGTGGTTCTTTGCAGGAGAGTAGGGTAAGAGAGAAGAGATGGCTAACCCACTAATGCCGCTCATCTGAAAATGCTCAACTACATAGGAGAAAGTGACACTCAGAGAAGTATGGATGCCGACAGGAAGGTGATGTCAGAATATGTCATATGGGACAGTTGTGGCAGGAGACTGAAAAAGTATAATGCTGAAAGCACAGCTAATTTTCTTCAAAGAAAGTGTAGCATTTGTCATATAATCAGTACTTGGTTTCTGTGGTCATGCTCCCACTGCATTGCTCAGTGCTGCTGCTGAGGTTAAAGACAAGAAATGTGCTGCAAGGAACATTCCTAGTGTAGTTGTTTTGATACTTCAGTAGAATCAAGCAAACCCCACTTACATCCACCAAGTAATCAAAAACACGGGAATGAAGGGCCTTGGCCAGTGCATCCCTGGTGTAGCAGGCTTGTTCCACATTTAGTGTTACATTAATGGACTCGGATTTGCCTCCCCACTTGCTGTCCATCTGTCTGCTGGTCAGTTTTTCCTTTAGGCGGTCCTGGTTAATTCCCAGGAGAAAAGCAGGGAAAGCCAAAACTGCAAGAAAGATCAGGGTTGCTAGATTATCATTTACAGACCAAACATACAGAATGAAGAAACAAAATTAGCTGTATCTCTAATGACAACCAGCAGTAACAAACCTCATGAGGCATGCAGCTTAAAAAGACAAAGAGGAGGGATTAATGTCTTCAAAATTTCCCAAAGACCTTTTCAACTCTTTACACTTACATGGATTTCAGTTAAAATAAAACACCCTGAAGTGAAATAGTCAGCTATTTCTGTACCTTCAGTCCTTTAAACATGTAAAGTGGTTTAGGTCATAGTTTTGACCTCTGTGGTTCAAGCAAATCACTCTTGGAGGAGATGGAAATAAAACACAGAGTTCACACATTAAATAAAACTGACATCACTGGAAATGCTTTGTAAAAACATGGAATGGTTAAAATCTAATAAAGAGTATACTATCTGCTTCCTAATATTATCTCCCTTTCTTCTTCTAAGTTCAGATATTGCAAAAAGTTTTCAATTACCTTGCCATTTATTTGGTTTTGGTTTTTTAATCCCTCATTCTGGAAGGACTCTGCAAATTCTGATTTCCCTTATTTAAAAGTAAAGCAGGAAAATACATCTGTGCAATAAGCAGCCACAAGTCTAGTATTCTTTGCAGATGTTAGCTACAGGTGTCACACACCTTAAGGAATGGAAAAAGAGAAGCGGCTGGAAAGCATAAGGAAATAGCTCCCAAGGGCAGCTCTTGGAGTTGGTATTGCACCTCTGCTGAGCGACATAATCCTCTAACAGTTCCTCCATGTTCCATTGCTTTCAGATCTACTTTACTGGTGTGAGGAGGATGTAAAATAATCACTAGGGCAGCAGTCACTTGTGCTTAACACATCTGTAACATCACAGCATGATTTTGCTAAACCCTTCAGTACATTAATCAAAAATTATTTTTATAACAGCAAGGAACTGCCAGCTTTCTGAAATTTGATTTATTACTGTCAGCAAGCTGATTAAATCTACCCTAGGGTACTAGGAACCACACAACTAACTGAAGTTGGCAACACCTCTGGTAACTCACTGAGAACTCAGGTTGAAGCGCGCATGAAAAGGTCAAACATCATATGCTTCAGAATGCAAAAGAATGTAGGTAACAATCGACCAAGTGTGTTCACATATACTGCAAAGGTGCCAGAATCAGTATTTAGCCAATACTACTGTAATAATTTATGCAGACAACATAATGGTAAGAACAACCATGCATACCTCAGAAACTCTTCCTTCACAGTGCTAATGACTTTCTGTAAAGGAAGAACAGCTGGACAGGACTTGATGGAACTTCACATTCTTAATTGATTATCACACTTGATTATCTTCCGTAGTTAAGGACTAGAGGGTTACTGTCTAGAATTACTATAAAGCAGGATATGGATGTAACTGAAAAAATTATCCTCAAAGAGCAATCAACAGCAGTCTGAGGAATAGTTTTAAATGCAATCTGTGAAGAAAAGCTGAAGAAGACTAGATTCACTTTATCCATTTTCAGGAAGTGTAAAGCAACTCCTTCAGTACAATGCAAGTGTAAAGAGGCACAGTTTAAATTGCTTTCTGCATCCAGGAGAGAACAAGTAGTATTTGGCATGATTTGCAATGCAGAAGATCTAGAATAAATGGGGATTTTTTTTTCAACTATTAATATAATCAAGTACTGTAACATATAGTAATCACTGGCAGTTTTAAAGAAGTATTTGTCTAAACGTGTGTCAAGAATGGTCTCTATAGATTTGATCCTAACTCAGAGTGAAAGACCGGAGTTTTTGGTGTCTTGAAAAATGGCCTTTGCATGTTTTTCTGCAATTGGCTTTAGAATAACCACACTATTGACCAAATTCTTAAACTTTTTACTATTTCAGACTTACACATGGCATGACTTATCAGTGGTCCTTCACTGTATTTTATCTTTTGTGGCAATCCAGGCTATAAACACTTCACTATTTAGTTGGCTAGGACAAAGAGTAAACTGGGGGGGAAGATTAGTGGAGAGAGATAAACCCAACTTTCAAATTCATAATGCAGAAAATGTAATAGACATTGCCATTTCTTCTCTGGCTTCTTTAAAATGCAGTATGTTTATGAATAAGTTCTATACTCATTCTATCTGCTAATTTCTTCAATGTATTATTCATACACAACTTCTGTATTTATATCCCAGCGAGCAAGAGAAATATGGTCTACATGGCTCATGACAGAAATACATTCACATTTACCAACTTATTTTCACCTCAGGTCTTTTCAGTTTGTTACTTTTTGATGCAACACACCCTGTATCTATCTCCTCTGGCTATTAAATGTCTTGATTTCATTGAAATAATACTGTGATTTAAATGGAAGCAGAGTAGCCCATTTGGAATTGTAAGGAATATAAAAAATCCCATATTTTTCTTTGGATGTATAAAATGCCCCAAAATATTTTTCTTTGGGTTCAGTTACTATTCTCTCAAATTAAGAAATTAAGGTTAAATACTAGTAATTTTTGTTTGTTTTGTCCAATTGTTGTCCAATTTCTTAAAAGAAAGAGCAGGAGAGTACTTATGCAGTTGAGTGAGTAGTTAACTGCACAAGACACTTTATTCCTATTTAACTTAAACTAAAACTAAACAAATGCCGTTTTCCTAAACATAAGGACCACTCTGAAATAAGGGTTAAGAGAACTTATAGATATGTATAAGCTAAAACATATGTTGTTATCCACTCTGTCCTTAAACTATCAAGGTAGTATAAAATCAACATTTGATGTGAGGTATAAATCATGACAAAAATGTTTAAAACTCAAGATCTGTTAACCTTTCAACGTCTTGCTCAGATGGGCTGAGCTGATACAAAGCAGCAGGAGGCAAGGGGTGCAAGGACAGTCCATTGAGGATAAGGAAATAATAGGGAAATAGTTACATAGTAGATGTACTAATGGGAATAATTTAGGAAATAATAAGGAAATGTAGTAGATATAATAATGAGGTATGTGTTGAGAAATCTAAGACAGGGAACATAGATGCAGTATGTAAATTCTGCATTTCAATTCAATTCTGAATTTCTGTTTCCAAGGCACCTCTTCTGGCTGACGTAGGTGTACCTATGCCTGAGCGCTGATTGTGTACCTGAGCCAGGGGATACTCCACCAGCTGCAGGTGCTGTCACATGGCAACGAGGCCAGACACACCACACCAGGAACAGGTGTGTTTATCAAGGACAGCTGATGCACTGAAAGGAGCAGAGTTCAAGTCTGCTTGAAAGTGTTTCTCTCAATTGCTATTATTTCATACTCAAAGGCTGGAAAAGGATTTCTTGAACTCAAAATGCAAAATTACATTCCTAAATCACTGGCATTGTACAAGACAAAACAGGGGCCTCAGTACCATTGGTTTTGGAAGAAAATCTAAATTAGCAGCCTCACACTGTAAGAAATGATGCAACTGTGTCTGGATAATAAGCAGCTCAAGATTGCAGTTCACCTTGTGTCTTCTGGGTTTCAGCCCATTGCTACTCCTGTAACGGTTTCCAGAGGTACTTACACTCCTCACTCTCCACTCCTGCATAGTTGCCAACTTCTTTGAAGCTGATGTTTCCCAAATGCAGTATTCCTGCCACTATCTGCAGCACCAATGCCTGTTCCTCTGCAAAGATCCCAATCACATTCATTGCATGCTGGGAAGAAAAAGAAAAAAATAATTAAATCAGTCAAAGAATCTGTTCAATGACACTTGTCATAGAAGTCCTTTTAAAATTTTGATGTTAAAAATCTGAGTTTTTCAATACAATTCAAATACCTAAGGTATCCATTTCACTACAGCCTCCACTCACTGCAGTTTGAAAAGGTACCAGATGTCTTTCCTACTTGAGCATTTTTGTATCTTTTTAAACTAAATACAGAAGCATCTCCACCATTTAGAAGATGTGTTAGCAAAATTAATTCTGGAAAAATTGAAGTTACTAAAAACCAAGCATCTGCTCTGAAGCATCACACTGAAAATAAATAGTTTCGTTGCAAAATGGGAAACAATGAACTTAAGAGACTATGATTTTATTCCTTCTATACAGTCTATCCACAGAGACTAAGAGCTGTGAAGCTGTACTGAATGACTCTAAAAAGCAGCACAGTCTGTCTGGCTTACGCTTCTAATTGCAGCCACTTACTAGAAAATAATCCAGAACAACACTGGGTTGTGGAGACCAAAGTACATGGCAATTTACAGAATAGCTTCTCAACTGACTTTTTCTAAAATACCAAGTTAACTAGAATACAACAGTAACTATTTTTTTTTAGGCCTTTAAATGTGCTACATATATAAGTAAGAAGATATGTTAATATGCTTGTTTTAAATAGTAAGTTTCTATTAACAGGAGACCAGCAAGTTGACATGCCTTGCATAAAGGTCACACAATGAACTGGCAGCAGCACTGGATAAACATCCCTTTATCCTTTCTAGGTCCCTTTCTCCAGCCTTTCAGCTGCACTGTTTCAAATAGGCATGGAAGATCAGTCACCACTAAGAATTCAGGTAAAACAGGGCACTCAGCTCCTCACCGTGTTTGCAATTAGTTACTGCAGATTATCAATTAAACCATTAAATTTAAAAGAACAAAGAAAACCAAAACACTGTTATATAAAAAATATCTATCTTCTTGGCATTGTTAGGCTGCAACATAGGACCTCTTCAGGGCAACATACCTCCTCCTCCTCAGGGTAAAATAGAATTAAAGTTATACCTACATTAATTTCTCTTTTCCACATCAATATATCAATGTCTTTACTACAAATGGACAGTGAAATGAACACGTATTCACCACTATGCAAATGATAAAGAGTAAAAAACTCACCAGTGTTTCTTGGAAATCTGATTTGTCATTGATGTCGTCAACTCTGTAGGACCCAGAGAGACTCAGATAGTAATAATAGTCCATACTGGTAATGCCAAGACCGCTTTTTTGTTCTGAGGAGGCCCCTTCAATTAGCTGCAGATTAAAAATCCCCAGATTAGGTATCATACATCAACCTTCAGCAGAGATGAGGCAGGTCAGAAACAGGTGACTGACCCTGAAATTACTGTGAGGCATATGGCTAGTGCTTCACCAGGTAAGTATCCTTCCTATGTTAATTGTTTATCCTAAAAGACCAGATTCCCATTCCCATGAATGGTTTAGTTCTAACTTCCACATCTAATAAAAAGCAAAAACTGTGACTGACCTAAATGTCTTCCATTATCTTTACCTCAGAAAGATAAGGCAAAAGGGGTTTTCTGATCTGCAATGTACTATCTCAGTTCTCAGGAGCAATGTGTTTTCCATGCCTACTGAAAGGTAGGCAGTTGGAAAAACATGTGAAGAAAGCATTATTTGTGACTCTAAGCGTGAGGTCAAGTATCCTTTATGCCCATCATGACACATGTTAAGCAAGTTTTGAACTGCCTCAATACTATGTAATTGGAAGCATGGTTCAAGTCACGCCTCTCCGCATCATTTAGGCCAACGGTGCCAAGAATAAGTAACAGAGCAGTTAAAAAAGGTTCCTGTATGCTGTGATGCCAGAGGAGAGGCTCATTAGACCTATGTAAAGTCTACACAGTCGTGTACAGACATGGCTGCAACAGGAAGGAATGAACAAAACTTCAGAAGAGAATAGTCAAAACCCCAGTCTTTTAGCTTCTGTGTCAGAAAACCTCTCCGAGGCACAGAGGAAAATCAGCAGGACAGCGCACATTGTTCTGTATACACCTCAGAAGAGGAGAATGCACAGCTCCTGGAGCAGTGCCAGCTCCAACTCAGCTTTCCACCCTGGAAATGGCACTTCAACTTCATGTAAAGCTGCTTACAGTCACTTACAACGCACTGACTTTAGTTTTGTAGAGCTTGATCAACAGCACTTCAGCAGATAAGGAACTCGCATGTCAGGGATCAGTGAGGGCCAAAAAAGCCTTTTTAACCAAAAAAAAGCAGGGGTGCTTGGACAATTCAACAAATAGATATTATCCTAAATGTCCTAGAAAACTTAACTGAGAATCAAATCTCTCTTTCACAGCTGTGCTAGGGAATTTCAGATTAGAAGGTACAATTATATAGGCCAGAAATCTGTTGGAAAGTTCTAATTTTCTATTATATTGTACTGGGCTTTTCCATATGGGAGTTTGCAGTGAATTTCCAAGCAAGGCCCTTGAAATACTGAAGTACTTCTGTTCTGGAGCTGAAAGGCAGCTAGGAAGGTCTGCGTTAGATAGCACCTTAACATGCTGTCAAGCTTCTCAGTGGCATCCAATTACCTTCTTGAGCATACATTCAGTAATCTCACTGTGTTGGGAATGACTTTTCAAACAAAACGAAAAACTGTTCCGAGCTGTTTTAAGTAACTCAGAAAGGACCTAAACACTTCTGACCTGGTAAAAAATGTGAAAACTCCTCTCTCCAGGATTCCTCATTACAACTCGAGATTTTTCCAGTAAGAAGTTAGAGATTTTCCCTCCATCTGGTTCTCCACCTGGGCTAAACTGGATTTCAAAGTATTTCCCCTGCAATAAATAATTAAAGCTGTTGAATGATTAGTAAATACACATCTGAAATCATGCAGTTGTACTCTATCTCAAGGAAGGTTACAAGGATATTTATTTAATCTTTATGGATGCAGTGACACAGCTCCCTCAAGGTATAACTAGGCTTAGACTCCTGAACCATCACATATCTTTCTTTCTGTATTTACAGACCACTGGAGTTGGAATAATACATCACGTGTTAATGCAAATGTAGAGAGGAAGTCAGTGGCTTCTTTTCACTGCTGAGACTCTTGCTTAGTATAAAGGAAACCATAAGGCTCACCTATACAGGAAGTAAATTTAACAGATTTACAACCAATGGCAAGCAGAGTTCTGCTTGGAAGCAATGTAAAGAAATTATCTTTTTCTTTCAGGGAGACATTAATTGCATTAAGACACACGTTGGCTGTGGAACAAATCTCAGATTTGTAAAGTCTACATGAAACTTTAAAAAACATAACCTATAGTATGTTATCTAGTGAACAGTCATTTCACAATGTTATCTTAAGTATTTTATAACAAAAGACTGAAAATAATTCCTGCCTACTTTCTGCACATATCAGTAAAGGTATTTCCTATCAAACTCTACGGATAGTTTAATTTATTTTTTAAAAAGCACTTTTTTAGTTGTTGTAAAAACATGTATTACTGTATATATTTTACTGATCTGAAAAAACAGCCAGTTTGTTGCTGATAAGTTATTTGCTTGCAGGCTGAACTTTGTATAAATAAGTTTTGACCAGTACATATTGTGTAAGAAACAAACGCACAACGTATACAGAATGGAGGACACACTTTGTTTTAAAACACACTTTATATTTTACTTAGATTTACTTCATTTCTAGTGAATTTATATTCTACTCCTGAATACTGTCTCTGTAACACCACGTAAGTTGAACGAATAAAGAAATCTCTAAGGCAGAGGGACTTACAAATCTGCTGGAGTTGTTGTTCCGTACAGTTTTTGCATTCCCAAAGGCCTCCAGTAAAGGGTTGGACTGTAGAATGATATCTTTAACATGCTAAAATTTTAGGAAACAAAAAGAAACAGATTCAGAAATAGACAATTTAAAAGTTCTTATGGATTTTCTAGAAAACCATGACATCTTATTTATGTCATTAAAAAAGCAAGAAAGCTTACACCTGCAAGAAATCCTCCTGATCAGATAAGGAATAGAATATTTTTTTCAGAACTTGCTATACTATTTTCTGAAGAAAATACTACAAAATTGAACAAAATGCTCAAGGCTAAAAACTAATACTTCCGTTCACTGCTTTGCCAATAAATTGACCTGTTTTTTTTTCATCGTTGTGATTTTAAACAATTTCCTTGTAACACATGAGCATTTAAATCTTGGGGGGAGATCTGCAACCACAACCAATGAAGTCAGAGCAGCATGAAATTGCTCCAGCAATCTGTTTCAGGATCACTGATGCTGCTATCTAGCTGCCTTAGGAAGCAACAACGTGTGTTACTATTTGTCTCTTTATCTGATTCTAGGAGTTGGAAGTATGGACAAGTTATTAGCTTTGGAACAAACCAATGCATGCTGGGTTGTCAAGAGAAGATGGAATTCTATTTCTAAAGAAATACTCAGGATAACTTACCAACTTTCATTAACTGTTACTCTAATCACTAGGAATATTTTTAAATTTTGTGCAAAAATCTGGAATCTTTTAAACAATACAAAAATATTTACTTATAAAGTATGATTACATTGATTCCAAAAATAACACAATGCATACTTTCTCTGGATCATTTTCCTGATTACTAAATTATTCTCTGCAATGTTCCCACTATCACTGTTGCACAAAATTAAGCAGAAAGAACATACTCAACATTGCAGACTGCAATAAAGCAAAAAAATAACAGTGAGCACTCAAAAAGCGTGGACTAGTAAAAGTAGCTACCTACCACTGCCTGTCAGTCAATGTAATGTCACTAAGGGAATTTTTATGGCTAATTCACTCTATCAGCTTTAGTTAATAGGTTTTGATAGATAGAACAGACATTGATAGTATAGTTATTAACAAAAGGAGCTATTTGTTGTTTTAGCTAGCTTTCAGATACTGCTTTTGACTAGATAACCTCATAACACAAGATTATGTTCCTGCTGTTGGCACTCTGACATATGCATACAAATCAGATTTAATGGAAGTAATAAAACCCCCAAAAAAACAGTTCAGTTTTCAATAGAATGCCAACACAAGAGGAAAAAAACCCACACATCTACTAAAAGGAGATTAGTGGTTGTTAATGAAATTAAGAACAAAAAGTACCTTTTACCCCTTAACACACACACACAAGAAAAAGCAGCTTGTAGACATAATTCAGTGTGAGAGCTACAAAGCTTTTAGCAGAGACAATTCGGGGTCTGTGGGTTTCCCTCACGTGGCTCCCACAGCAGAGGCAGCCCAGCACTCTGCAACCGAGCAGTTCACTGCCCACTCCCTCTGCTCTTGAGGCCCCGCATGTATTTCTAGCTTCTTCAGTAGAGTGTGCCTCTTGTCTGCCAGTGTCTGCCAAGACATTCCTTTGTCAATCCACCTCTGCAGTAAATCTTTAGACTCTCCTTATGCTTCAGTATTACTCTATATCAACTCACCTGTACTTTAGGGCCGCCTCCTGAGATTTTTGAGATATAACTCATGATATATTTAGCAGCTACAGTCTTTCCAGCACCACTTTCCCCACTATGAAAAAAGGAACACAAAAATGTACCTGTTAAGTTTTTAAATAACTCTAGAATGGAGCACTTTGAGATTTATCTTGTTCAACACAGACTAGGTACCTTAACAATGAATAATAATAAATATACACCATATTTACATCAGGTAAGCTGGCAATATATAGACTGTGATATGGTACTGTAGCACAGCAACTGGATACGTTTGTGGATAAATAATTTTGAATACATCATCTTACATGGGCACCAGAATCTCTATGGGACTTCAAAGTCAGAAAACTATGTAGTCTGAGAAATAAATATACTTAACCAAGAGGCTCAAAGGAGAGCAAGTGTGTTAAGAACTCAATTCCCATCTAAATTTAGTGGAATTTCAGATCTTAACACAATAATTAATTTTAAAATCCAAGCTTTGAATGCCAAGCCAGATACCTCCTTCATTTTCAGGACCCTTTTGTTTTAGGTGTTCCCGAATGAAATAATGAGACATTACTAATCACATCCTGAATGACGGAAGAACTACCTTCCTGTTCCTATGCCTCTTGACACAGGGTACAAGAAATCTTAATATTCCATACTAGCTTTCACAATTCCTTCCGCTATAATATTTCACTTCAATGGTGAATAATGTTTACAACATAGCAGATTTGCCTTCTTGCAATTAGTAATGTTCTCCAGAGAGAAAGAAGATTGACATGCCAGACAATCCAACCTCGTGCTTTATTTCATATCTTAAAGCTAACTTCATTTCAATGGAATTCCTCCAGACTTACATAAATCTTGGTGCAAGTCAGCTTTGACCTTAATGAATTTACCCTGATCCGGACAACCATACTAATACAAAAAAACAACACATGAATGTTGGTTCAATGTCATAAAGGTATGTGAAATATTTTTTTTTCTTGTGTGAAAATCTGTGCTATCTTTAAGCTCCCGAATAATTTCAGTGAATGTTGTTGACTCTTCTATCCTGCACCTACTTGTTCCTGGATATGGATTCAATGAACATCTTTTCCTGCACAAATTTTAGCTATGCTTGCCAGAGAAACATCAGCATGTCCTGCACAGGAAAAGGACTTGCTGAGAATGTCAGCTCAGAGCTCCTTATCAGCATGAGTAATGGAGACATTTCCAAAGGTTTAATTCTGAAAAAGTTCCCCAAACTGCCAAGCTATAAATATCATTTTACAACTTTAAAGCTTCCAAATAGTACAGAAATACTGAAAGCCTTTTCATTTTTCCCCAGAAGCATTTTTATGCTTTTGTCTGCTCCTGACTGCAGTTTTACAGATCAAACAGGAAACTTGAAAAGGTGAAAAAATACTTGTTGATCACCTCATCTGTGAGGTGCGGACTGCAATTTTTATTATTCCAAGTCATCTCTTCTGAAGCATCAAGAAGAAAGCCTGTATTATTGGTATCTACTAAATTCACAGGGACAGACGAGAATTTGCTGGGAGGTAAACTGTATTTAGAAGTTCAAATTGCAATAGTTCAATAATTAAAATAACATTTCTTCAAAATTCTGTCACCTTGTTGTAAAACAAGGCAGACAAACCAATCTAAACCAAATCATACTCTTCAGTTTATATATGCAGTTTTCAGCTGAACACAGAGGAGAATCCAGGGCCAAACACAGAATCAATTTCATTAGGCATTACTTATCACACAGTAAAAATGTAACACATTTCTGTAAGATTCTCCTTGAAGGCATAAATTATTCTTCTCCTCTTTGTTCAAACTAAGCATGGTTTATATTTCTTATTCCAGTGTCTGCCAGAGAAACTGACCTGGAGCAATATAGTTTCATTTTACTGTTAGTCTCTGCTTTGATATAAGTGGTCCTTTATATCAAATTAATTTGGCCAAAAGACTGCCTTTCAGAGTTTATTATGTACACATACACTTTCAGTTTTACGCTTTTATTGATCAGAGACCAGTAAATTGCTGCAATTAAACTAGAATAAAACAGGATAATGCATTATTTATGAACCAAAGTAACTTTACCTGATGGGAGGGTATCTTGCCCCCAGTGAAGCTCAGGTAGTCAACTGTAACAGGGAAACTGTGGCATTCTTGCTAAATGATTCTCACACAGCTTTTTTTTATATATCTCACTGCTCTGCTGCTATTAAAACTACTTTAAGAAGATAGAAGAATCATTTTCTAGCTTGGTAGTTTTAAGTATGTAGGAAGCACAGAGGTTTTTAAAGGTTGAAAAAATTATTATAATGGCATAAAGTGGATTGTGTTACTAACAATTTTCTCAGAGACTTTTCTTACTAAAAATAAACACATTACATAGTCTCAATCACTAACAAAAAAAATCATGCTTTGCAAGACATATTGTTGCTTCTAGTACTACTTGCTACTTCATAGAAATGACATTTTGTTCAGCAAAGTCAATTAACAGCTGAAATCAGAATAAGACTACCAATGCAGAGGGAAAATGTTTTGCTCTTTTCTTCCTTCCCAGGGGAAATATGATTAGTGATTACAGTGAAGCAGCAAGATCCAATACACAGCCTCATCCTTCTCTCTAAAATTAGTTTTCTGATAACATTTAATATAGTATTGCTGGCTGTAGAACAATACAAATAATACTTATCTACATCACCAAGAAAATGTATAAATTATAATAACAAATATTTATAAAGAACTCCTGGATTTGCCAGTAAATAACATTGCATGTGTGAAACACTCCGATGTGTGGATAAGCTTTTTAGTTTGTTTATGTAGCAAAATATGTTCAGAGAAGCCTTAGAAGCATAACTTCAGTGAAATATTTGCCCCTTCTGAATCAGAGCTTTTACCTAACTCTTCTTACTGTGTTAGATTCAAGTTTCTATCACCTCCTCATTAAAATTCAACCATATTTCCCATTAGATTATGCACAGATGTTTTAGAATGATCAGTCATTTGAGTCTTCTGGAAAGCTGAGATACAGAAGCTGACTAGAGATCTCATATTAAGTTTTGGACTTAATAGACCTAAGATAGACATAAACTGTCCACTAACAACAGTTGGGATGGTAAACAATCTTCCAATTAATGTGCATTTGTAGTATTTAAAGATGTATGGGTTTTTTTCAGGTATGCAGTCCTCATACACAGTTTTACTGTACTCAAACGCTACCACCTGGATGTAAAGTGTAAACTAAAGTTACAAATAAGAAGGACTGAATAACCGCTTTAAAGCAACTGCAACATCTCCTGGCAAAGATCACAGAAAGAAAGTGAAAATAAAGTCCTTAACTTTACAGAAAGGTAAAATCTTAAGAACGCTCTAAAGAAACACATTTATTGCTACATCATAGAAAAATACTAATCACAACCTCCATTCTCTTAATTAAAGGACAATGATAGTCCAGAAGGAATTAAAAGCCACAACAGACAATCCTTTGTAATTAAAATCTTGACTGGACAAATCCTTGTTGATACTGTGGAAGGGCTGCCATTTCACAAGGGTGGAAAAAATGCCAACACTCTGGTGTAGCAAGCTTGGTTCAATAGAAGCTTAAATTAAATATCACGCCTCAGTAAAACACAAACAATGCGAAATCAAACTCCAGCGTAACTGCCTTACTTGTGTGAGTAAATTCCCTCTGCAATCTTGCCCGGTGCACACAAGGGAAGACAAATGCGGGCACTGCTCCCTCCTCCCACCTGAGCACAGGCTCTGCACCTGCAGGCAGGCAGCCAGAACCCAGCCCATGGGTAACCTCACTGTTCACACCGTCAGCAGCCATGCCAAACAGCTTGCAGCTCCTCAGCTATCCTCAGACGCGTACGTGGGACTGTTCTAATGCATACGCATATATGCTGCAATCACTCCACTAAAGAAAGAGGCTTTTTTCTTTTTAAAACATTTTTTCTTTTTAAATCAGTATTACCACATAAAAAGATTCAGCCTTTCAGAGAACTGTATTTTCTTTTGGATCTGCCTTCCCAGTTCATTCACTGACTTTTTGAAGAGGATGAGCTTTTTCTATCAGTGTCTAAATGCATTATTTGGAATTCTGGAATTAAATGTCCTGGCAAAAGGGTGTGCGCTCCTCACACAGACACAGGGTCCTGACTAAAGGAGGACACTGCAGGAACCTTCTTCACCTGCCTAGAAATCTGTGTCTAGGAATGCATGTCCCCTCCCAGGTGCAGAGGCAGATGCCACAGATGCCCAAACCACATGCTGCAGAACACACAGGTGTGCAGCAACCCCTTCCCTGTCCTCCTTGTGTCCCCATTCCTGAGACTTCATGTGCACCACAAGCCAGACACAGCCTTATTGATCTGACTCCAATTCAGTCCAGTCTACACCTTACTTCTTACCTTCTCTCTTTGCAAACCTTTCCTTAGGGGGGAAAACTGCCATCTTGGT
>NW_020799112.1:23136111-23176401 GCF_003259725.1 Athene cunicularia
GACAAAACTGGGTTTATTTCTGTACTAGCTTGCTGTTGTTCCTGCTCCAAGAGTGAGTTTCAGTGAACCCACTCCAAATTCAGACTAGCTGTGAAGTAGAGAAGCAATTAGGCACCTCACAGTAACCATATTGTTATCATCACTCATTTTCCAAAGGACAAATTTTTATGGCAAAAACTATGGTTCACTGAAACACAAAGGTTCACTTAAAACTGCTTAGGTTCAGCAGACTTCTGTGGAACTGAAGACAGACAGACAGAACTATCTCAATTTTTTGAGAATCACCAGTTTAGGGGCATAAAGGGTAAAGTCCTTGGCAGATATTAAGTGAAACTGATGGCATGGAGTAGACATGAAGCCAGCTACAATATTCATTTCACTCAAGAGCTACAGAATCTTGGGAGCTTCTGGTCTGCCAGCGATTTCAGTGCCTTCTGGTCTATGAAAAAAATTTAAGCAAACAAATTCCAAACTTCAAGAAACTTCATTCTTAAGACAGATATAGTCATTAGAAATAGTAATAACATTAAAATCAGAAGATACAGTATATATCTAAAGAGTTTAAATGAAATGTGCTCAAAAGGATTAAAGTATCAACCAAAAAAAAAAAATAAATTTGTGAATGGCTGAGTTACTTGATTTAATAAAAATTATTTTTTAAGCATCCCAGAAAACCAAATACCATCATGAAAACTACCTGTAAGTCTAAGTCCACAGTTGTTATGGTGTTTGTAATAAGAATAATCATGGGAAAAATATGTAGAAAGTGTAGAAAGGAAGAGGAACTCTCTGAAACAACTCTGGCAACCATGATTTTTCTCCTTTCAGCTCTGCAGTAGATTTCAATTAACTCCTTCAGATTCTGAATACACTGTGCACAGTGAGAGAAAATTCACTCTGCACACACAAAATGCAAACATTCCAAAGAACGCATCATCCAAGCACAAGAATTCTCCTATGTGAATTTAAATCTGTAAATCGGCATCTCAGCTCTCTGCAAATGTGACCCTCTGCTTTCACTGCACTTTGGGGCATAAGCAATGTATCAAAAACTGTTTTTTTATCACAGTTCACCACAGTTTAAAAGATTTTTCACTATAAATTTAGCTTCATGTAAAACTTCCCAGCTTCTGAAATGTTATTTTGTTCAAAAAGCAAAATAAATCCCAATTTTACCCATTGCTAAGAGGTCTGAATTTGACTAAATGGGACTAATAACTTCAGCATGGCAACACGCATCTGTTTTCCAAGAAGGAAGATTGAGCTCAGGGAATTCAGATATATGAGATGTGGGAATACAAGCTCTGGGCATTTCATTTCCTATGGTCCCACGCTGTAGCCAGGGGCCTAGGACTAGGGAGGCCGTCATAGAAGTACAGTTCAGTGTAGCAAACTGTTAACGCCTGGTTGACCTTCCTACCTGTAAAATCAACAGTTTCCACGTGCCTACATACACTTTGCTGTTACTAAGAACACACCTGTGCCCTTTTCCACTCTAACATGTCACCCAGTAAAGCCCTGCCTGGACAACCCCCAGGCATAGACTCAAAGAAATAAAACAGTGAATACAATGTTCAAACAATTATTCCTCACAAGTTTTCATGACACCTCATCAGTGAGATATATTAATGTGAAATCTATTTTCACACTGGATCATTCAGAACGGTACAGGAACACTTGCACATGGAGCACCTGCATGTGTAAGACCCATGTACTAAGCCCAGTTCTTTATAACAGTAAATGGCTGGTGCAAGGGCATTTAAGCTTAAATATCAGTGACCATCCATCATGCCCGGGAGGTTCCAGCCTAAGGGACTGAGTGCACTAAATTACAAGGCATCGGATCTGATCACCACTGACATCCTGCACCCTTGGGGCGTGACACTGCAGGGCACACAGCCACCCCGGGGAGAGGACCAGAGAGGGCCTCCTGGACAAAGAAAACACTGTCTTGAAATATCTCTCTTGTTAAATTCAACAGCAGTTAAATTCACAGTGCTGCCTCTCAGCATGTTCCACAGAGAAATGACAGAAAGCTTCAGAAAAGCTGTTATTAATAATATAATGACAGCTTCCCTTCAAATTATTTTTTCTTTTTCTCCCCTTTCTTCTCCCTAGCTGTTGGGAAAGTCTCATAGGCCAGCAGTCTCCAAACACTTCTGACCACACACACTGCCTATAAAAAAAAAGTCTGAACACACACTCCCAATGTATGTACATAATTTACCAAGTTATAAATTACATATACCCATTACAGAAGGACTAATATTTTCTTCCTGCATCCCAGTGGATTTCATGGCACAGTCTCTGTGACACACACTCCCCACCTTGCAGACCACTGCCACAGTGAAGTGCAGCTCCAGGTCCACTACAGTGAATCTCCGAAGCTTTCTATGTAAGAAGGAAAGAGGTATAGTGTACCAGCTCAAATACCCTGCATTCTTGCTCTCTGCATATTTTCTTTTACCATACATAAATCCACAGATGTGAACAAAGCATATCCCTGGACCCAAAAACTCACTTTGATTTTGACTTGAGTAATGGCTGTCAATAAAAAAGCTCAGTAATAATTCTACAGAGAATTCCCTCATCTTAATAATTAAAATAGATTAATAGCAAAGACAAAATTATTTTTCCAGTATACCTCTCCTCCTTTGTCTCTGACTGAATGCAAGTAAAATTCCAAAAAGAGAAAAAGTACATTTATTTTTAAAAGAGGAAAAATAAGATATAGTACTAAAAACACAGTATGATAAATGCAGTCAATGTGACAATGTCAGATTTAACAGTATCTGTGGCTGTGTCTAGTTGTTAATCCATCCCTCTCACACCGTCATTCAAGCTATTGCAGTTCTGGTATTGGGCATGAAGTTGACTGTGTGAGAAAAAGATTTCTTGTGGTTAAGCTACCATCAGGTTTACGCTGGAAAATAAAAGGGAGGGTCACAAAGTACTTAGTTATCCTAGAAAACTCCAAAATGTTCAGTGTTCATGGATACAGAAGAGTTTTGTTGATATAACTTAAAAAAAAAAACTTTTCTGCTTCTTGAAGTTAAAACATCAAAAGATGACAATAAAATATTTTTTAAAGATTTTTTTTCTTACCTAATAATGACACACTGATTTTCTCTGTCAATAATCATGTTTCTGTACATGCTGTCTGCAAGAGCATAAATATGTGGTGGGTTTTCATATTGTGCCTAGGAGGGGAAATAAAGAATAATTTTCAACACAGCATTAAACACAGAAAGAGCCATATAAATTTTTATTTAAATTGGAAGAATTCTTTTCCTGGAAAAACAATTCTGAATCCCACTTTATACTGAATTTTCACCAGGAATTTTTTTGTTCGTTTAATAAAAACAAACCAAAGTCTCTGGGTTTTGTTACCGATCTTTCTCTCATCCATAATTTTCTCCCAAAGTATTGTAAACACCCTGTTCTAAAAATGGTTTGTGCTTGAAATATATTACTTGTCCAAGAGAAACTCACATAATTTAAGCCTTTTCCACCAGTGGTCATATGCTAACAATAACCTACATAAACTGCTAAACAGAGCCTGGTGCTATATGTCTCATTTTCATCCACCAAGACTATTCAAGCTGAATGGTTTCCCAAATCTATGGACATGCCCAGCTCAAGCAGAGCAGGAAACTGGAATTTAAGTTCTTTGAGCTGACTCCTCAAGCTATATTCTCAAAAGTGTCATCTAATTTTGGCATCTTAATTTTTTTATTGTTCTCATCCAGTTTGAGAGTTTTCAAGTCATAGTCTCCAAATCTACTAATGGCCATTTTGTATCGTGCACCACACTTTAAGCATACAATAACTTAGAAACTGCCTTTACAGAAGGAGGGATGTGTCGAGAAACCTGATATGGATTAATCAATAGAACTATTTTATTGAAATACTAATCCCGTGTTGTAGGGAATTCAATTTGATGACTCAATATATGGTAATGGATATCAGCCAAATTCTCCCAGGCTAGTACAACACTACTAAAACCCCGGAACAAATACGTCCAAGAGTTTAACCGTGTAGAATAATATTTACATGCCCCTGAATACAGCAGTACATTTTAGACTGCTTTACTTACTGCTCCTTGGTACATTTCAATTTCCTTTTCCCCAAAATATGGCATTTGCTTGAAAGGATTCACAGAGATTAACACAGAGCCAATATATGTCTGTATTCAAAAGAAGTTAAGGTAACTACAATTTCATAAAGTATTATCTTACCACTAGTGACTGCCAAATAACTTTTCCTTCTATTACATAATGCATCACAGCTTCAAATAACATTAAAAAGCCCACAGTTTACAACAATTGTTAACAAAAATTAAATTATAGGAGGCTTACAAGAATATAAATATATCATTCAATAGGATATTATCAAAATATTTCTTTTAGGACAAGCTAAGTATAGAAACATGTATCAGAGGCCCAAACACAACACACCTTGCATAAAAATACAGAAAGGAAATGGCACATTTAAAATTGTTTTACTCCTTTGAAACTGAGCAGGTCATATAGTCAGTATTAGAAAACATTGTTTTGACCTTTACGGAACACAGTGACACATTCTGATCTCACAGATACAGTGCTGAGCATGCACAGTCGGATGGAAACAGCTACAGCTGAGTAAAATTGGACAATTACTCAGCTGCATGTACCAGTGGGGAGCTCAGGGAATTTGGTAATTCAGAGGTGTGACTTCATGAGTGTAACTATTAATAGTCCCTAGAAGCCTTATCCTGCAGGCTGCCCTATAGGAAGCAGCTCCGTTTCAAGGTATTATTAGTGCCAGAGAGCTTTTTTGCAACGTTTTTAATGTGTTTCACCATTCTGCATACAGCTGCACATGTCCTACATTTACAAAATACTTTAGAAACCTTTGGAGTAAGAATTGCAGCATACATACATGAAGCCACGGACACTACCTTACAGGCAGGACTGGTTCACTGTGCTGGGAGTCAGCAGTGTACTCATGCCAATGAGTCCAAATGTTGTACTGCAGGTTTCATTTAACAATCTGGAATTGTCTGTAGGCAAACTTACTAAGCTTTCTGTCCAAAAGTAGGAAAATTAACAAATTTATGCTGCTGGCTTATCCTACATAAGAATCTATTATTGTGGTGCCACACCATGAAATGGCAACAATGTAGGGAATAAGTATAACTCAGTGAGCATAATTTCCGTGTCGTTAATCTGCAATGCTCTCTTCATACATTTTAAAAAATTAATTTAAAGAAGAGTGACAACATCTGAGTCTCAAATATAATAAATCAAGCATTCATTGTGTCAGTATAAACATCCAAAGTAACAGTTTTCTGTTGGTAAACAATACCAGCATTTTCTGGGGCGATTTGGTAATCTCTATGCGACACAGCACAGAGAAACTTTCATTCATGAGTGGACATACAAACAATTAGAAGATTCAAGAGATTATCTCCATTTTAGAATGAAAAGCCACAGAACTGCAAAATAAGTCTTTTCTCCCTACACAAAGGAATTATAATGCTTTAAAAGAAGACTTTGATCCCTCATATGACCAGAAGTCCCCTTGGAAAGCATACTTATTATTCCTGCTTCAGTAAAAAGACCATCTCCATGTTACGATCACTCATTTTTATAAGAAGAAAAAGCATAAAGCCATTTCTTCAGCATAGAGTACTGAAGACTTTGTGAATCTACTTAATGGAAGATGAAGCATTCCACACAGACGAAAGTGCTCATGTTACTAACAGCAAGACCACTAGAGTTTGCCCCAGAACTGTATTTTGACAAATATTGTGCAACTAACATTTCAAATTTAATCATGCTGTGGTACTTTATTCAACAGAGGATCCAAACCCATGTGCACACACATATTAAAAACCTCTGCAGTTTGGGATAGAAATGTCAACACGACTGCATCATTAATTCTCCTCTATCAGTCCTTGCTAAATTGAGCTGCTACTTAGCTCTTAACATCTGAATATATGGAAACAGCCAGGAGATGTTATATTTCCTTCCCTTTCTGCTAAAAAAAGTTAAACTCTTCAAGGAACTATTCTACAGACACAACTAGGAAGTATGACAACCTGGCTACAGCAGAAGAAACAGTATCACTGCCTAGTGACTAGTGTGTTTACCAAACTCATTACTGCAGCTCATGTTACACTGTGAGAGCTAAAATTAAATAGTGACTATTCTTATCTCAAGGAATTCCTTGCATACAAAATTAAAGAAAAAAAAAAAAAAAAAGGCAAACTTTTGGTGCTGAAATCTGTTTCTTGTTAGGTTATATGTTCAGGTATTTAAGTCTCATGTTTTCATTAATCACAGAAAGAAAAAAATTTAAGTGTGAACACCGTAGATTTGCAGATGTTTGCATGTTCACGTGTTTCCATCAGCCCACAATTCATAGTATTAACAATTCCAGAGTAAGTTGCAAATGGGGTTATGTCACAGAAGAAACGCTATTTTGTAAGAATTAGAATTTATGAGATATAGAAGACAACATGGTATCAGGACACATACATATACACTTTAAACCTATTAAGCATTACTGCAGTAGCTTCAAAGGTCATGTAGATATGTAAATATATGAGCTACAGGCCTACCTTCAACAATGACAAGAACAATTTCAAATATCAAAAAACAAACCTTAAAATAATTTTTCAGGTCTTAATTTCAACCCTCATAATTAGCTCACTTTACAAAGCATTTTGTGTGATCTCAGTTGAACTGTCACATAACATGCTCAGCATCTGAGTAATCTGCTTAAAGAGAACATGTGCATATCATTAGTTTCACACTGGCTCAGCAAGTCCATAGGGCCCCACTGAAAACAACACTACAAAGGATACAAAAATATAATCATCCATGTATCGTTTCTTTAGGTTCTCCACTATGGAATCCTCTGTGATCTTGGGAAGAAGGACCATATCATCCACTCCACTGTGCTTAACATTGTGGCTCTGCCAGTGGTATCTGTAGTGTCCTTTGCTGCCCTGCAGGAAAGCACAATAAGCATCAAAAAAGGTACTATGTTTCTCATTAGCATTAAATAACCGAAAATCATCTATTCAAATTCCAACTTCAAAAATATTTTTTTTCACTGAACTCTACTCCTTGATATAGGCATACACAAATTATGTCAACTGACTTGCCCCTGAACTACTGAAGAATAGCACTGCCCTCAAAAATTAGCAGGTAATTCCATGGGATTTTGTGAAGGTCTACACACAGAAGGGATTTCAGATGGCAGACATTTCTAAACTTAGCAGAAAAACCCAATTATTCCAACTGAGATGCAGTTATTGGAAGCTAATAATGCAAAAATGACACTCCTACAGTGCATCTACTCGTAGTGAGGATAGTTACCACCTGAACTGTTAAACTGGGTATACTGGATTCTCCATCTTTTAGTCTTTTAAGTCAAACCTGCACATCGGCTGTTACTCAGATGGAAGCTGTGAGCCTGATGTGTAAGTATTCAGTGAGTTCTGCAGATTACATTACGCAGCTTGTTGGCCGTGTGTCTTAACAGCCCCTTTTGATCTGTTAGTCACCATGACTGACATCTAAATAGATATTCCCTCCCCACACTTAGAGACTACTATTTCAGGATGCTACTGAAAACTTGTGACATCTCAAGCTGTACCACTTGAAATCAAAATCTGTTTTTTTCCAGCTGAATTGAACAGTAGTTAGGTTCTATGGATACACCCACTCAGATATAAATCTGCTCTCCAAATCCAAACCTATTTTCTGTAGCCTGGCAGATAACGCTAACAGAGTTCTGCACTCTTGCCTTTTTATACTTTAGATTTTTTTTTACACAATACTGAAACCAGTGATGCTGGAATTAACCCGTTTTACAGTGAGAATTTATTGAATATGCTGTGAAGGAAGATGTGGCCAACAACATGGCAATTCTGTGTATTCCCCTCATTTTTTAATACCACAATTTCAAACAATGTGATTTAGTTACACTGCTCTCGTGTATGTTATGGCATCAAGTCATATTCATCAGAATACAAGCAGTTTATTGTTACAAAGCATTTTGCAGGATAAAATATCACATAATTTTACAGTTTAAATAAGGAAATGTAAGTACTCTGAATGCTTTGCTGCACTCAAGTATTTTGAAATGAGGTATCAGCAGTTGAGACTTGTGTGTGTACACACTTCCACATTAGCAAATGACCTGTGTGACTGTATTGACAGAAAAGTGCCTCTGCTGAATTGCCTCCTCACGTGAATAGTCAAGCATCTGCACCAACACCAGGTATAGGAGTGGGAACTACAAATGGAGTCAGGAGAGCACAAGGTTCTTATTTTAAGCTGAGTTGGCTAAAAGTGTTCATTAAACTAGCCTCAGACTATGTTCTTCCACAAACTTCACTGCATCTATTAGTGGGAAAACCCAACAAAAACACAGATTTATTTCACAATGCATATTAGCAAATATTATTAGTCTAATCTATAGGTTAGCCACATCTCAACTTGAATGACATAAAAACTAAGGAATAAGTGGAATTTAATCTTGAGTTAAACTAATTTGCACTAAAACCAGACCCATTTTATTATGGCAGACAGTACAGAACTTGTAGGCTTTATGTATGTTTTCTATTAAGTCTCCAACCATTGTTGCCACTGATGTAGCTCTGTCACAGCTAACAACACTGAAGAACAGTTAAACTTGAATTAAAAGAATGCTTTTTAATATAGTACAGCAGAGGTAAACATGTCTGAAAACACACAATCTCAGCAGTTTTCTTGAACACCCACAACCTTACATGAACTTCAATAAAATAATAAGCTTCAACTAACTTAGTTTGCATGAACCTCGTCAATTTGATAGTTGCACAATGGAAGCAGTGATCTGGAAGCACTGAGAAAATGAAGGAACCAATTCTTTTTTGAAATTGTGACTTTTTTTGAAATGCATGTGACTGAAAAAAATCAGTCGAAGGTTGGGTTACTGGAGAAAACAGAAGTCCAACAGAGAAGCATAATTTCCTTCAGTGTACTCATCAGCTATTTGTGATACTACACTTGGAAAAAGGAACTGGCAGGATGGACAAAAAGGTACAGTATCAAAATAAATACAGATAATTACTTTTTTCCCCAAGCTATATAGAATGAGGTTTAGTATCAGATAATAGAATAAACTACAGAAAATATGTAAGAAATGAGAGTGGGAAACAATCAAGCTTCCCACTGGAAGCTATGGCATCAGACCCAGTAAATTCAGCAAGAGGACAAAGCTCACAAAGCCACAGGACAACATGGAATATGTGCACACAGTCTGCAAACAGCAGGCTTTGTTAAAGTCAGTCAGTGGCTGTTGTTGACTGTGATTAAGCCAAACACACTACCAGGCCAAAGGGTTTTTTCCCAAAAGCAATGTGAAGAGGCACAGCGCCAGGAAGGCTCGGCTTGCCCTGAGAGCAGCTTTCCCAAGTGCTCACACACTGCATCAGCGTGCAGCTGTAATCAAACCCAAGTACAACAGCATCTCATACAGTCAAATGGAAAAGGATGCAGAGAGATTTAATAAAAAGGCAGCAGACTAAAGAGTCAAGCAGACTAAAGAGCCAAGAAGGCAATCGCATGGAAGACAGCTGAGAGTGGTAGCACTAAGTCGTTTGCATTAATACTGTATCACATTTTAAATGGAAGTTTTCTATCAGTAGTTTGGAACTACTTTTTTTTTCCCTTAAAGCATGGCCTTACATGCAAATATACAGAGAAGTAGCAAATCATCACCAGATGATTATCAGACTTCTCCCTACGATCTAGAAACAAGACCCAGCTTTAGTAGTGTCTAACTGCATCTGTGGTTAAGTTTTGTTCTTACTTGTCGCTTCTCCAGGAACCTAACACCAGTAAGATCGGCAACGCACAGCAGCTAGCACTTCCTTGGCCTGGGCAACAAAAGAAGAGAGTGCTGTTTCTACAGGACAACATCCACCCCCGAGTGCTTGCTCTTCCAAGCATGAGTGATGACTACAGAGTCAAATCTGAATTTATCAATTTCAGTCACTTCCAAATGGTACTATAACCATGTCCAGCTAACAGTTTTTATAGTTTTGAATTATTTTTTTTTAAATCTTGTCATAAATCATCTGAAAGGACTCCACAGCAGTTGTAAAAGCATCTCTTCTTATTTCTCCAGGTTGCATATTTCATAAAGATCAAGGATATATACCTTAAACACTACAATGCTCTTCAATTGCTCTCATTGCAAACAGTAATAATTTCTTCTTACTGCATATTTCTTGAGAATTTAACCTTTATTTTAGCTAGAGCTCTCTACCATCCAGATAAAAATGCGGTACTCTAACCTGGAGACAATTTATACCTGAGCTAGTTACCTAGTGGCCACCTTAACCTGAGCCTGCTTTGTGGGGAGGACAAACTAACTCACTCAGCTGGTAAGTGCCCTCTGTTGTCCTTCGCACAACAGGCTTTCACCTCCACCAGCTCCTGGGACAGGTCAGGTCTCCCTGGACTGACCAGGAACTCCAGAGCCAGCAGAACAAGGGCAGGTAGAGATGCGCCACACCTCCACGTCAGCACGAGGCACAGTGAGGGTTCAGTAACTCCGCAGAGCTGCCCCAAGGCAGGGCCAGACTGGGCAGGCAGAGCCTCAGAGGTTGCGGTCGATCCCTGGGCCTAGCCGTGCAGGCTGTGTGTCAGCAAACGGCACCTTGGCTCCTCTCAGGTTTTCTCAGTGAAAGATGTGATTCTAGCTGTGCAGTAACTAAGCAAATGAAAGTCTTTGTGTCAGCACTAACAATGCCTAAACAGCTGAAAAAAGATAAGCTTGGCAGATTTTGAAAAATACAAAAACCCAAAACCGCATCAACAGCCACAGAAATGGAAACCCAAGTGTGGAAGCCCGGGCTGCCAGGCCTCCTCCCAGCCCTCCCTGAGCCCCAACCCAGCACCTGGCATGGCACTGGGAACGGAGGCTGGGCTGGCAAAGCTGGAACTCAAGGCGTTGTACTGCATTGCTGTCAGCTGTTATTATTCATTTGATTGCTGTTTCAGGCTCAAAATCAGATCTGCTTTGCACTGGCAAGAATAACATTTGTGAGTCACAAGATGACCCTGTGAGCGAGGAGCCCACTGTTTCCAGGCCCTGTGGCTGCAGGAGCACACACAGCCACCACCTGGCTAGAGACTGTCCTCTCCACCTCAACAGATGCATTATCTCTAGAGAACACACAAAATTAATGCTACTCTCCCTCTGTACATCTCCTGTAACACCCACTCATTAACAGATTAAGACAATTGCTACATTAATACCAAGAGAGTGGATGTAAAATACTTTCTACATACTAAATACTGTCTTTAAGTTCTGTATTACTTTCGGTATGGTATGGTTAAAGCATATTATTGATTTTTTTGGAATGAATAATAAATATGGATGAGATTTATTTACAAAACTTTTTTTTTTTTTTCTGCCCTCCACCTTGTGTTACAATAGCAACTGCTGATTTCTTATTTTTGCCTTTAATATTGTTTGTATATTTTTACATTATCCTAAGCAACACGTATTTGATGTGGCCATAAAAAGATTGAGTCATGCTGTGTCACCACAGGGTTTTCTTTTAACTGGAAAAAAAAAAAAGCAAATATTTTTGTATTTCAAGCTTTTTAAAAATAGTGCATCTAAAAATAAAGCACTAAAAACAAGGGATAAGAAAATACTGTATTTCTGTCCCTGAGAAAGAGCCTTGTTTCTCTCTCTCCATCCGAACTGTCTAAACTACAACCACCTACATACCATAAATAATCATTCTTGGTTCCCACAAAGGAGAAAACTGCCATCCTGAATCTCTGACAGCTTTTTTCAGTAGCAAACGTCAGTCCTCCTTTACAGTGCAGAAGGGATTCTCATCCTCCACAAGGGAGTAAGGAGTGTCAAATGATCACAAGCATGACCTTTTCTCTCCCTTTTCAGCTATGATAGAGTACGATTGCATAAAATCCTTGTAGTTCTGGAAGCATGAGCATCTCTACTTAGATTAGTATTATGAATACAATACTAAATGATAGACAGACATCATCTTAACCAAAGATGTCGCAAAACTGAAAAAGCTGCACATCGTTTACTCTACACCTGACATCAATGCTTCTACCAGTGGAGGCATATCACTAGTCTCATACATGCATAATTTGTACCAGTTTTTCCATCTAACAAGAAAAAAAAAACAAAACCCACAACTTTTTGCAGTGATATCATCCATCAAAATAGCAAACTTTTATAATCCACTTACAGGAATCTTTCACACATTTCTATAAAGTGAAGGAGTCTGCTGTTCTCAGCAGAGAATACTGCAGAAATACTTAGCATGAATTTTGGTCCTTGACTGGGATAATCAAACTGAGGAGCCATAGTAGACAAAAGTGCTCCAAAATAGCTCTTGTATATCTAATGTTAGAAAATACAGATATTGGCTGCAATGATGTGACTATTTCAGAAAGGAAATTAAAGGAAGACAGCATAAGCAGCTATATGGACAAAGATAAAAGGCAAAGTATTTAAATTTAACATGAGGGAAATACTAAGGGAAACAAAAAGCAGTGCTTTAAGATTTTAGAAAATAGCAAAGCAAAAACATTGAGTATCTAGCAGCCCAACAGACATTTCATACCAAGAACTAAAAATACCAAAAATGTATTAAGGAATGGAAACTACTAGCAGGTTAATATCACAAAAACCACAGCTAGGGAAATAAAACACTGAGAAAAAGATTTCTGGGGAAGAGTCATCATTTCTCACAGTCTGCTCTTGGCCAGGGTGGATTCAGACCAGCGCGCCTACAACTGATTCCAGAGCTGGGCACAGGCTGTGGGCGATCCGGCTGCCCCGACACTTGCTCCGTCCGCTCCTGTGGTGGGAGAAGTGGGACCAGGCCCCAGGGCAGCTCCCCCCACTCTGCCCTGGGCCCTGCAGCCGGGCAGCGGGGCCGGAGGGGGACGAGACAGAAAGGGGAGCCCGGTCGCCTGAACGGCGCACGAACGCTGTAACACAATACGCGGAATGTGAGATATCCGCTGGGTATTTGCACTACGCTCACCTTCAGGAATTGGGAAAGGCATCGGCACACTTGCACGATAAATAACAGAGCATTACCAAAATAAAACTTACTTCAGTGTTCGACTGTGAGGATTGTATATTGTATCAGTATTAAAAAGGTACAGCTACTAAACACAATAAGGACGAGAAGGCACTCAAGAGCAGATAATGCTCATGCACAAGTTTTTGACACCACTTACAGAGACAGTGGGCAGATACCTGAGAGTAGTTGGTGAAATGTAAATTAGTGTTTGCTTGCCCCATAGCTTTTTGGGTGGCTGTGGCCTAATGTTCCAAGGAACAATCTCAAGGAAATGCAATACTTTTAACTACGTAGTATGGCTGACTTGCTCTTAAGACATTAACTGCCTTACTTGATTTACTGAGCAGTCTCCAGAGCTGTTCTAAGTTTGACTTGTTCCCTATGGCACAAGTAGCAAAATTTCCCGTGACTGTGGTAGATTAGAGACAGGTCCTGCAATGGCAACGTTTAGTCACTCTTCAACCCCATTCCAATCCCTTCACTGAGCAGCATCCACGCACGCTAACTCTTGATCTGTAAATTGTATAAGCAGATTGCGTCTGTGTGTACTTACTGTGCAAGTTAACAAAATGCAAGAGAACAATTACAGCAAGTTTCACTTGGCTGTGTCAGTCCTTATGTACAATAAAGCTTTTATATCTGTCATTCCACTAAAAACAGGTTTCAAAGGCACTGGTGCAATCATACATCTTACCTGTAATACTACAAAATACTGTACATTTTAGTCAAAACTTGCCATCACAGTTCCATACAATATTAAAATTAATTTTGGCACCTGTACAATACAGGGGCATTTATGCGCATGAGAACTTTTTCCTCCCTCCTTCACCATCATTACAAGGAAAGGATGGGTGCTGGTTCCTCCTCCTGATATCTCCCTGGAAAAGGGATCCTCTGAGATTATTTGCATACCACCTCCTCCAAAATCCTACACAGCAACTGGGATCTTAAAGGCCAAAGATCACAAGATTTTCCTCAGCTGCAATGCCCCCAAAATCTCCAACCCTTTGGGAACAAGAAGATTATTTTTTAGGTGTGTTTGGTTTTGTTTTTAAAACAACAGAAAACATTATTATGGTCTTTAATTTAAATATGTAGTTTGAAAACTCAATCAGTAAATTCAGTCAAAATGCCTCTGCCTCTCTTATAGGATCAGACTGCAAATATTTTTCCTTGATCATCCTGAAACTAAGTAAGAAACAAGTCAACTGGGAGCTTACCATCTGGTTTCCAGAGAGAGGAATCTCAGAACAGCACGACTCGGGAGCTCTGTGCATGGGCCAGTGTCTCGCATACACGCTGCCAGAAGACAGCCTTCTGGTGCCGTGTAGTACATGCTATACTGGTACCAGCTGCCGGTTTTGGAGAAAGTAAAACCAGTGGCATATTACCATAATGCCATCCCAGCCATGTCCTGTTCTAGCTGAGATCAGTGCTCACTTCCCCGCCCTGCCTCCCAACTTTTGGAATCTCAGGCTTTATCACCAAACCGTGCTGACAGGCCACAGTTACCCCAGTGAATTCCTTTCTGCTCAGTCACCGCCCTCTCTGTACAGCTGCACATGAACACCACTTGGAAGGAGCTCTTCCTTTCCCCCTTCTACTGACCCTTTTGTTTCATGATAAAATGTAGGTATTTGTTTCCTAATCAGACTAATATGGCTAAAACATTAACCTGAGAGTTGAAGGCCAAAGTCTGACCCCAGCAGTACCCCTGGTTGATGACTTTGTGACAGAAGGTTTCATTGGAAAATGACTTCTCTGTGCAGTCCCACTACTCTTGGAGCTTCCAGTTACCCTTTTACAATCCCAATTCACGGATGGCTGGTCCCATCAGTAGACTAAGGGCACATCAATTCTGCAGTTCAAGTTGGCTGGTGAAAGCAGTTTAATGGCTGGTTAGTCCAGACTCTCTGTGTATCGCTTCCCTGGATCATGCCACTCTATTTTCCACAAAGATACACAGATCTCAAGGACAGGATGGCTACACCGGCTCCTCAGATCTAATTACCTGGCATACAAGTGTGCATTTAGTAGCACAAGCAGGAGATAACTGCTATCACTCACTCCTTTGGGCACCTGAACAGTTGCTATTTCACTAATGCATACAAAATTGCAAAGGGGAGGAGAAGAAAAAAACCCAAAACCTCAGTAGTCTTAAACTGAATTACAGAATTTTTGTTTGTTATCTACATAAGAGGACCAAATACTTGTTACTATGCCTTCTGGAAGACCCGGTCTCTAACTGGATTTTAATGCTCCCTGTTACTTCTGTCACGGTTTCCTTCACTGTAGAGACACAGCCCTCCCACAAAATATTACTGGGTTCAGTTGTACCCACAAATATCAAGAGGAGAAAAATAATTATTTTAACTTCTTTTTTAGTTGCAGGCTTTGCTTCTTTTTATCTATGCAGAAAATGAAGAGGATAGCAGTATTGTCAAACAGTATTTAAATTAAGTGAACAAGACAACACTGAAGAACAAAAGAATAAATTAATACATTTTTGACAGTATCAAAGATGTAGAAATCATTACAGTATTTGTAGAATTTCCAGGGGCTAAAACTGCTCCCATTAGAACACCATTTAGTTACCACTCCACTGATAACTGAAGGGTATTGGTTACAACAAATCCACTATGTCTACATCCACTGAATCAATTTCCAGTGATGCCACTGGTGCTTTCATATGACTGGAAATATCTCATTCCCAACAACAAATGTTCATGTAATCAGTTCAATGTTTTAATTCCAAGCAGGAAGATACTCTAAAAGAAAATACTTATAGCTCATAATTTCATTTACACCCCAATAAATCATGACTTATCTTTGAAAAACATCCTCAATAGCAGTACCACCAGTAATCACAAAGCATGACGAGAGGAGATGCCAAACTATTAGTTTTGAATCTTTCCTTGAATTCAGTATAAAACTTTGTTAATTGTAATGCTATTCTTGTTATAGAATACTTACTTTTCAGTAACTAATTTTATTGAAATAACATTGCCAAAGGAAACATTTACATAATAAAATGATAGTAAATGTCTTAAGTAGTTAATATTTCTGTGCAGTACAATATATTTGAATTAAGAACTATGTGTCTACCAGTAAGACTTTTGCTTTGATTTTTCATTAAGAACATAACACCTTTCTACACATTTTAACATACTATGGATGTTAAACTTGTGTCATAACCTATTTTTCCAGACTGCTAAAGCTTTAAGGTTCTTTTTTTCCTAATCTTCATCCATAAACACACAAGATAGCTCTATTTTTTCCATTAAAAATACTACATCATTGAAAAAGCTTAACAAAATCGGAACGATCAAAAACTAGTTAATTGTTTTCAACCTGTAGTCTGCTACTTTTAGAAGATGAAGAAAAAGTAACTCTGTTAGGTGGTGAATTAATAGGAAAGCAGTTGAGGCAGAATCCCTGAGGGGCTGGTAAACTCAAGGCCGGGAGGGCCACCAGCCCGACCCGTGGCGATGCCGGGGCCAGGGGCCCGCTGGCCTGGCCTGGCTGCTCGGTCGCTGCCGCTCACACTTTGCCTAAACTTGGCTGAAATAACTGATCGAGGGGAAGAGGTTTGCAGGAGTAACAATCCCAAAGGTCATCACATAACTATTTTTGACAGTCTTTCTAACCCTGCTGTGACCTTCACCGCTCAGCCCGAGATTGCTTTTCTCTCTCCTGCCGTTAAGACGGAGCCCACTGCACGTTCTAGAGAAGGATTAGCTGTTACTGCAGCCTAACAACCTCAGTCGGGTTTTTTTTTTTATCCTTTTTATGCATTCTAAAATTTTGCCCCAACAAACCTTTCTTAAGGTTCCTGGGTATTGAACTCTGATGTACAAGCATCATTTTAAAATGCCTGAACAGTCCAGTAAAAAAAAGCTCTTTATAAATACAGTTCTAATACAGTTTACCAGCTCTCATACACAGATGACAGTATGATTTTTTTTAAATTATGTTATTTTAGAGCAAAATTATTCTTCCCAAATATGTAAAGGAACTGAAACAATCTCAATAAACTGATTATTTTGGGTTAGCTTAGAGATTTAATTAAAAAAATAAAAACATCTATGCCCCAGTATACCCATTTCATTAATAATACGTTACCTACAGAGATACTCTTACTTGTCTGTCACCCCAAACCTACCTTTTTTTTTTTCATTTGCTTAGCACATTTGTAAGAACTCTGGATACAAACAAATTTAATTCCAATGTGATGCACTAACACACTTTAGCAATAGTAAGGAATATTATATTCTACACATGAAAACATATTATTTTCTCAATAAATTATTGAACAACTACAGCTTTGTCGTGTGTATTTGCCCACGTCATCAATTGCTAATGAATTGTAAGAATAGACTTTGGACAGATTATAGAAATGGGAATGAACCTTGGTTTATTACTGCTGTCTTTAACCAATATAATCAAACTAAATGTTTTTATGCCAACAGCTTCATCTAGTTGAGTACAGGTATGCAGTAATTCTGCAAACACTGAAAGACTGATTTATAAAATAAGCACATTAGCTAAATCATCCCCCTGAATCACATCTGAATTTAAAATAATTTTGAAAAACTACAGTTGAGTCTCTCTGGTTTCCTCCCCCCCCCCCCCACTCCTCTCACTGGTGACAGTGCCTGGAGGAGCTGCTCTGGGGGGCCAGGAGGAGTTCCACAGTGGGGGAGGTTCTAATGTAAAAATTGCTTTCTGTATTTATTTTAATTTCACAGAGTGCTGAGTAAACAGAGTAAAAGCTCTAAAAGGACTACAGCAGCTTCTTGTTTACCTCGACAGTACTGACTCTGAGCAGGAGGGGCAAGGCTCAGGGAGTGGCATTCACTCAGCTACTCTGGAACTGACACCTGGGTGGTAAGATGCATGTGGCTCAACCCACAATTTTATTAGCTTCCATGTTTTGCTATTCATGCAAGAAATCAGATTTTACTTCAGACTGTGGTAGAGGGGCTGACACATTGATTAAAAGACTTAATTTAACTCTTTAAAGAAACCAACCTTAATACTTATTTCAGTGTGTGCAGGTACAAATACTTCCTGATTTAATTACATAAATACAGACAGAATTCCTTTGAGCATTCTCCAACAGGAATTAGTTACACATCTTTCCAACGGACCAAATGTGCAAGTTCACATCAACTCCCAGAAAGTTGCTATTAATCAAAAGCCAACAGGAAGCAAAAATTTGGGAATAGCAGTACACAGAGCCAACAGATCTCATGCACTGTGTAGGAGACTCAACAGATACTAATTGGCATTCTCAGCATACATTCACCTCCGCCCTGATCTGCTAAGTAAGTGCTCACTATCTGCTTCCAGCATAAAGGTTGATGGATGGCTACACAACTACACTGTAGCTTTGAAGCACATGCTTTCTAGAGGTCACAGGAGTGCCACCAGAAAACAGGTTCCCCTGTCAGTCTAATTCCTCCCCCCACCCTACAGCAAGGATGTTAAAACCCAACACACAAAATTTTGCAGCCACTCCAGGTGTTCAGTTATGCATGTAAGGTCTAAACCTAATCATCCAGGGGCAGAGATCTGTCTTCTGCAAAGTACATGGTGACAGCAGGAAAAGCCTGAACTACTCAAAGCAAACACAACTGGAACTTAGTGAATGGATTATGAAAGTGCTTAAGAGTCAGGCACATTTCATGCAGAGGTCCATTCATCCTTTGCCAGGGTTTGATTTTGACTTTAACCAATAATTACACTATACCAGGACTAGCAAGTCCCATTGAGTGTCCATAAAAAGAAATAGTCTCATAACCAGATTATACTCCACATACATATGAGGAATAAACTTAATATTTGCCATTGCACTGATTTTCTAAAAGTTTTAATTATTCAAATCCAGGGCAGCTTTGAGAAGAAACTACATTAAAAATACAGCATGTAATACTTTAGTTGTATAGAATAACTGGCTTTTCATTTAACGAATATGTTTTATTTCACTGGCTTTTATACAGTTACCTTCCTAGTCATTGTGAAAAGAATGCTATTCTTCAAACATTTTTCTGAATAACCCAGCCTGCTTAAAATTTCACAAGGCTGTCATATCTTCTTCCTGTCAGATCCCATGCTTCAAATTATTTACTCTTATTATTAGGCTTGTATCCTGGTTCTGTAGACTTTCGTATTTCATAGTAATTCATGAGGCACCCAACAAAATAAAAATAAAAACTAATATACATTATCTCTACTGGCTAAGTAGCTCACTGCATTCTGCCAATGAAGCTAATGCCCAAAAAAGGTAGAAGCATAGAAATGCATTGGGAATATGAAGAGTTCATTTGACTAGTGGAACACCATGGTTATCAGATGACCTATGTAAGGGAAATGTCTGGCCCAACATTGTTTAATGTAACCTCCAGCAGGCAGGAGACTGGGTCTTTATGGTTATGAGGTGGACTGCACCAACGCATGTGTGTCACCCCTGCCCAGCAGTATCTTTGTTTTATTAACTGCAGGCAGATGTTCACTTAAGTGATAGTTCCTATTAGTCTACAAAAGACAGGTTTTAGCACAGAAATAGATATTTTTTTCCCCATTTTTTTTAATGTGTTAGAATGCTTAATGTTAGTATCTCACATTCAAATTATTACTGGAACAAGAAAGCTAACTGAAAACTAATTTAGACATCTAGCTATCTTCATAACTACAGGCTTTTACCAGATGTGTGAACAAATGAGCCTATTTGCAAACTAGCTTTCTTCATACATTTCCCATAAGAAACTGATACTACCAGGATACGTACTGGATTCAGTCTGAGAGTTGTACTGGCATAATTATGCTTTGAGCAGAGGTGCCAGCCAAAGCAGCTCTGAATGCACTCCAGTAGGCTTAAATTGCTGCTGTTTCACAAAACCCATAACTTTATCACCAATTTTGCAGAATTATGCAATAGACCAAATTTAAATGTCTGTTACACCTTGTAATTCAGTATCATAAATATACATAGGTTTAAAACTGTTTCTGTTAAAGGGAAGCCTAGTGAAAAGCTAAGTATCAGCTTTGAAGAAAACCTGCTGCACACCACTACAGATAAGCTACCCCAGTTTTATTTAATCTCTCTAGTGGTGCAGTGTGATGCAGTATTTTCTTTCCCCTTTAATTTTACATTTCTATGTCTGACCCTGGCTTTCTGTTAGAAAATTATTAACATTTTTCTGTTTAAGACACCTCATTTAACTAAAGATCTTTTCCATTTTGACAAGAAGCTCAACATGGCCCAGCAGTTGTGCTCACAACCCAGAAAGCCAACGGTATCCTGGCCTGCACCCAGAGCAGGGTGGGCAGCAGGGTGAGCGAGGGGATTCCCCCCTTCTACTCTGAGACCCCCCTGCAGGGCTGGGTCCAGCTCTGGGGGCACCAACAGCAGAAGGACACGGACCTGCTCGAGTGGGGCCAGAGGAGGCCATGAAGATGCTCAGGGGGCTGGAGCACCCCCTGTGAGGACAGGCTGAGAGAGTTGGGGGGTTCAGCTGGAGGAAAGAAGGCTCCGGGGAGACCTTAGAGCAGCCTCCCAGGGCTGAAAGTGGATCAGGGTGTGGGGATAGGATGAGGGGTAACGGTTTTAAACTGACAGAGGGGAGATTTAGATGAGACCTAAGGCAGAAATTGTTCCCTGTGAGGGGGTGAGGCCCTGGCACAGGCTGCCCAGAGAAGCTGTGCCTGCCCCCTCCCACGCAGGGTTCAAGGCCAGGTTGGACGGGGCTTTGGGCAACCTGGGCTAGTGGAAGGTGGCCCTGCCCGGGGCAGGGGGTGGGATTGGATGTGCTTTAAGGTCCCTTTCAACCCAAACAATTCTGCGATTCTGTGATTTGAGTACTCAAGTACAGTGAAAAGATGCAAAGCATCCAAATATTGAAGCCCAATACAAGTATGTGTTTCTCTCCCCCCCCCCACTGTATAGATGCAAATGTGTATTCAGAATGACTTTACATCCTACATTAGATTCCCTATATCACCATGATCTGTATTCCTACCAACCTGTAGATCTCATTTAAGTCTTCAAAGAACTTATGTTAAGTACCTTAAAGCATTATTAAAATCCAGCTACTTGTTCATATTCCTTAACAGTAAAACAGTTTAGCATCTTCAACACAGAAAATTAGTTACATTTTATCATCTTAAGCAAAATGCTAAACTTCATAATGAAAACTCAGAACAAGTGAAATTCAAACTAAATCAAAAGGTTTCAAGGCAGGGTGCAATAGAGAAGAAACCTTAAGTCTCTGATACTAAACTGTGGCTGAAGACATTGGCTTACAAGGCTTCAACACAAAACCACATTAAACTTAAATGCTTGTGACATACATTGCTTTCAACTTCTGGGCTCATTCAAACTAAGCTCTGTCAAACCCACATAAACTAAAAAAATAATTTAAAATGTAAACTAAAACCAGCTGAGTAAGTTTTCATCTAAGCATAGCATCCTGATTCAGAAAAGACATTTAGCTGAATGCTTTCTTTCCCTCCATGCCTGAACAACCTGGACACAAACCAGATGCTCTGATAATCAATATTCTTTAACTTTTAGCTGCTGCAGCTCATTACACTGTTGAAGCCCTTAGAGGCAGTTTTATGTTTTTCTACACTCTATATTAAAGCCAAGATTTGAGGTCCTGCAAAAATAAAGTTCTGGCTTAAAAACCAACTTGCACTCAAGCAGCCTTCCTCTAAGCTTACATGTCAGCTTGCTAAACAACGTATTTCCTACGACCCCATCAAGACCACAGGAGCAGCTCAAGGTCTTTCAACAGTGCTATAAACACTGCCTTTGGCTCCATCTTCCTGAAAACAAATACAATTTAAAGAGGTGTGCTAAAAACATGACCCGAAAGCAACACCAGTAGCTATACCTTTAGCCTGTACCAGGTCCGTAAGAGTGTATTCTGCCACACACCCCTCAGCTCTGCACCATCATCATAAGCAAGGCATGCAGATGGACAGAGATATTTGGTGAAGAGATACCCACTGGAGTTCAACTTTGCATTATTTCCAATTACGCCACACAGGGCTATCATTAACTTTGACAAATCCTTGCAACATATTTCTCCTTCCACACTAGTTTGTCTTCCTCACACCTGACCTAGAAACACTGAGGTACCTGTATGTTAGACTGAGAATCAGAAGGGAAACAAAGTGTCAGGAACATTCCAGGACCAATATCAAAAACCAACTTAAGTACTGACACTTTCTACAGACTTCACTGGTGCCAACTAAGGGTTCAACACGCTGTATTAGCCTTTGGATAATCTGTAGTGGTTTGAGCCCAGAAGGCAACTGAGTAACATGAGAAGGAGAAAAAGCAAATCAAAAAGCTCAGGAATGGAGATAAGTATGGGGAGGGGTCACTCACCCATTACAGTCACAGGCAAAAGATAGGCTTGTTAGGGGAAGAAAGGAAGGACATCATTTTAATGCCAAACACTATCAACCACACTTAACAGTTAGAATGGGACAGTGAGAAGCACTATCATATCTTAAAAACACCTCCCCCTACCTCTGCCTTCTTCCTGGGCTCAATTTTGCTCCCAGTATCACTATTGGTGCAGGGGATGCCTCAGTGTGCTGCTCCTTCCTCCAAGAAGGGGAAGAGCACTCCCCTGCACTCTTCCCCCTGCTCCATGTAGTGTCCCTCTCATGGGAGACTCCTCCACAAACCCTCTGCCACTAGTCCTCTCCACAGCATGAATTCTCCTTGAGATGCTCCAGCGTGGGTCCCCTCCACGTGTTGCAGTCCTCCCAGCACCCAACTGCAGCAGTGGGGGCTTCTTCCCACAGAGATCCCGGGGTCCTCCCCAGGCCGCAGGTGAATCTCTGCTCCCCTAGTGACCTCCAGGGTGGCAGGGGGGTGCCCTGTCATCTCACCAGGGTATGGGCAGGAGGGTGTCTCTGTACAGGCACAGTTCCCCCCTTCCTCCTCCTTCCTTCCACTGACCTCAGGGTTCACACAGGTGTCCTTCACACAACTCCTCAAAGTCCCCAACCCCCTCTCAGGTTTCCCTTCTTAGATCCGTAATCACAGAGACACAGCCACCATCGCTGTCCAGCTCAGCCTGGTCCGGAGGCGGCTCCACCTCGGAGCCAGGGCAGCTTTTGAGAGGCTTCTGACAGGGGCCACCGCTATACACCCACCCTCCCTCCTTACTACCCCGCTACACAATCCCAGCACAATCCGAAAAATTGCAGGTGCATTTTCAGGGCTTTTACTGCAATTGCTAGAAGGGACAAAGCTTTATTCGAGTTCCATACTATCCAAGACCAATCTCTAATTCTGCTACTACACAGCTGCCTGGTTTTCTCCATTTTTCCTGTGAGCAATACTCATTCCTGTCTCAGCTGACCTTTGGTTTCTGAAGCAGCACATGTCTGTAGCTCAGATGGTTCTCGAGAATGGTTCAGAACAGGCAGCTCCAAGTCCTGGTTAAGCAGTAGGCCAGGCTTTCAACCCTCTACTACTTCAGAAAGCTGAATACTTGCAAAAACAAAGACACTGCCATTGTCTGCAGACCACAACCACTGCCCTCTCTTTACTACTGCATATTCGGTGTTTTCCCTACATTTCGTGACAACATGATCATGTGAGATTCTTAGACAACCAAGAATTTTAAGTTGATACCATAAAACTTTTGGATCATTGACCTATGACGTTTAAATACACGAGAAGATGCCAAGGCACTGATGTAATACATGTTTCTACATTTGAGACTTTTTTCATAAAAATCGAGATTTCAATTTTTTTTTCATTTGAAAAAAGAATTTAGATATGAACTTATATGCAGGTTCTTCCAAGTGATTTCTGGTGAGATTTTTTTCTCTGTTATCCCAGACAATTCCTTATGACCAATGTCAGTTAACAGGTTTGATAATTATTTACAGAAAACTAAGGTATTCCTTGCTACTATCATGAATCATCACTCTAGCACAGTCTATAGAAGTCAGCCTCAGAAAGTTTTACGGACAAATAGCAGTTTAGCCTCTATGAATAAACATAATTAAACACTCCAGCACAGCTTATTCCGTAGTCAAGCTGCTTGTTCTTGTCCACAGCATCCAAACAAACCTGAAAATAAAGGGCCCTAACAAAAAAAAAACCAACCCAAAAATCAAAGCTGGAAACAAACTTAATGTGTGTTGGAACATTTTTCCATGGAATTAAAAATAATCCAGGACCAGGAAAGATTTTAGCAGCCCTCATAATGCTGTGCTGAGGCTCAGCATAGTACCAGTCTTTATGTAAACATAGCTAAGATTTTGCCAAGGTAGTTGTGTCCAAATGTTATTAACCAGAGGGTAATCGTGAATAAAGGAATGTGGTAAGCCTGTTTTTAATCAGTTGCTTGAGGTTCTTTGGTGCCATAAACAACACAAAGTTTAGCATGAATTATTCAACACCTAAAATACTGAAACTCATTGAGGCTTTCAAAACCAAAATTTTTCTAATTATGAACACATAATTAAAAACCCCCATAAAATATCCAGGTATTTGTAATAACTTGCCAACTTATTCTGCCAGTATTATTTATGCCTATTTAGGATTTGTTGAAAAGAAAACCATTCTCCCCTTGTTTCTGTGAAAAATATCTAAGGCCAGTTATGAAAGTTTTCCCTGCAGGACTCTAAGGAAAGACAATTCGGAGGTAGTCTATCTTTTTTTTTTAAAAAAAAAAAAAAAAGAGGACATAATCCACACCTTTCTTCCTTATCCACACATTTCAGATTTTGAAAAACTAGCTGAAAGATTAAATAACAGATTCCACCTAAACTGTCACACTGAAATGAAGGACATTTGTTTTATTGCTTCAAACACCCTCCAAGGTAACTTTTCACAAACACACAAAATAATATCAACAAAACTAAGTCCAATAAAACCAAATCCAACAAGACTAGAGTAACTCATTAAACAGACTTGAAAAAAAAAAAAATCAAGGTATAAAGGCTGCCAGCAACTGAACAAATCTGCAACTCTTTGCTATTGAGAATACAATTTTTACTGTTTCAGACTCACTCCATTGTTAATACATAGAGTTAATGAAAGTAACTAGCATTACCTGCGTTAATTAAGGAAAGCCTTAGGGTTCTTTAGGTTTTTCAAAATAAAAAAAGAACACACTAGTAAAAACTGTTGTTTACTAAACCTTGTAAATTGTTTATAATATAAGCAATACAAAATGCCTCTCCTGTAGGTGTATTGCATTTAAATGCAGAAACATGTACTAAAATGCCTCATCTAGTTAAGTTTTTTAATATGTGGATGAATAACCCACTTTACAATTCCCCATTAAATCTTTAAGTTTTATGTGCAGTACCATAAAATCTCATTCTATCATTTCAGGTGTCTACTGATTTTGTTTTAACTAGTTTAGTGAAAACTTGTTAGGTTTAACACATAACATTTCCTCACATTACATTTAGAAGTAGCTGTGGGCCAGAGGACACAGTTCACAGCCATTGTCACCTCCTCCTACCTGTAACTGCTGGGTACAGTCCTGGTGTCCATGAGGGGTGGGCCATCCCCCCACTTAAAGCCTACCATGGAAAAGGGGGTAAAGGCACAGAACACTTTAAACATTTCAGCACGTGAGGTAGGATTTCAAACTGTAAGGTGGTCATTTAGTGACATAGGTTTGGGATCCACACTCCCACTCAGATCCCCTGCTGATGCCATTGCATGCTTTGGTTTATTTGAAGTACAGTAACTGAGAAAAGCTTGTTTTCTACAAGGTTCCTTTAACATGCACAGTTCTGTATATCATCTAGTGAAGCAAGAGTGGGAAAAAACATCAGGCATCGTGGCCCACTGCCTGTGCCTTTTTTTCCCCCTACAAAATATTAAACTGAACAGCTGTATGATAAACTATGTTCTGCAGCTGCTTAACTGCCTCATCCAGTTAATGAAAGCGCCTCTTAACAATCTGCAGATTAAAAAAATCAGACCATTAGATATGCAGATGTGCTCTGCATACTCCTTGTGCAATGTCTGCCAGAATCATTTTGTTTCCACTGAAACACAGTAAGAAAGAACAGAAGGCAGCCTGCAGCTATCTTGCTTTGGAGTTTGCTGTCAAATTCAATGTTTAGCAAGGGTTGATTTACATAGCGTTTGCATGGGAGAGCATCAGGTAAAGCCCAAGTTTCTAAAGAGAGGAAGATGAGTCACCGATGAGTCAGTAAGGCCCACTGGTTCAGCAGAGCAGAAGGGCTATCAAAAGGAACAAAACTTTCCAAATGCAGCATCAAAGAGATTAGTTATTTGTAGTGATTGAAGGTGCCATGAACGTTTTGCAAGAATATTTTTTTTTTTTACAGTGGAATCCAGTTCTAAAGTAGGTGTACTGCTTTTAGGTAGTGTTGACAGCAGCCTCTAAAAAATACTCTGCACTGTAAATCATACAGTAATAGCTAGCATGAGGGAAGGGCTTTCCTGTACGTTTTAACACACCCTTGTGATCTGTGGCATACAGGCAATATCTAACACCAATTATTCCATAGATTCCTATTAGACCTTTATCCTCAGTGGTGTTTTGCCAATCCAGTGATAAGGCGCAAATTGAATAGTTTACTATTTTATTGCACTCAAAAATTCTTCAACACCCTGTAGCAGTAACTATAAGGAGTACTACAACAAAAAATTAATTTTTATCTTCAAGTCACATGTTTCATATACAGGTATTTAAGCAATAACATGACTTACTCATATAACCAGGTTCATGAATGGAGATAATATTTGTACATTCACTTTCATCTTCACCACCTTAATGCAAAGGGCAAAAGAGAACTTCTTTTCCTTTATACAATGTGTTTCATTGCAAGTTTCCCTTCAGGCTGCACTTGAAAATGGAATAGAAAAATGTTCCCATGTTTACACACACCATTTAAGAACTGTTGCCTGAGCAAAGTTAAACATGTTTAGAACTACTAGTAAAGGCATAATTTATACATCACATTACATATTATTACAGATAACATTTAAGGGCCAAACCCCAAAACCACACTGGAAATGTAACAACGTGTAGTATGACCTTCAGTATTTGCAGCTGAAGACAGACTCCTCTGTAAAGGCTTGCTGGAAGTTAAAGAAGTAGAAGGGAAAGCTTGTGGAAGACAATTGCAGAAACCATGAGGTAAGGCCAGACTCAGGCCGGATATTTCAGTCATGTGGCTGATCAGCGGGAATGAGGACAAGCACAGGTTTCCTTACACAAGGTTAGAATCAGATATGTTAGGCTGAACGTTTCATCAGCAATACTGAAGGCTTCTAAGCAGATGGAAAGAGTACTGTACTAAGGCACTGTGAAGAAGCAGAACTTCACATCAGAACTGGAAGATGCTTGCCTGGATCAGATTAGGCTCCCATCATTTCAACAATTCAGACCATTCCACCATTCCCTCTCAGATTTACTCCTCTTATTCTCTTTCCTATTTGAGAAAGTAAAATCTGTCATTCAGTCTACTGCAGACCAAGTCATACTTCCATCACAAAGGGCACAAAGTAGTTTGGATACATTTTCTGTCAAAACCAGCAGAGGATTGCAGCCCTCTCACCCACTATAGATTTAGGCTTTTAGGGGAGAGAGCTCCACAACACAGAGACCATGACAGCTGGTAGGAATATGCCCCTTAGACATATACCCCAGTACTTCCTTATTAAACAGAAAAAACAATATTCAGAGAGAGTGATCACAGAGGCTCTGCACAGCTTTGGTACTTCAGCGAGGTTCTCGCACACTCACACTAGAGACTGGAAGACAGGAAAGAGGACAATAGTATGTTTTATTACATCTACAGTAGCAAATCGATAGAATGACAGGAAGTACTCCCCCATCTACCAGTTCTAATACTCACATGTCCTGAATTGCCCTCACTTAAAATCTTTAAGAAACTGCGTAGTTTTAGTTCTTGACTACATTCCTAAATCTTCAAAAATACCAAGAATGAAAAAATAAGCAGCTAGGCATCTCACTGAAATACCATGCTGAAAAAGGTGCATTCATTTAAGTGAGGTAGACTTCTACCCACCTCAAAAGTATCAATTGGTCAAGAATAATCACAAAACAAGCCCTAAAAGGACACATTTAGCTACACAACATGAAAAACATTCTTCATTGTTCACTGTATCCTGTTACTAGCTTGAACATAATTTTAGCTACTGAATTGGTGCTTTTTTGTTTTGGCAATCAGATACTAACTTCTCCTTTGTTTTTTCTTTTCCTGTTTGTACACCTGCATTCAATGAGCAAACAGCAACATGATTAGTATCTTATAGTCAGCCTACCATACATTTGTACCAAGCAGACTGACAAAATACTTTCAAAGCCCTAGGGATAAAAAACAATAACTTGACTTCTAACTAAGATCTAATTGCAGTCCCCAAGTAAAATAATTTTGAAATAAAAATGGACGTTCTTCAAAAAATACTGTCTGCTTCAGAAGAAAATTCACAACCGCAGCAACCTCAAAACAGGTAGGTAGCTAACATCCCAATCACCAACTCTCCAGCTACAGTATTTTGAAGTGCAGACTAATAAGAACTCCCCAAAGTCTTAAGTACATTCTAGAACAGTTAAGAGTTACCACTGGTATTTTTGATTGAAATATCTTTTCTCCCCATACTAAGTTATGAGCTATTTAACTTCTTGAGTATCAGAGATTCAGTACAAACCACAATAGGCAGGTTACAATCAAACTGATGGGAGGCTGGACTCCAGCCACACTCAGCACAAAGAAAAATCCTACCATGTAGTAGCATGGTAAGCCTGCTAAATGCTTCTTCAATTTAAAGTGTATTCTGGTCTGAGAACAGACCCATGTATGGGACAAGTGAAAAAAGTTACCTAATGGCCTCAGGTACAAAGATGCCTCAGCCTGTATCATTAAGAAATTATCTCAACAGAAGTAAACCTGATTTCAGTAGGTGAGCACTCCCAAGGTGTGTCAGACTAAGTAGTTATTCATGACTAATTCATTAATTGTGGAAACAACATGCTTCTCTATTACAAACTCCTACCTTGAGAACAGATTCATCAGAACATCCTTAGTGATGGCAAAAGGCTTCAGAAGTATCTGCCTATACACCAACTAAGGGCACAGGCTGTACTGTCAATACAGCCCAAATACACTGACTTCAGCACTTGTCATCCTTCACAGTTAAGACTGCTTTCAGAATAAACAGCTCTTAAATTCCTTTCCACAAAAGAAACTTTCAGGACTGGGAAAAAAGTTGTTTAAGTCTATAAACTCACCCTATGTCACTGAAACCGGGATTCAGAATTTTGTATTGTGTTCTCTTCTGGGTGGGTTTCAGACATTCCTTTCTTACCCAGAATTGGAAGATTTCAGTTCTGTCAAGGCTGTATCCACAGTGGCTTAATTTTGGGCACTGTGACACACACAGCTGAATTTTATTTAGTCTAAGTACAGACAGCAGTACTTAAGAACATTGAGAGGTCAGGGCACCTAAACTAAAGATCAAAATCTACTGTCACAGAACTGATTTGTATTTTCACTGGTGAATTGCACAGGAGCAGGTAAGGCAAGCCAGCTATTTCAGCAGGAAGTAGGGAGTACATTTCCAGTAGTTAAAATACTTTTCTGAAATACCTTGTATTTGCTTCTTTCTCAACATGGCTTTATTAGTGACCATTTAGGAAATCAGGTTTAGGGCTTGGGGTTTCCCACCACCCAGAGATCTGTACTGGGAGTCCAAAATACAACATGAGCCCATCCAAGTACATATCTCAAGGAAAAAAAACCCAAACACAGAAACAAGTTAGGAAGTGTAACTGACACTGATGTTCTAACCCTTTCCTCTTCCACTACCAGCAATTAAAGGCTAAGCATTCATTTTACTAAAAGTACCTTGTAACCTCCACTCATTCCAATCCTTTATAATTTAAAGCACACCACTAATATACAGACTATGTAAATTATTGTAACTATGTAAAGACAAACTTTTAGAATTGTGAAGATGCAGGCCCACTTAATCCATCCCATTAGTGCCACCTAACTGCTTAACATCACTATAACTCCATGTAGAGAACTGCACTGTACACAGCTACAAAGAAAACAGACCTGATGCGACCCTGCCAAGATGGTTTGAGGAAGGTTAAATTGTCCAGAAATACTGTATCACTCCTCTCTTTTAGTGAAGAGGGATGTTCAGTTTGTCTAGAACAATACCAAATATGGGAACAAGTAGCCACTGTTCTGTTTCCTCTCAAGTGTTCCTAGAATAAACCAAGAATAAAACCAGAAAGTTAACTACAGGAAGAAATCACTGCTGGTCATGAACTTATTCTGCATATTGAGATCAGGTCTCTGTGGACTGGGTGTGCTGGTATTTTAGGCATTAAGAGCACTGGAACCAGAATTCCTATTTACCACTAGAAAAGATTAAAAGATTAGTACTCATGGGAACAGCTTTTAGACTTCTGGAGAAATCAGCTGAGAAGGCACCAGGAATTGATAAACTAAGGTATTCAATATTAAAACTGTGAGTTAACAATAGTACTATCTACATGAAATAACTCATCCATTCTCTATTACTGTGAGTTAACAATAGTACTATCTACATGAAATAACTCATCCATTCTCTATTACTGTGTGCTACTTAAGTTTAACCACTGTGTAGCCTCACAAGAGGCTCACCCATCTTGTAAAGATATTCCTGAGACCGAGGCCATGGCCAGTGGAGACTGTAGTAAGTTGTGTAGAGAATGAACATTCTGTCTTTAAAGAGCAGCTTTAAGGTAGAACAGATTAATCTCCAATATTTTTTTAAAACCAAAACAGAACCCATTTCAGTTATCAAATGTAATTTCTGTTAACCACATAGCATCATACATGAATATTTGTTATTTAAAGCAAGTATCAAATAGGCAAATTCTTATTTTCTCAGTACACTGGATCTAGTCCTTTATTGCCCTGCAGGTATACTTTATTACATAATGCTGTAAAACAAGAGTGACAGCTATAGACAAATATCTAAGCTGCTTAAGAAACCAGATGTAGTTGGTAGAAACAGGTACTCCACACACATCTTGAGTCCCACATATTGGGTACTCAGGCACTGCCAAGTCCTCTTTCACTTGGTTCGGTACACTTCTAATCTGACTTGCTCTGCTGAAGACCTATCCCCATCCTCTCATCTGAAAATAATCACGCCTTCAACTCTGTGGTTGCAACCCAATACTGAGACAACAACTGTGCTTTAAATGGAACTCAAGTTTTTGTTCATTAAAGGCCAAATCTCAAATCAGACTTCCACAGACATAAACAGTGTTGTAACAGGCCCACCATTTGTTACAAACACTTGAGTTCACTTTTTTCCTGTGTCATGCATAATTCATCTTTAAAAAAAACAACAAACAGAGGTTACTGCAACTCCAACTCTATCAAACTAATTCTGTTTGCTGATAGTCTACTCCTATAACCTAGGACCACCAACACAACAGGACTTGGGTCCTTACAGGTTCTGAATCATTGTTCTTGCAAGGACTTTACCTTCAACAGCAGGCAAGCAGAATGCAACACTGGCCACTGAATATGAACCCTGAGGAGCCACCTGCGTCACATCACTTAACCGGAAGAAAAATGTTCTTCCACACAAAAGCACTGTGTGCTCATGCCACCCTTTACCAGCACAACTAGCAAACGTGGGCTTTAAGCACCTATAATTAGAAACTCTCGGGTTCCCAAGGAAGAAGCGGGAAGCCATGCTTTGCAAAGCCAACAGACACTGCAGAGCAAGTCAACAACTAACAGTTTGGTTAACAGTTCAGGATAGGTTTGCAGATGTTTAGCTCTTTCACCATGGATATCTCAGCAGGTTTAAGCTGCTACTCTGTAGCAGCAGGCCTATACTTCCCCTTCTACCAGGGCAAATCCATTTGAAAAAGTCACCTTACTCCAGTCTATTCTAGTCTTTCAGGTTACGCAGAGAACAGCTAGGATACCCTCACAAAACTGAAAGCATCCAAATTGCCCTATCCTGAGATGTTATTTTTATTTTTCTACTGCAAGGACCAAAATGTTTTTGTAGGCATCTTTGGTTTGTTGAATGTAGCAATTATTGACCAATATAGTAGTTCCCAGCGTATATTTAAAATTGAGGGGAAGCACTGAAAAAGGCTTTGGAGGCTACCAATCATACAGGATCAAGTCCTGGAAACATGACTGTGCATAAGGCAGTTTCCGAGTGGAGAAAAAAAATTAGCTGAAGTAATTCTGTTCTTAGTGGGACTACTGTATTTTAACTGGTAATGTCAAATATTTGTTTTCATGGATTAAGGCAATTCAGAATTCAAGAACTAATCAAGTTTGCACAACAGTGTCAGCAGGATATTCTATGATATAGAAGCCATATGTAGTAAAATCACGCTTTATAATACAACAGTTTTCACAGTATCCAAGTTTTCAATTGAAATTATGGTAGGAAAGAGATCAGAAGTTTCCTGACAGCAGTACTGTGTCAGTCTAACTTGCTTCTATAAAAACTGTACTATCAAGAATCAACAAAAGTTTTAGAACTGAATGATACAAGAGTATAGAATGATGGATTCCCATGACTAATTAGTTTTTCCCTAGATGATCACATCCAACCACTAATTCCTTCAAAAACATGATCTGTATTTAGACAGCAATTTGTAAGTGCCAAAGACAGCTGAAATAATTACACGAAATCATGTTTCACTGGCATTACCAGAAGATACTGTAGAATTATTCATTAATTCAGACTATGTAGATAGCTAGTACCTCTGTACTCAGAAAACAAGGACGGGTGGTTCTGCAGCTTTTTATCTTTTCTGGAATGAGTATCACTAAATTTGAAATCCCTCATTTAAGTATATCTGTACTGTAAGTATGGCTATTTCCAATTGCTGTTATAACTACCTTTGCAACTTTCCTTTTCTTTAGGTATGTACTGAATACAGTTAGGGATGCAGTACAGGAAAACAAATTCTTCCATGATTGATAAACAGACAAATCAAATTCTTCTCAGATACAGAAAGAAAAAACAAATACTCAAAAGTATGCACTTGCTTTTCAGTATCATGAAACAGCCTTTGAGATTAGGTTTAATGAAAATACTGCTTCAACATGCCTCAAGAACCCTGCTTTCACTTAGCAAATGAAGTATTTTCCAGTTCATATACCAAAACATCTATAGTAAGACAGTCCAAAACCCAAGTGATCAAAAGGTGTTCAATACATGACAGAACGACAACAGCTCAAAGCCCAACAGCTAACAGAATGATAATGCTCAACACATACATGTTCACAATACCTAGGGAAGCTTTTGTCATTCGATTCTTCCTACTAACCCCCCAGTAGCACATTCATACCAAGTGAGTTATCAGAACATACAGGGGTCACAACCCAAAGGACTTTAACTATGTTGACAGCATTTGTTAAAAGAAATTCAAACACATTTTGTATCAGCATACTTCTTTACAAAGTTGGGAATAACACAGGGTTAAGATTTACTGCAAAAGCAAATTTGGAAGCACTTAGGCATTTGTGCAGACTTGTATCCTTCAAGGCACGAAAAAAAAACCAAAACAAAACAAGACAAATTCTTGACTACTGTTTGGCACTGCAAATATATTACTGACAAGAGGTCTCAGCTTCTATCTTTCTGTATTTCTGCTATCAGCAATATACAACTCAAAGCACAGAAAAATACATAAATCACTGCAAAAGATAATGTATGCACTGGTAAACTGCCTACAATTTAAAGCTTCACAAGTGTTGTGGAATGTCAGACTGAAAACAGAAGACTGTCCTAGGTGCAGGATTAAGTTTCTGGCAGTGTATTGTTTCACAAGACACAAGCATGAAAGACTGAAAATCCTGAGCATTAAGAACATTTGACATGTTTTATAAAGGATATCAGGCTACATTGCTCAGACTTGAATAGGACTTCAACACTTAAATTACACAAGGCTGACCAAGAACTGGTTAAGACTCAGGCTCAGCTGATGAAGGTGATTCAGTGAGTGGTTCTGAGCTGGCAAGGAAAAAAACCCTCATCCTTCCTGTAGAGGGACAAGTGCAGCTAGTTACTCTGAGACTGCTCGTCCTGTTTGAAGGATGCCAAAACCCTCGTTTAAACTTCAGATTGCTGAACAAAGCATCAAAATAGCTTCCAGAAGCACATGCTTTTGTGTAAACTATTTATGTTCCTTTTTTTGATGAAGTAGGCTAAAAAACCAGCTCTATCATCATCCCACCCCAAGAGCATAAAGCTGTTGCCTTTCCCCTTGTTCCAGACCAGAGCTTTCACCAGTGACACTCCTGGCAGCTGAAGAATCACCCAGATGACAGGGGAGCAGAGCACAGACCTGGTTTGTAGTCCTTTTTATGCTTCCTGAGGTGTTGATCATGGAAGCAGGCTCAAGATCTGCTAATGTCTAGGTTTAACTTTAAAGTTCACATTTAGTTGTTGGATTTAGGAGTTAGGTAATTCTTCATACTTAAAAGCACCTCTTAAATATGCTTCCCAATAAGCATCACTTATGGTGGTAACTGATTCATGCTCTAATTACCAATACTGCTTTCCTTGTCAGCTCTCCCACTGGCTTTGTTTAAATCATATTCAGTTCCAATCAGAAAATTTCAATTCGTAATTTATTTTTTTTTAGAAATACACTTTAGAGTTTACAAACCCAATCCACCAATGGTTTTAATAACAATTAAATGCCTCTACATCTTTGGAAGAAGATCCTTGACCATACCCCCTTCCTAGGCTGTTTACAGTAAATAATCTTGAGCTTAGATATACTTGTTGTACAGGAAACACTCCAAAGCCATTTGTATGAGGCATATTTAATTAAAATAGGCAGAAAACACCTGTAAGGTTCAGTGTGTGGAAATGCTTTAGACTAAGAATCCTTTTCCACTCACAGTAATGACTTAGCCAAGCAGGTAACAGATCCCATGCACTGCCAGGACACAACTGCACACCCGGTCTCCCCAGGGGATATTTGCACTTCTAAAGAGATGAGGCTAGAAGGGTAGGAAATCAGTAGGTGGAGGATAGGAAAGCTAGAAGCTGATGAGTCAGGAGATGAGCGATAGCCGTACTTCCTGGGCAGGACAGCGATTGGCATCTCAGGAACGTGGCAGAAGGGAGCAGGAGATAGAAAAGACTGACTTGAGCCCAGGAAGGTCTGAAAACACAGCTCCTCACACTCAGGCTCCCCCAGGAGTGCAACAGCAGGCTGAGGTTGCACAAGAGTCCTAATAATTACGTGAGGTGAATGTCTAAACAACTTACCAGAGAGTGAGAGACAGCTCTTGGTTCCGATTTTAAGATAGGAAGAGATTTCTTGTTTATTTTCTGCCATGTTTCTGATCTTAGTAAATACTTTTACACCCATATAGTAGAAATAATAGAAGCCAAACAACAGAGTCCTTTGGGTACAGCAGTTTCAAAAATTTGTAAGCAGCCCATACACAAGCAGCAAAAGATGGCCCTTCCACATAAGTAGTAGGAATGCCAGTCATTTGCTAGTGACCAGCATCCACCAGAAAAGCTCCCTCTGAGACAACAGGACAGTGAGGAAATGAATGACCTCCAACAGATGAGAAAATGTTTAAGAGAATCTTTATATGAATTTCCCCAAAAGGTTTAGCCTTTTACACTGACATAAACCTTTTGCTCATATTCAAGGTGAGACTTTAGATAATACAAAGTGGCTTCATTCAAAACACTAACAACAGTGTAAGCCAACCCTTTCTTGCCAAAGCCTGTGCCTGGTGATTTCTGTTTGCAGAGGGACCGAACTATCTCCCAGATCCTTATTTTTGTAAAACAAACACATACACACACAGAGTCTTCCCAGTTCTGAGAAGTGCTTCTTTGATTTTACTCCTAGTCTCGCACTGTTAACTCCCAGAACAGAACCTGTTTTAATTAGGTGCAGAATCCCTTTCTGACATAGCTCTTAATGCTTTCCAGTAGCCACATGCCATCTAGATCCAGAATCGAGCTTCTTTAAAAAAGCAGACCAAAGTATTGCATTACAATAGCATTTTAGGAAACTGAAAAGGAAAGCAGATCAATTCGTCATTTATAAACCATGTATTGTAGCAACAAGGAGAGCCAAAGGGTAAACCTGACAACTTACAGGCCAACACAGTAAGCCAGATCCTAGGCCAGTCTCCATCAGATCTGTGTCAGAACTCACTATGTAACTACAGTAAGCTCACTCACTCCTAGGGTCACCCAGAGTCCTTGGCAAAGAATAAGAGCTTGGAGCTTAGAAGGAAAGACTCTTACCTCTTTGCTCTCATCCTCATCAGATGCAGCAATTAAAACTAATGAGGTTTTATTGACATAAAGGATTCTTCTGTAGCTCTGAAGATGTTTATTTACATGTTCTCTATCTACACATTAGTAATACACATACTGGAAGACAAAATAAAAATGCTTAGATGTACATACAGTCACATGTTCCGTTTTCAGCTGCAAAAGCTGCATCTGGGTAACATCCTATACTTTCCGAAAAAGTGCTCCAATATACACAACATATCCATAAACCATTCTAAAGATCTAAACTAGAAAGAAGCAGACAAGCACACACACAAGGTAAACCTAAACACCACACAGCAAATATGAATTACTAGATTTGTTATTGAACATGCTACTGTGTTGTATTTTATATATCAGCCAAACACCATATAGCTGGAAGATTTCTCCATTAATGCATCTCTAGACATAATGCAAAGCACATGCTGTTACTCTTTCTGCTACTCCACATTTGGCAGAGAGCAAGGTTTGAGCTTATGCTACTGTCTGCAGCACCAGACAGTAAAGCACCCTTCAAATACAGAAGCATCAGTGTCTTGTTAGGGACTTTCTTGCAGGAATATGATTTAAGATAGTATACTGTCACAGCTCATATCACACATTAGTTATTTTAGGACCAAATCCTGAAGGCTAGCAAGTCCTTTCAGGCTGATTAATTTTTATTTCTGCAGACTTTTTAGGCAATACATTGCAATCAAGTAGTGCCCAGCATCTTGCTGGAATGGGCTATAAATATCTGACCTCTACTGATGTCAAGCTATGTTGAACTGCTATAAGAGGTTCCTTTTTAAAAATCAAATGTCCATCTTTGTTGAAGAGGTGAAAACGGGAAAACACCAAACGTGCCCAGATAAAATGCACATACTGACTGCAGTGCTACACAGAAGTGCTTAGCATTGAAATGTTGGTTAAAGGCAACACAAATTTTTTTTTCCTTAACATTAGACACTTCTGGCTTGCTCAACAATTTGTGAGTTACTCCAGATACTGCTGAACCTGCTTTCTCTTGGATCCTTCCCTTATCTCTCCCCAAAGTGGTACAAAACCTCAGTAATCTAGAACAGAAATAATGCAAAAGCAGCGTTGATCACTGACATGTTCTTGTTGTCGGGGTGTTTATTTGGGTTTGTAATATGGTAGCAGTTATGCCTTCAAAACAGTATTGTTTGCTCATCAATGTTTTATCCTGAAGAGTCAAAGCCAGCTGACAATACTCAGGGAAAGAAGGCTACTTTAAAGATTCACGATCACACTGTCACATTAATGCGACAAGATTATTTCTGTAACATGATACAGATTCTCTGCCCCACTCCAGATAATACCCTCCAGTGCATCTCCACAAACTATTTCATGACATTATGAAGTTCCAAACTCACAGTATAAAAGCAAAAGTTGCATAAAGTTCACCTGACCTTACATTTCATTTCAAGCAAGTTTCCGCTTAGCTACACTGAGATGCCTCCTGAACATTAAGGACCCAGTCCTTCACTGGAGTGGGACTACTTTACACTTAGATCACACACATTTTTGAAGACTTACAAGTTGCAGCTAAGCTGTTGGAGGCTCTACTTTATTTTGAATTTAAAAAATTGAAACACAAAGTTATCAAAATGGATGCATTTCAGGAGAAAACTTATCAACAGCTGCCACACGTTCTTTAAAACTGTCAGATTTAATGCAGTTCTGCCCCACTGCTGCTCATTCCCACCTGGTACTGCAGCACACAGCCATGAAACAGCTCACCCATTCCATGTCTCCAGATCTCCTCCTGAAACCACACTGTTAAGCAGAAATAGATATTGATCTGGTTTAAAAATAAACCAGCAAAAAAAGCGCATACATATTGCTAAATTGCACATTGCCGCACAATCTTGCTAGAAGACCTGAGTGGGACAACGCACCATGGCAGAGGCTAGAGGAGACCTGTTTACACCATCACCACCTTTACACGCTCTGCTGTGTCAGACTGACCAAGAAGTAAGAAACAAATACAGCTGGAGTCAGTGGGAACCCAGCACTCTGCACTGTGGACCCTGACAGAACAGAAGTTTGCTCTAAGGTCTACAGAGACCATGTGGCAGAAAAGACTATTTAGACAATACTAAGTATTCATGACATTCTGCTTCCCCTCTCTCCCCTAAGAAATCAAAACTGTCAAGACAAAAATAAGAGAAAAAATGTGAATTTTTTCTGCAGAATGAGTATAAAGTTTCAGCATACTAGTGGCATGATTCATGTTCATAAGCAGTCATTGTAAATGCTGCCAGGCAATCCTTTTGCCAGCAAAGTTACAAAATACTACCTTCCAATGATTATCAGGCAATTGTTTGGGCATACATCTTAAAAACACCCACTACTTTTCTGGTTTTGTTGCAATGATTATTTACAGACAACCTTAAAAAAATGCAGGTCATATTAGCTTGAGATCTCACAGTGAAAAGACTAATAATTCAAGACTACTTCAGCACCAAATTAAGAGCTGGAGAATAACTGCCTGAATAGTTCCCTGAAAAGGGTATCTAGAGGAAAAAGTTAGTGACCTTATTTTATCAAAGTAAAACTCATCAAGCATGTTACCAATTGTCCTGTGCATTTACAAGAACTGTATTGTGACCAAAACGTTTCATTAAAAAGGAATTAACAGAGCCCACAGCAGATCAACTGACAGACTCATTGATCTCCAAGTACTACTGTTAACAGGGAGACATCTCTGAAGGACCAGCACCAGCACTCTTAACATGCCAGCAGCCTCCAGCAACAACGCACCCCACTACCGAGAAATCTCAAGTGCCACAGGTGTCTGATCTAGCAAGTACTGAGGAGCAAAGGGTATGGTTAAAGAGCTGATGGGAACCACCTGGCTAAACAATCAACTCACAGGGAACACATGTACCTATCTCATCCAATAACAGGACTGTAAGAGCTGGTGGTATCACTGTCATCCCTGACTGTGACAGAAATTTCAGCTTCCTAATCTCTGCAGTGCTTTATTTAAAGCAAAGACTTGTGCTCAACATAGGTGTAACCAGGCACAACCGTACTTGCCTGGGGAAGTCAACGCACAGGCACTGGTGATAAGAGGGGAATCTTTAAAAGACACTGGGAGTGCAGGGCCCCAGCTGCCACTACACCCACGTCAGTAAAGCTCTGAATACCCAAGAGCTAGGATGGTCAGTCTTTAAAACTCAACCTTATCTAAGCTTTAGCAGGAATAATGCAGAAGTTTCCCAAGTAGCCTAACGCTCCTAACTCTAGTATTCCACATTAGCACAGACTTTAATAAACCACTTGTTTAGAGGTTATGGATTTCAGCGTAGTTCATTACCACATCGGATTTTCCATTACTTTAAGTTCTTGTGTAACAGGTAGTCATCATTATTCAGATTACTTCAGGATGAAACGTTCTATCAGTCATCAGGAATCAATTACTGAAGATAAACCAGGTTCAGCTGCCGAACCACAGCTTCTCCCCAACCCAGAACTGAGGCGTTTCACGGGCGCAGCTGTTGCGGTGCCCAGGTACCCTGGCTCCGGGGGCTGCAGCTGCTGCGCGCGCGGGAGTCTCCCCGGTGCCGGCCGTCGGGCCCCCGCGGGCGGCGTCACCGGACACCGGTACTCGGACACGGGCGCCAGCGAACCGCGGCGCAGGGAAGGGGGCGGCCAGGCAGAAACCCCTCCAGCAGCACCCTCCGAAGCGTCACCTGCCGCGCAGCAACGCCCTCACGCCACCTTCCCCCAAGGTTCTTCCCCTTCGAAGACGCCAAAGGGCAGAACCTCTCCAGAGCCCCAAGGGCGGGAGACAAGGCGGGTGTTC
>NW_020799112.1:23176451-23183081 GCF_003259725.1 Athene cunicularia
CCCCGGCCCCGGCCGGGCCAAGCTCCCGCCGCCGCGCAGCGCCCGCCCTGCGGCCTGCGGGAGGAGCAGATGTTTCCAGCAGAACGGTGCCAGCAGCGCCCCGGCAAGCCGCTGGCGCTCCACAGCCCTCGCGCCCTCCTCTGCCCCCGCAAAGGCACCCACAGAACTGAGAGGCTGGGGCCAGCGCAGAGGAGGGCAACGAGCCTGGGGAAGGGCCTGGGAAACAAATCCTGTGAGGAGCCAGGGAAGGAGCTGGGAGTGTTCAGTGTGAGGAGGAGGAGGCTGAGGGGAGCCCTCATCCCTCTCTGCAGCTCCTGACAGGACATTGCAGAGAGGCTGGGGCTGGGCTCTGCTCCCAGGGGATCAGGGACAGGACAAGAGGGAACGGCTGGAAACTGCCCCAGGGGAGGGTCAGGCTGGGCAGGAGGAGAAAATGTTTCCCAGCAAGAGTGGTCAGAAAGTGGAACAGGCTGCCCAGGGAGGGGGAAGTCCCCATCCCTGGAGGTGTTTCAGGGCCGTTGGGATGAGCTGTGGGGGGATGTGGGGTAGGGGAGAACTTTGTAGAGTTGGGCTGAGGGTTGGACTCGATGATCCCAAGGGGCTTTTCCAACCTGAGTGATTCTGTGATTATATGATTGAATCCCTGGAAATAGTGGAATGTGCAAAGCATCTTAATACCAAATACTGAAACAAGTCCTAGGTGTACCCCACAAATGTAAAAAAGATCAGATGCTTGCCTGGCACTTGGCACCTGCTCTGTGTTGCGCGTATCAGTTTGTCCAGAACACAGTGGATACACCCTCTAGGGATGGTGCTTCCTAAGGGGTCAAATCAGCAAACCCATCCACAGCTGAGGACTGTATCCTGATAACAAACTCTTCTCCTCGGGCTTGAAGCCCTGTCGCTGACTTTAATGCATTTCCAACCGACATTTCTGAACTAGAATATAAAGAAAATGGAAACAACGGTAACAACAGCCAGACCCTGAATCATATGTTAATACTGCTTCCAAACTACCCTGAAAAGCACTCTCAATAGGTACAGTTCCTGGATTTCATCATTAGATATTACTGGGGTTTAAGTTAACTCTGGTTAAAAAGAAGTGCAGTTATCAGAAAAAATAGAGCTGTTTATACAGAATATATGTATTCAAGTGTTATTGTTTGTTTTTATAAACAAAATGAAGACTCACTTCCAAACTAATTTAGATCAGGCATAGGCAGATTCACTGCCAACTTCTGGGAGAGCACTGCTCCGACCGCCGAGGCAGGTGCGGGCTCTGCAGCCAGACAGGTCCACGCCAAGGAAGGGCAGTACTGCTCAGCACAGGTACGTGGACTTGTCCTCATGGATCTGCCTGAAGCATCACCACGTTGGTTTGCAAACGTGCTGGTCAAGGGTTAACAAATTCAAACCATCCTGATACACTCAATACCAAAATGGGACAAAACTTCAACTGTTAATCTTGGCCCCCTCTTAGGTCTCACGAACATTGGTGATTTAGATGAAACACAATAGCCCCCTGGGCATGTTTCATCCTTGGTTTTGAAGTATACCAAAAGACTTCCTCAGCTCAGCTGGGTTTACACTGTATGATTACTGATCATGTGAAGCTTGGGGTTTCCATAGTGGATTGCTTGGATGTTAACTGACATCAATATGAGGGGTAGGAAGTATTTTCATTGAGAAAGTACCTGGGTGATAAATACGATCTGCAATAGCTATTAAAGCAAAAATACATCTGATAGTGCTAAAAGTGAGCACAACTTCACAGGAGATGAGTTTCACACTTTGATTCCCAACAGAAGGTGAGTAACGGCAGTTTTATGGAAATAGGACAAAAATAGTTTGCCTAGTATTTCATTTGAACATGGAAATGTTACATAAATTTATGGGACTGTGATAAAAAGTGGTGAAAAAAACCTGTAAGAACCCAGAGAGCATGTATAGGGCCGACAAAAGAAAGAGAACCTATATAGGTTCTGTAGGGTTTTTTCTATTTGCTTTGGATGTGGGTCTTTTTTAATGTCTAGGTTCATCTTCTTAAGACAGATATATTTGTATGTATGTTTGCATACATACAAACATCTTTATAACAAGGTGTGAAAAAAGTAGAGAAACTAGGTTGTGGAAGACAACTAAAAAAGTACATTCACACTGGATAGCTAATTCAGAAACTAGTCCCAAGTTCACTGCAGTCTATGTGTGCTACCAGGGTCTATCTGCTCTAGGCGGACGAGAAGATGACCATCAGTAAAAATTTTAGGGCCGAAGGCATCAGTGCTCTGCATCTGCACAGACCTTTGCTAAGCACTGTGTGTACCAAGCACAGTCTAATTCACAATGAACTCTTTTCATGCTTTTAAATCTAGTAATTTCATTCTGCTTTAGATGCTTCTCATAAACATCTAATTCCCAAGTTTAGTGAATGATACTTATTCAACACCCATGCTCAGAAGCAGGGGAAGGCATTTCCCTTTGAATGATGGTGGTAGTGTCCCTGAACCGTCTGCATGCCTGGGCTCCTTCCGCCGGTCGCCTGTAAGAGTCATCTCTGAGAAAGGCAGAACACACATTTTCATCCTGAGGAGCTCCAGCAGAGAAAAAAGGAATCTCTGTACTTTTAAATGATACACAAAACTAAGAAGTGGTGACATTTCTGTCATAAAATTCATATGAACAGGTTACCTTTAAAAGACCTAACTTGAAAAGATTTAAGAAAAACTCACTGCATCAAGAACTTTCATTGCTTTTTTCAGCATGTGTATTGTCTGACAGTGTTGTGTTTGGTTAGTAACACCTACCAGCTCATGCACAGAAGTGATAACATCAAGAAATATTTTGAGGATATTTTCTGGCTGCAAGCAGTTGTGGCGCTTGGTCCTCCCGATGCTGATCAGAAGTGCCAAACTTCAGGAAAACATTTGAGCACAAGCTTTGCTTCAGAGCCTGTGGAGGTTTATGGACGTAGCAGTGGGGACTGGTTACAGAGGTGGGCACAGGCTCAGCGCTGATGGGAGTGGCTGCAGCTCTTTGCCATCACCTGACCTGGAGCCCACACACACCGGGCAGTGCCACAAGAGAGAAGTTGTTGCCTCCACAGCGAGGCTGGTAACTCACACGGGTGTTTCCACCTCCCACTGCCTGAGTGACACTGCATGCCGGCACCGAGCAGGAACCAGGCTGATGCTGAAATGTATAAAGACTAAACTGTCCGAAAAAAAGAACATGATCCTTACCTCTGGAAATGCCACAGAATGCAACTTTCCCATGCCCTCTCTTCTAAAAATATTGTGGCTTCAGAAAGAAAAAACTCTTAGGAGAAGTCAGTGAACCTGGGAAAGATTAAAAATTTTAATGAAATAGGCACTGCCCTGACTGCTTTCTAATTGGTTAAAACTGACAGCAAAAAAAAAAATACAGGCATTACGACTTTTTTCTTACAAAATATATTTAAAGTTTTATAATTCACATATTTTTTTCTCGTTGATCAGAATCATTTAATTAATAATTTAATCAATTCCTGAAAGCCACTAAAACAAGGCTTAACACCCATAACAAGACACTCTACTTTCAGTTAGGAAACCACACAATCTCGTATTTCTTAGAAAGATGAAGCATTTGGATCATAGAAAAACAAATGTTATAAAATTAAGGAAACTACAAATTCAATACAATTTTTGCTGTATCTGCTTTTCAAAGAATAAACACACTTTTTAATCTTAACGTTTTCTGTTAAAATGCAGATGGTTACATTCTGCCTTCAGTTACACTTGCCGAATGTAGAATTCTACTTACAGAAAATAAAAAATGGATTCAGCAATTTCTTCTTGTGAAATGTAGGGAGAAACTAAATAGCATGTATAAAACAAAGGCAGAAGTTTATGACACAAAAATGTGATTAAATCACTCCAGCATTGGGGACAGGTTTTCATGTTGGAAAGCACTATGATCATTTTAGCTTTCTTTCACTCCCTTTCTCTGTACCTAATAGAATACCTCCCTTCCTGCCTCTCTTTTGTTGGCCTTAAATTAGAAAAGCATACCTGTTCAGGAAGGATGCTTATTAATGTGTTCAACGCGTCCATCTAAAACACCACCAAAGTAAGAATTACAGTAACAAAATCAAACCACTGTTAGGTTTTGGGGTTTTTTTTGAGGAAAAATAGCATGTGGCTCTTTTAACTCTGGATCTGATTAAGAGAAGCCTCAGACGTAAGAGATACTTAGAATTCCTGGAATTGAATTTTTCTCCAACTGCAAACCAAAATGTATGAATAATGTTGTTATTTGTAAGGCTGGTATAAATCTAGAAGTCCACAAGGACTTGGTAACCGAGGAGTTTTGCCTCCTGTGTTCCTGTGACTGACTTTGGTTAAGCTATGCAGGTTCATGTCAACAAGAGTACAAAGATTGTATTTTTTTTCCTCAGAGGGAGATTTTTTGAAACATTACACAAGCTCTTAAGATCAAAATTTTATGTTATGATGAGCAACCTGATCTAACAACAACATTAGCCCTGCTTTGAGTGGGGAGTTGGACAAGATTTCCTTCCAAGGTCCCTTTCAACCTAAATTGCTTCATTCTGTAATTCTGTGATTATTCAAAATGGGCCTCCATTCACGAGTGAGACAGTTGAACACTCCAGAATAAACTCACATTATTGCTGATGTACCTTGATAAGGAAACTGATCTGAATTTGCCTTTAAGAAAATAAATCTACATATTATCAATTACAATGAAGATGTAATTATATGAAATACAACAGTTTAGTACTGCTTTAGCTAGAAATATCAAGGAAGTGATATAAGTACAAAAATAATCATCTCTGATAACACAAGATGAGAAGAGTATCTGTGTGGGTCAAACCAAAGATCCCTCACCTCAAACATCCTGTGCCGGGCCATGGCGGGTACAGAAGCCTGGGGAGCAGCGCAAGAACAGACATGCATTTACCTGTCACCTCCCCATCTCCTGGCCCCCACCACGTTGAATGCTGCTGCCAGACAAGGGCTTGAGGGAGAAAGCAGACTGAGAGCTAGTATGGAGGCACCTTTTAATGTTAATTTAAAGACTGCAGTAGGAGGTACAAATGTTGACAAGTTTTTAAATTAAAATAACTTTAATCAATCTACTTAAATAACAATTTGCTTTCAAGCCCCACTCATGTAGGGGAGAAAGTAGGAGAAAACACTGGGTATCCAAGCAGTCCTTTAGCAGGAAAAATCACTAGACAGGCGCACAAAACCTGCACAGCTGCATGAAGTTAGCCTAGATATTTGCCAGGTCAGATAATTCAGCTGTGTACATCAATAAACTAGAGCAAATTCAGCAGGGGCCAGTGAGATGTCGGGGGCCAGAGCCTGGGGGCAGGGCTTGCTCAGCCCCATGGAAGCAGACTTTGGGGCACTAACAGGAGCCCCCTATGCCTATGAGGAGGTCATCAAGATGTCAGAGTGGGACTCGTCACAGTGGTGCAGGGTGGGAAGACAACAACATAAACGCAAACAGGAGCGGTTCAGACTAGGCATAAGGAAAACATTCTTCCCCCAGCAGGCACCCAAAGACGGGAGCAGGCTGCCCAGAGAGTCGGGCAGTCTCCATGCTGGGAGGTTTTCACCAGCAGGCTGGGCGAAACCCTGCCAAACCACCCTCGGCTCCTCAGTGACTCACCTGGAGCAGGGGGTTGCCCAAGTGTGCTCCCGAGCTCCCTTCTAACCAGAATTATCCCACAGTCCTGTGACTCTCAGTTGGTGACCATCCCAGTTTGAAAGCACCTATGGCATGTTTTGTTTCTGGCCTGATCCTTTGATGTAGGAATTACTTTAAAATAAATAGGTCAATCAGAGTGTGGATTCAGACCCCGCCTGGCTTTTTACAATGAATGGCCTGTGCATGCTATAGCACTTCTGTGCTTTGCATCTGCCAGATAACCAGTCCCACAGCACGGGAGGCTGTACGTGCATTAACCAAAACTGGAGACAATCTGCTCTTTCAGAGTGAACTGATGCAGTACGCTTGTCTCCAGTTTCACTTACCCTTTGTTGACCCAAGGTGGTTGTACCAAAATCCAAAGAATGACACAGGCAGGGGAAAAAAGTGAAGGCAGACACACCCTCTATGGACTTTGTTTTTTCCAGTAATACTTTCTCTTAGCTCATACGCCTCTGCTGTGCAAATGGACAGATCATCTTTTCTGTGATGTATGAAGTTTTACTGAAGCTGCATGTCAGATCTTGTTTGAAAATATAACCTGGAAATCTTACAAACCAACCCATTATTTGCCACTGGTGATAACAATCTTGTGTTATGCCAGGATTTGTTATATGCTCTGGAAAAAAACATACTTTCTGTCACACGCTTAGCTACTTTGCAGCGCCAGAAATGCAGAGTAACTGCTGCTTTGCCACAAACTTTCTGGAGGCCGACATTTTGGGGTGCGGAGCTGCGGGCATGGCCCCCCGCTCCACGCCCCCATCGCCCATCCCCCGTGCCGCAGGGAACGCGGCTCTTTTTCGCGGGGTCTCTCCGCTCCCCCCGCCCCCCCGGGAGCGGACACCGCGGTGGAAGCCTGCGAGGGACGGCGGAGTGGCCGGGCTTTGTCCTGGCGGCCGGAATATCCCCCCTCCT
>NW_020799112.1:23183131-23201201 GCF_003259725.1 Athene cunicularia
CCGCACCCCACCGCACGGCGCGCACACGCTGCCACGGCAGCGCGGAGGGCTCCTGCCAGGCTTTGCTGCACGGGACTCGCCCGTAGAGCCGGGTCCTGAGCCATCCTTTGGCCGAGTGCGACACAGGCACTTTCTCACTTACTCCAAAATGTTGCCCCAAAGTGTTTCAGAGTAACCCGAGGATCTCGCGGCTGCTGGGTGCTGCTGTCCTGCACTCCCCGTATGGCAACCACAGCAGTTTCTATTTTAAGAAGAAAAGAGTGATTAAAGTGTTTGCCTAGGCAGGTATTTCAGTCTGCTGTGATTCCCGTGTGACTCGTGGCAAGTCACACAGAGCCCCGTGCTTCGCTTCCCTACCAGCAACATAAGGAAAATAGTATTTTCAGGGACAGTGACGCTTTCCTACCCCACAGGCATACTGTGAGAACCAAGGTGAAAAACGCTCTGAGGTGCACAGACATTACAGCGAGTATTACACATAGGTTATAATGGAAGATGGAGAACTGAACGCTACAGTTACGATTATCCTTCAAAACAGGATCAGTGGAGAACCCGCAGGCAGCCTGCTGAAGTGGGGAAGGGATGCCACAGTACAAACAGCAAGGAGTGAACTTTGCCTTGCTAGAAGTGTTTCTTCAGCATGTCCCATGTATGTTTGTTTTTTTTTTTTTCACAAGCTTTTACACGTCTGATGTCAGTGACTTGAAAAAAACAATAAAGAAGTACCCCACATTTGTACGGAAAAGCTGCCTTACGTATCAAGTGAACTGTTGCTTTTGGCAATCAGGAATACCGTTTACAACTGGGAAAAATATTTACCTCATCCATGTATATTCGACAAGTATATTTGAAATATTCAGTAAATTAAATCAATGAACCAAAATTTACTGGGTTAATATAGCATTATTTAAATTGCTATAGCAGTATCAAGCAGGAGACAACATCATTTAAAACAAACAAACAAAAAAAGCACCTGAGGCCAGTATTTCAACTGGTATCTCAGTTGATCCCAGTTTACTGTCATTAAAATTGGAGCTATGGGAAATTATACTCCTCTGAATCAGAACATCTTAATTTTTCTTTTATATTTACTAGTCTAAATTGGTATTGCACTCATAGAGAGGGAATTTGTCATTAGGTCTTGACACTTATCTGATATTGTTCGCCACAAATACCTCCAAACTGCAGAAAAGTTTTGTGCAACTGCTCAACAAGATCTTAACACATCCCTTCTGGATGTTGGATCTGATCAAGAAATCGGATAATTGATGATGAGATATTTCACTGTGTACCGAGTCATATGCTTAAGTTAGCAATAACAAATGAATGAGAAGTCCATCTGTGTAACTTTTGTTTCATGTGCACGATTTTTCCAGGCATTTGCATTTAGCTGCATGTCTAATGGTTGTCTGGCAGAAAAAGTAAAAGCTTCAAGCAATCTCATGCTTACTCTGCTGCAAACATTTTTTTCCATCGATGATAAATGGATACTGAAGGCCTTAAGATTAAAACAGTTGAGCATTTTTTTTGTTTGGCTGTTTTTTATAAAGTGTATTTTCATACTGCTAGATGTACAGACTTTAATATTTGTTCTTTTTCTAGGTAGCATCCAGTGCTTTACTGCTGTGATATGCATAGCTCTTCTTAAATCAATGGGATATTCCTGGGTTTATAGTTAAATTGTGTTTAAACACTTCATGGCATCAAGATCATTAAGATGTGCTATGGCCCAGAGGACTCAGTGAGCTCAGGTGCCCTGAGAGCTGTGTGCCTGGCTGCTATGTAACCTCATGGTACAGCCAGGAGGGACATCCCGCAGAGTGGTGCCATTGTTTGAAAAAAACAACTGGGAAACCACAAACGTGAGGAACAGACTGCAGGACTGGACTTTCAGTGTCTGCGCAGGACTTTGAATGCAGAACTCATCATAATGATACCCAGCTCTTATACCGTGCTTTTTACTTACAGGCATGTAAGAATTTAGACAAGGAGGTAGGTATCATTATCTCTGTCTTCCATATAGGGAAACTGAGTCATTAGACATGGAAATAACTTGTCCCAAGTCATCAGGATCAGATATTGAGCAAGGAATTAAAATCAGACCTTCTGAATTCCAGTCTAGTGTCATTGCTGCTCAGCAACCCAGCTTCTCTTAAACTATTTTTTTTCTAATTTCTAGTTTCTGAAGCACAATGCTATAAATAGAACACACATACTGTGACAATGTTTGCTCTCTGCTTTTAGGCAGCGCTTTCATACGTTTCTAAAGCACAAACATGCTTTGTGTTTTATGATCTCAGAGTCCTATCTCTTCTTTACAATCAATATTTCACTATTTTGTTTCAAGAACTCTATTTTTCTCTTTCTGTTTGTAGAGCATATTGTGCTAGATTTCATCAGCAATTACAAAATTATTTTCATACCTCAGCCTTTAGTTTTCAGTGAGCATTTTAAGTTCCCAAGGAATTTAGGCTCAGGCCATACTCATTCTCTTTGTAGTTAAAAAGGTTTATTTGCTTTATATAGGCTGGAATAGTTGGATTTGATAGAGGCTACCATCTTTCTCATTAATTTAATTTCTGTCAGCAGACAAAGCTACTGAGCCAGGTACTGGTCTCACAGTAAGATATCTAAAATGTCTTTCTGAAGCTATTTAACAGACCTACCCTGCTGCAACGTCTGTCACAGTCTGGCTGGCTATGTCTAAAAATTAAAACCAGAATCTGTATTCTTACCATGGAAGAATTTACTTAGAACATAAAGTGACAAATTAATAAAAGACTCAGTTTTGCTAAACTATGCTGATGTCTAACACATTTTATTTGAGTTTCTGACTGCCAATGCTTTTCCCTGAAAAACACTTTACCCCTAAGAAATCTGGTGTCATGAAATATTTTTATTTCATTCTCTAGCCAATACTTTCTTAAGTTTTATGATAATCTGGTAGATTTTACTTTTTTTATTTACTGACTGATGATGTCTGAGACTAGTAGACAGATAGGGGCCAAGAAGTTTGTTTGCCTCTATCCTGCCAAACCAGTTCTTCAGGTCAACAGCAGATTTCAGTTTCAAGGCTGCCAACCTTGCCCTTTTCAAAAGTATTAACAAAGCTTTTTTAGCATTTTTTTCTTTTGTTCTTTTCTATTGATTTTTACTTGCATTTATTCCATAAGCAATATTTGAACTCCAAGATCAGAGCTGCCAGCATAATCTTAAATTTTATTTAAATGTTCACTTGAAGCAGAAGCATTAAGTCATTTCAGTGTGAGATATAAACTATTAAATAATTCAATGTGTACTTTTTCAACAGACATAAATTACTGACCAGAAAATGGCCCAGCGAAGCCAAATCTTCCCAACTCTTGCCGCTTCTGAAAGGTACAGTCTGGAATATAAAAAATAAAATTTTCATATTGCAGAGTATTATGTGTCTCTCAGTTCCCTATATATAGTAATGCTGTGACATGGGACTCTGGCATTAGTATGTGAAGCAAAGTGAAATACTGTAGACTCATTCAAATAATAGTCCAAATCACAATTCCTTACTCAACTTTTACTTTACCCTTTCCCAAAAAATTTAAATAGCTTAAACTTAACTGAGTAGAAGCCCAAGAATACTATACTTTAGCCAATCTCCTAGCATGGAGTAAGTGCAAAAACTCTGAACCAGAACTGACCTTTGTTGGAGTCCTTGTACATCTCTATCAGTATTATTATGATGAATGTAAACTGTTAGTTTGGCTCATTAACAGGAAGCAACCCGGAGAATACACAGTAAATAACAGAGTTCCAAGAAAAAAGATCTCTTTCAAAGTGGGGTTGAACTTGTGTCTTTCACTTATGCTTCTGAAAATATTCTTTATTCTTTACAGAATATAGTGGCAGGAAAAGATTGCGTGCATTAGCAGCCTAATTTTTTTAGTTTGAGCATCCATGAGGTCCATTGTTTTCCATGGAAGCTATGCAGTGCAGAGCTCTCTTGGAACATCTAGACAGTTATTCAAGGTACAGAATATAAAGTATTTTGGGGGAAAATCTGACTTCCAAGAGTATGGGAAGTTTGTCATAATTTTGGTCTCTCCTCAGTTTCTACACCTGCATATGCTCCTGTCCAGTTCATGGGGGAGCAAGCTTCTGTATGCTGTTACAGGATAGCTATAGATACTGAAAATAAGCATGGACACAAGCTACTCCTTTTCAATCTCAGTTTGTTTCCATTTAATTTGCAATATCTACCTTCCACAGCTACTGCTTTTATTAAGTCTGAAAACTGTAGAGACAAATAGAATTACTTCAGAAACTCAGGAAAAGGGTTTTAAATTTGTATTCTTAATCAAATCATAGTTCTGAACTGTAACTGCTTTTATGATGCTAATGTCCTTTTCTTAAGATCCTACGCTTTTGTAAGCTTCCTTAAAGAATAGGAGAAAGCCTGACCTGACCTGATACAGGCAGTAGCCAACGCAGCACCCACTTATGTGTAGCAGTGGGCTCTCTCTCCGAGTATTTTGGTGCTTCTCCCCAGTATCGCTACTAAGATACTCTCATACTGTCTCCAGTGGAAAGGCACGTCAGAGTTTTGTGTGAGAACTTAACAATATCTGGGTATTCTTCTTCACTAGACGGGTTCGAAACATCCCACTGCACAGCCAGGCGCTGACAGCGGTCCCGCTGGCATCTGCAAGCCTGGTGGATCAGCTGGAAGACAGAATCTTAAGCCATGAGAAAACAACAGCGGCTCTTGTGGAACATGCTTTTCGCATTAAGGAGGACATTGTTTCCACTCTGCACAGAATGCAGAACAAAGGGGGGGGTGACCGGTTGGCTAGGCAACTCTTGGAAGAACACATCCGAAACATAACAGCAATAGTGAGGCAGCTTAATCGGGACATTGAGGTATGTTAAGAATTTTTCACAGGACTAATGCCATTGCAGCTACTTATTCCTTCTAATTTAGTAAGAAAGTTTACCACAGGATAAGTAAAGGTCAGACAAGGTCTGAAGATTCTGTCTAAATTGTTTTTATAACTTGAAAAACTGTTTGCAAACTACATTATTCTTTCAGCGGCTATGAAAATAGCAGAGGATATTAGCATATAAACACAGAAACCTTTGTGGTACTAATAAGCTTGCTTTCAAAAGTTGCACTGGAAAACCCTGAAAAAATTAATTAATGCGACACTAATACCCAGCTAAACTTCAGTCCAAAGGCTGTGCTGTATAAACACTAGGAAATGCCTTGGCTCTATAATAAAATTTCTTTCACTTCCGACATACTGACAACACCAAGTAGCAAACCCAGCTGTTCATTTTCATGACCTAATCATATGCAGATACGTGACTTCACATCTGACCTCTGCTGCAATGAGCAACAGTGGGGGGGGGGGGGAAATTGAAAGGATAAAAATTTAAGTTTCCATTCCATTGTGACGTTATACTTTATACATATCATGGTATTTATGGGCAGATTGAACACTAGGAATAAGAAATAATAAATGACTTAAAAGGTATCTGGTTTAGTATGATACAAGATAAAGCTTTTAATAAAGTAATCAGAAAATGGTATCCGATATGACTGAAAAACTGAAAAATAATGAGTGACATTTTAAGTGTACATTAAATGTGACATACTGAGTTCATATTTGCATATGAATGCTTTGTAGATGCTGCAGGAACAGATACGTGTCAGAGACAATCTCAGCTATGGAACAAATTCTACCCTGAAGAGTCTGGAAATGCGGCAGCTTTCTGGTTTAGGAGATCTTCGGGGAAGAGTTGCAAGGTAAAATCAACACAGAAGTATATTCTGGGGACTAGCTAATGTTGTTTTAATCTTGAAATATGAATTTTAATGATAATGGTCTGAATTCAACTTTGGCAAAATTCCTGGAATAATTTTTCTTGTTTTCAAGAAAATGAATAATAATCCTTTGCATTCCAGTATTACATATTAAACTTAACAATATCGCCCTTAATTCCTGAAAACAGTTTTTAAATAAATTGCCTCAAATTCCTTAGGAATTTGGATTTGTTTCAGCTTTTTAAAGTGCTATGGTTAGACTGGTCTATGAAACAAATTAATTAGCACAATTATAAAGGCAGTATGGAATAATCTATACTTTTAAAGAACAGAATAGTTGCACATTTTTGCATATATTTCAGAAGTAAAAGATCTGTGCATTCTGTTATTGGTTAGCAATATGAAGAACTACATAGGCTACCTGACACATAAGGAACAGAGGATTCAGGTTGCTTGAAACTCCAGGTTACAACTGTGCAAGTACACAGGCTGCAACATTCATGACACATTTACAAACCCCAGTACAAACACATTTGCTTAAATGTCTGTGAAGCTGAATGCAAAAGACAGGAAATACTTACAGCTATAGAAAAAGGACCTAATCTGGCCTAAAGTAGCTTGGCTAATCACTTCAGTGGGATGACAGTTGCTCTGAATTTGGCCTGTTGTCTACATTGTACAGATAATTTCTTTTTCTTTTTCTTTTTTTTTCTTTTTCTTTTTCGTACTTCAACTGACTTAATGATAACCTTCAACAACCTACAAAAATAATCAGGGAGGGATTTTCCTTGAGCTAAAGTTTTTTCATACATTATTTGATTGTTCAAAGCGTCCACTGTAACCTTCATAGCCCATTTTCTAAAGAACACTTTAGAGAGGGTTTTTTTTTGCATACTCTTTTTTAAGTTATGCACTATCCTTCTGTAAACAGGAGTGAACTAAACAAGTTTGTCAAATCAGGAAATTGATTGAAAAATATATATAGATACGCACATACATCTATATCTATTTCACTGAGAAATCTCTGACAAATTTACATGCTTGGATCTTCTTGTTTCTTTACATAAAAAGTCCACTTTGAGATCATACTACATAGTGAGAGGGGTCCATATTTGGAGCACTCAGTTACTGACACCTTAGGAAGGCAAATATAGTGCCTTTGCTTTCAGTAACAGAACTCGAGTGAATAAATACGTGCCAGCATGAGTTTCACAATGGGGCCCTTGCCTTTCCTGAGTACTTGGTATGGGGCTCGGTGGTGGACTAGCACAGTCTGTGCCAGGTTTTCTTCCTTTATTTACTTAAGGCAACACCCTTGTACTGTGCCTGGATTGCAATTTATCTGATAATTGTATGAGGTTATACCAATCTGCCTTATGTCAGACTGTGCAAGGAATGTTGGATATTTGTGTTCATTACCATAAGAGAATCAGTTTACTGTCTTTTAACTGTTCTATTCAGCAATATGCTATGTAAAAATGTTCTGTGAATGAGGAAGAAAATAAGCTTCCCTTTATCAGAAATCAAGTTAAAGCAGTGTTCCATGGGAGAGTTATTTCCCTTTATTTACAGACATATTCTATTTTGAAAATTAGTGTTCCTGTGAGCAGTAATTATAGTAATATCTGGAGATCATGGTCAAGATGGCAGTTTGTTATGCTGTGGGCACTGTACAGATGCTCACCAGAAACTTTCCCTTGGGTAAACACTTTCTGATTACTCTAGACAATGTTCCTTCCATAAAATAAGCTGAAGTCACCTGATGTAATTTTACATCTAGTCCTGCTAGCTTTCAGATGAGTTCAAAGACTGAAACCTTAGAAACATGATCAAGTTACTGTGGGTTACCCACTCACTGCGCATCAGCTCTCAGCCACAGCCGAGGTACTATGTATGGCTCAGGATGTGGTGACAGAAGGCTAATTTAACTCCAAGAACATCATGTTTGCTCTAGACTAGAAGCGTGCAGATGAACAATCACTGTCAATCAGTTTATTTATGATGAGTGATAGTGAATCACCTAAGTCTAAGCCTTTTGGTCCTGTAATAATTTTAGTGTCAATCTCAGGATTCCGGCCAATTTCAGTTCCAGTAACTACGTGCATACTAAACATCTTATTCAGCTTCGATACTGGAGAGAGTGGTGTTTATTTCCTAACACCAACTGTTCTGTAACATGTCAATACAGCACCGAACAACTGTCTCATTTTTTGAGGGTTGCTTCTTTCAATGATGAGAACAGGGATCCCTACATGCGCATGCAGTTCTTAAGCACAGCTCCAAAACCACACTACCCACAGCTCTGAATGAGTGAGATTCGGGCAGACCTCACAGCTGACCTCACCTGTATCACAGAATCAACTAATAATGCTACCAGAAGAAGACGGAATACACGTTATAGCTCATGTCTATGGACCATTTCTCATTAAGCATATTATATTGCTGGATTTGAAAAGCGTCATTATGGTGTTCACCATGAATGATGCTGTACATTTTCCTAAGAATCAGCATTATTATTAACTTTAAGAAAAATATTACCTCTATTAAATTCAGTGACACATTCAGCAGAAAATTAGATTGATGCCAATAGATCCATTACTCCAGCCTCCTATCCCTGATGTTGGCAATTTTCTACAACACAGATTTACCCATTCTATTTCTAGTGATATTAGATCATAAATCTCCACAGTAGTGCCTTATCATCTATTTACAGAATAACTTGTGGACTATGATCATTTGTCTGGAAAGTTTAAATACAGCAGCCTGGTCAGAACCATAGCAGTAGCTTTCTCTAGAAGCTTCCTGATAGCTGAAACTTCCAGAGAAATGGCAAGTATGCGTGTTCAAACTGGGCCTACTTTGCATATATAGATGATTTTTTATATAAATTATAGATCTGATTCATTTCAGACACCCTGGACTCACTACACGTAGGCAGATTTTCCTACACTGCACAGAAAATGAGTCTGATGTATCTGGGATGCACTGCGTTTATGAACTTCATAAGTACAATAAATCTGCTGCACTCTGGCTTCTGGCTCTGTAGGAGATGCACAGGGAGGGCTGATCTGGGCTCCTGGATCCAGGCTATCCAGAATCTACTAGGTCTGCTGTTCTTGTCCAGTGGATCCCCTGGACATAGCAACTTGCTTTTCACTGCTTGTTCTTCACCTACTTGTTTTCACTGAAACACTGGTATTTTAATTGAAACATCTCCTGTTTTATTACAGCAGGAACATTAAAAATCTGTATGCACCATTATATAGCATCCTGTTGCAGAGTACTGGTGTAGTTCTCAGCTTTACCGAGTCCCTGGTGATACCCAATAGAGCAACCATTATACTTTAATTTCTTGGGGATGAAAGACAACAAAAATACTCTTCAGTGTGCCATAAAAATAACTACTGCTTTTGCGTACTATGACTTGGAAGGCAGTTTTTTGAGAACTTTCAGAAAACGTCCTCTAAAATCAAACAGTAGTAAAATGAACATTGTAGTGCATCTTTGCCCCAAATTTCAACAGCAAACGTGTGCAACTGCACATGAAAAACTGCACTGGGTTGTTTGTATGACCAGATTCAGCATTTCTCACATGAAGACAGAGAATTATTTATTGTGTATTTCTTTGTCCAAAATGGTTTTATGTACAGCTTATATTTTTAAGCTAGTATTCTTCCTAGAAATCTTAACCTATTTCTCATTTCTTTCCTTATGCTCTTAAGATGACCAAACCTCAAAAGTTGTTTTCAACTTCTGTCTTTATATCCATAGTCCACTGGCTTCATTTATATAAACAGTCTGATTAAATTACCCACAAACTTAACTCCAGTGTGCAGAAACAGTTTTATTTTTAAGAAGAACTCTGTTGTTATTTTAACATGAATCTATAAATAAGTATCAAAGCAGAACTCTCAGAGGTATGGGAAATCCAGTGGGGATTACAGTGTACCTTTTTTTCTTTTTTCTTTCTTTTTTTTTTTTTTTTAAACAGGGACAAATTCCACGATAATGTGACCTTTTGTTTAGATTGCTGATCTGATTTGGATGCAGTAGAAACCTGCATCAAAAAAGTGTTAGAAAGCCCATGGTTTTCCATATGTTCATCTCACTATTGCTTCCTGCCACCCCACCTCTGAAAGCTAATGGAAGCATGGACTGAGGTTATTTAATTGTTGTAAGTTTTTAACTCAGAATGTATACTCACATAACTAATACCAGAATCTCATTCTTTGTCTGCAGCACACTAATGTTTTCTTCCAGTCAAAACTAATCAGGTGTTTATGAGTGTGCACAATATATATATATATAGAGAGAGAGAGTAAAAAGACTTCTCTTTGACCACTTCAATATATGGAATATTGTTTTTACAAAGAACATAGCACAATAAGCATTCCACAACTACTGTCAATGGTATTTAACCTTTATTCCAACTTTGTTTAAAAGCATGCCAATTACAGTATCCTTGTAGAAAAATGAAATAATCTGATTAATATATACCAGGTTGACACTAAATTAACATAGTCAGAATTGTAATTGTTTCAGTCACCATGCAACTATGTGACCCCTTTGATCATGTAACTGAGTTCCTCAAGAGAGATGCAGGGTGATTAAACCCAAAACACTCATTTGCCTTAAAAACAATTACAGATGCCTGTTGTTTACATTTGGTAGAGTAGTTTCAAAGATGTTGTTTTTTATATTTTCTGTCATGCCTCCGAGAAACAAACTAACCATTTTTTTGAGCCCATAGGCTTTTGTTGACTAGATGCAAGATGATTTCATTCCTCTGATTCTTTCTGATCATAACAACATGGAGAGATTTGGCTTCTCTTGCCTTCCTAAATAAACTGCCTGACTGAAGACCTACAAATATGGCTCACTGCTATGTAACCTTTAGCTGGTCTTCCTACAGATATTACTAATTGGTCTTACTATGGTGAACTGCTAAAATGTAAATTAAATTTCCACAAGTTTTGCAATTTCTATGTGTTATTTTGCATGTTACTGATTATTTTCATATTGAAATTGTACCATAATACTAAGCAGATGCTCCATTTGTCATTTTAGCTGTTCCTTTCCCTTCATATTTAATGATAATGGTAGTTACTGGAACTGAGGTGATGAAAATGCATGTTGAAATGAAAGCCTTCTAACTGAAATGTGACTAAAAAGAGGTTAAAATGTGTCACTGGTTTAGGTAAAGACTTAACATGCCTTAGCTTGTTCCATTTTACTGCCTTTTTCTCCCTCAAATTGTAACTTGTTTGTTCTCCGTCAGTTTCATAGATCAAATTTGGTAACATTGCCAATTACATATTTCCCTTAGCAAAAAAATATACATGACTCATACTTCACAAAGGTCTTACTCCTGAAATTATAGTACTTATATTTTTACAGCTCAGTTAATGTCCTTATTGTACTACTGTAGATGAAATCCATCTGACCAAAGTATTTTTGAAATGTGGTAGAAAATGCACATATTCTATAGCACATTTATCCTGAAAATGTTTCAGCATCAAGAATGAAGAAAGCATCAATGTGAAGAAAGCAAACTATAATTATGTTCCAAGACCGCATTTCATAGTCTTTTGTGAGACAAAATTGCCATTGCTTTAATGACAGTTTTACCTCAATAAAGACTGTAAAATTTGCCCCACATTGTTTACTACACATTAATTGTATACTACTATTTCACAAATAAAAATAAGAATGTAAAACTCAGAGCAACACAGCTACAATAATGAAAAAATGGTCCTCAGTTATTTAGGCTTCTGATCATGTAGGCGAAATCATAAACACCTTAAAAATGTCTTTAGAAGTATGACAAAAATATGAGGTATTGAAACTCTGCATCTTTGCATTTCTAATGTGATTTCCCTGATTGGTAACAACACAGTCTACATATACTATGTCAGTGCCAAGAAGACAGGAATGTATGTATCTGACTATTTGACTTCTAGTCCTGTTTGAGAGCAGTTTGCTGAATACTGTAAGATATATCATCATTCTTACAGTCTCATAAGACACTATTTTGCTAGACAGCCAGCAATTTTACAGAATGCCCAGTCTAAAATGGACAATTTAAAAAACTGGACCTTATATTCTATTCAGCCGTTGCTTTGTTTATTCAAACAGGTGTGATGCTGGGTTAGCCAGACTGTCTGCAGAGCATAAAATTACATATGAAAGACTTCAGAGCCTAAGTAAAGACCAACACACCTCCAAGCTGATTTTAGAATCTAAAATCAAAGAGGCAGAAATACAGGTATGGTATTTAGACCAAGGCAATCCATGTATGGGTAAGAGTTACAGTCTAACTCACACGGACGCAATTACTGTTGATTATTATCCTGGGAGGTCACAAATTTACAAATGCAGAGGTGTATCTGCTCACAGTCTTCATTAGATTGAATATTGGTACCTAGCTCCATTACTGTAGTGGGATAACTGAAAAAAGATCCTGAATTTGCTGCCTTTAACATGCTGTGTAGAAGGGGCTAGGATTTAAAGGCATCTGAAAGGACTCCAGGAATTAACAAAAAGTCAGTGATTACTAGCCTGAATGGCTTTCTGAGGTTGAAATGTGAACATGACATGAATGCTCTAAAAAACTACCGCAACAATGCAAGGATCAGTGTTTCCCTGTATGTTTTGGCCTTCCCAGGATGTTTTCATACGTATTTGAACACAATTTTTGAAGGTCTGCAACAGAAAACTGGTTTTGGATTGTATGAATCCACTAATCTGTCCACCAGGTTTCTCTTGCATTGGGTGTGGGTGGGAATCGAAGTGAGCACTAAGATACAAGCAGAGACTTATGACATGAAGGAAAAGGATCCTTCATATCTCCATCTCAAGGCCTTCCCATTTTCTTGTGCAACAAAAGTATTTTACATCTTAATATTGCAGTAGGTAAATGGTTAAAATCCACTTTACCTTTCTCAGAAGACTCAGTACAGCGTATTAGCATGTTGGCATGCTCAGGACATAGCATCATGAGTCTTGTAAAACAGAACAGTGTGTTTCATGGAACTGAGATGATTGTTTTGGTGAGAGATATTTTCTGTTAGTAATGACCTATCCCCAGTTAAATTCAGCACTTTTATCACTGCAGTAGCTATTATACATGAAGTAATGAAGAATATCAGTATTGGTGGAGCTCTTTGCCATTCTTTGCTTACATGGCAACATGGAGACATATGGATCATGTAAATTCAGCTGTCTCAAGAGGTGGAGCAGGCACATGCTTCCAAGGAAAGACTGTTCAAACTATTTATGGCTGAAAAAAATCACAGTTTTCGCAGTGTCAATACTTTCATCTCACAAGATAGTCTATTTTTCATGGTAAAGTAAAATGTGCAAATTCCACAATTTTTGAAATGTCAGAAACAATGGCCCTTCTTTAAGATCTCCTCTACCGTTATGAAAACATCCCAAATGAGACTGTGATGAAATGCTGTTGAAAGATAGCAAATTCTGAATTTTGTTTCAGATTTCTCACCTCCTGAGCAGAGTAGAGCAGTCAATCATGCAGCAAGAAGCAAAGCTGAAGATTGCCTACAAAGAGAGCAACCAACAGCTCCACCTCCTGGATATGAAGTGAGTGCCGGGAAGCCTGGCCGCGGCCGCGCAGCCAGGGCCTCCCGCCCTCGGCCACGCTGGGCTCTGGCATCTCCAGGTCTGCCAAAGCATGAACCTGTTTAAATAGGCATGTGTGCCCAACAGATATTACAAAAGCATGATGGTCAAGTGGGACTCGCTTTCGACAAGAATTCTGCCCCTAATGTGGTTAGGCAATTTTGAAAAGCCCATTAAGTCCCCACTGAAGTATTCAGACAGAACTTGTATTAAAGAACAGGGGACTTCTGTAAGAGTGGCCTGGTGCCTTTTTGCAAGAACTGTACAAAACAACAAATGCTGGAGGGAGCTGTCATGAACAGGGCAAAAGGTTCAACTCAAGCGACCGGGAAGCGAGGCACAGCATTCACAAGGTGGTGTTATTGCTTTATACTGGCTTCAAATAGGAATACAGAACTCAGATACCTAAATTATTAATTATGAGCTGCTGCACTACTACTAGACATTATATAGGGATGTATACAATTCAGATATTAACTCTTCCAGGCATTTCACTCAGAGGCAGTCCTGGCTTAAGCCAACCACATCCTTACTGCTTATTGCCATCCCATCAGTTACCTCAGTGAAACTTTGCAAAACAGATGAAAGAATAGATCCAAATTTCAAATACTCACTGCAAAAAAAAAGACTGTCTAAAGAAATAGCTTCACTGGCACAATTGGTTGGTGTAAATGAGGTGAGTATAGGCAACTTAAGTGGGGCTATATGAACCAGCATTGCCACTAAAATAAATGGTTACCCAATCTTTGTTCAGATTTAAGACCTATGGACACAAAGATTATAATCTGGATGGATGACCATATTCTGTTTTCAGTGCTGCAAGTAATTTACATCTACTACGCCTTAAAATGTTGTGATGTGTTTCATATAAATAACTGCTATTTTGTTGTGCTCCTTCATCTTTATTTTCTGAAACGTTACCTTACCCAGTTTAGTACCCTTAAATTTCAAAGATTCACCTTAAAATGGTGTCAAAAATGTATTAAATTGTTTTAAATTTTTTAATGAACATGTTCATTAAAGAGTCACTGCTGAATGACCAAAAGTTCTACTCTTTTATATCTGCTAATTTCTATTATGCTCTTAGATTAAAAAATGCTATTGAGGAACTCAGCAGCCAGATTTTGTCTGCACGTAGCTGGTTGGAACAGGAACACGAAAGGATTGAGAAAGAGCTTGTGCAAAAAATTGACCAACTCTCATTGACTTTTAAGGAAAACACTGTAAGTTTCATCAAAATGTCCTAATACTTCTCAGGAAGTATTCAAAAGTATTATTAATAACTAAGATGATATAATTGCGATATCGAGTGATACTTTCAGACCTCCTCAGTATTTGTATAAATCTTTTCACTGATGTCAAGTATAACATCCCCACAGCCTGACAGCCTTCAAATAAACCTGATCACTTCTAAATAGATCAGTATTTTAGCCTACAGTAATTGTTAGTTTAAAACATTTTATAAAAAAATTATAATTCCTTACACCTTTGAATTCTACATAAAAGATTATTAATCAATATCTACTGCATATTTGGGAAAGACCACTGTAATTTCATATGTGGAGTAAATCATTAACATTCTTTTTCCTGGCTCCAGGAAATGAGTGAAAGAGCTATAGAGATGAAATTCAACCAAATGGCAGAGAAAATTGACAAAATGGAAGAAATACAGAAGATAACCATGGAAGCACATGAAGCAAAACAGACTGAAGAAAAGATAAATATTCGCATTGGCAAACTTCAAAATGAGATAAATGAAGATATAAAAGAAATGAAAGCTGAAGTTAATGCTGGTAGGACCATAGTTATCAAGTTCTTTATTCTGAATTGTAACAATGATTGGCCTATAATAATATGCAAAATGCCTTTGCTTGTATCAAAGTAGCTTAAAGACTTTTGGCCCAGATGTAATGGCTGTACCTGTGGCCTTAAAAAGGATTTTCATTAAGTGTGAAAACAGTCTGAACACAGCAACAAGAGGTGACATTTTATTATCATAATTTAGAAGTGCTCTCCCCAGAGGATACATAAGCATAGCTTGGCTGCGATGGGTGGCATTTTTGCCTTCATCACAAAATTACAGTCCTATTTTTCTTCTGAACTTTTGCTGTCTTCTTAGTGTAAAGCAGAGCGCTATGGTAGGAAGCACATTCTGATCATAATTGTGCAATACACTTGCTTTTGATTATGAACTAATTTAATTCTCACCTGCAATTAGGATTTGCAGCTATCTACGAGAGCATTGGGTCTCTACGGCAAGTTCTAGAGGCGAAAATGAAGCTGGACAGAGATGAACTACAGAAGCAGATCCACCAAATTAAGCAGGAGGTTCCAACATGGGGAGAGACTGGGCCATGACTACAAGATTTTGCCCGAGAGATTAATGTTTACCTGGCTAAACAGGCAGACTATAATCTTGTTGCAGTCTGTAATCCAAATTAAATGCATGTACCAAATGACATGCTGCTGTTGCACAGGTCTGTATGTTTACTCAAAGTGGTAAATGCAAGCTCTTCACAGATCAGCTAACAAGCTTTTAGGGTTGAGGTGCTGATTTACCACTGCACTACTCTAGTTGCTCTCAGGAGATTAAGCACCATGTAAAACTGGAGTAATATGTTGGTGAAACGGGCACCTAATTTGCTAAAGGCATTCTAGAGCTCCCCAGGTTTGCAGGCTTGATCAGGCAGGTATATGCTCATATACATATATATAAAAATACATGTAAGAACCTGCACAGCTTCTCTTTTTTTTTTTTTGAAAAAAAGGTCGATATCATTTGTTTAATATCAGTTTGGCAAGGTTTTCCACCTTGACACAAATTACTTAATTGAAGTCAATGGACATTTGTAGTGACTTTCTCTACTATTGACTTCCTGGGGAGACAGAATTAGCACTAAACAGACCAATTTTCAAAACCATCAGAAAAATCTTCAAAGTCAGAAAAAATTTCAAAACTATCAGAAAAATCTTCGTTTAGTTTTGCAAGTATCCTCTGTGTGTGTGTGTAAACTACATAGTGATATATAATGTAGTTGTAGACCAATATGATTCATGAACAATGTAAGAAACTTAATTCACGTGGTCTTAAGTATTGTGACCTTTTAAAATTAATAACCAAATGGAGCTGAGACAAGATAAAAGATGTACATAGAGTATTTTATAACTGGGCATGTGTTCCTGTGACTTGTTTCATTATATTGGTAAAAACTTCGAAAGGTTTGAAAACAAAAGAGAAGGTGATAATCTATCATAGTCTGGAGAACATAATGTAAAATAGAATGCAGTTTATGATCTGCTTACAAATTTTTACTCAAGTAAATCAACCGATTTTTCAAATTTAAGTAGACTTTAATAATTTAGTAGATTCCAGTTGCTAATTGCACTCAGAGTATTTCCAAATAATAATGGTGCTTATTTCCATTCCCAGAACATAATGAAAATCAGCACCCATATGGCACATTAATCTGGACAGGAATATAAATATATATATATATATATATATATATGTTGATTTTATACTTTCATTCATAGCTTGATATTGCTCCTCATGTTTGTAAATCATGCAGGATTAAGCACTCATGAAGAATAAATTAATTTATAATATTAACAGTAATTTAAATACAAATATACTATTAATTTACATAAGCCTTACTGTGAACGTAAATGAATGAACAGGATGTCTCTGCACTGTCTTTAATGGACCTTTCTTTTGGCCAGTATTGCAAAACCATATTCCTTTCTTGAAAATCAGTAGCAATTTCTCATCACTTCCATGAAAGAAGGTTTGGCCCACAGAGTCACCATGTTATTAAAAATTTTTTTTGCTCCAAAAACTTAAGTTCATTGATGTCAGTAGGACAGTATAGTGTGTAAAAATCAAGAAAATGCATACATCTTTACAGGATTAGCACCTAAGTATATATACACTTCCTATATAGTTGAAAGTAATTTGATGTATCAAAGATAAATTTTGCAACTCTGGCTTCCAGTGTGCTCTGATAACAAAACCGCTTCTGTTATTCCTGTTTTGTATCATCCATGTGCCATGAAATGTATTTACAGCGGCAGCTACGGGGAAAACCCATTTCACTAAAGGGAGACAATGAAATGCTTGCAGACATTTCTTAAGAATTGTCTTAAAAATTAATTTGTTCTTCATGTCTGTATTCTTATCTATTCTTAAATATTTAGCCATGTGCAGTGGAAAAGCTATCACTGGTATTTTATAAGAAAAGAACAATTGGAGTTTGGAGTAATTGGAAAACTGTACCTGAGAGAATCTGGAATGATATGAAGAACATACAAGGTATTAGAGAAACAGTTTATACAGGATTTTAATAAAATGTTTCTCTTGTAAAAATCTTGTGTGATTCATCCAGATATAAAGCAGCACATAAAACCCTATCCAATTTCACTTTTGCTGTTTTGAAAATATTTTTTCCTACATCTCAGCTAAAGCAGATAACTAAAAGCCTGAATAAAACAATACTAAAATGTGAGCTACTTGTCAAGCAGCGTCTTCAAACCCTATGAAATGCTTGCTGTGTGGAGGAAAGCACAGGTTACAGGGGCTCCCAGGCTGGGGACAGACAGGGAAATGGTGAGCTAGGCTAGATGATGCACACACAG
>NW_020799112.1:23201251-23205578 GCF_003259725.1 Athene cunicularia
GGGTGCCGCTGTCCGGCCGCGGGGGCGGGGACGGGAACAGGCGGCCGCAGCCCTTGGTGAGCTCCGGTCGGCAGCACTTACCGGCCATTTACCGGCCGCCGGACTCGGGACCCCGGGAGCGGTGGATGCTCCGCGGCGCTCCCAGACTGGTAGAGCGAGGGCAGCGCACAGAGAAATTGTCCGAGTGGTATATAGGTGTGTCTCCCGTGAAATAATTGTAACGGCACAGCCCAATACTTGAACCTGGATTTTCAAAGACAAGTAGCATCCTTACTCCTTCGGTGAGTTGAGCTATCTTCTTCGGTGTCTTAGTTCAGGTATCTAATTCGCACGTGGAATCAGGATCTGGAATTTGGTGTTTTTCACATGAATACTGTCCTGTTTGAAGATGGTGCCTGGGGCTGCACTGAGACACCGAGAAAACGAATTCACAGTGGAAGAAATGAGAATGAGTACTAGGAGTTTTGTTTCTAGGTTTCCCATCCTAATTAGGAGACTACGTTGGGACAAAATAAACCATAGCTTCAACTGCCCGTTGCAAATTCTGTAAGATACAAGGAACTCAGAAAACGTGCTCCCAGTATGAAAAATCAGACAGCCTTCATACCTTTGTTCATTGAAAGTCTGGTGCTGGACATGTTTGAAGGGAAAGGAAGCAAAGATTTAATTTTGCTCTTTCAGCCTCTTTCTTAGATAAAGGTGGCCATGCTCTATTCATAATTTATGGTAAGATGTGGAAAAAAGACAGTCTGCAAACTGAGTGGGGATGGTTAGATCAAAGATTTGTATATTATAAAGAAAGCAGGCTGCTTTTTTTCATAGCATAAAAAAAGGGGAAAAAAGAGATTACAAATTTAACACAAAAAATGCACAGTCAGCTTTAAAACTCACGTGCAGATTTGGCATTTACTAATTACGTGGACTGAGCTCTCAGTTTTGTCCTACCCAGATTCAAGCAAAAGTATTGAATTGCGGAAAAATGAGACTGGAAGGGAATCCTGGAGATGATCTAGTCCAACTTCCTGTTTCAGACCAAAATCGACTATACCTGTTACTACTTTAAAAAAAAAGAGTCTTAGATGTTAGAGACTGCATAATCTTCAGAGCTTCATTAGCCTTACTTTTAAAATAGTTTTGCTTATTTCTGTTTTGTCTTACTTTAAAACTGTTTGCAGTTCATGTAAATGAATTTGCAGCTGTCCTCTAAATTGTGAATATGAAAAATTATTTGCCATCAACTTTTTTCTATTTGAAGACTGTTAGGATAGCCAGTTCCTTTGCCATCTTCTCACTAGATGTAATGCTTAGCTTAGGCCTTGCCAGTGTAGAGTACAAGAATTATTTCACACATCTAACATACACACGTAGTATACATAAGTATACTGCTAGTGTTTACACCTCTCTGCGGCAGCCTTGTGACACTGGCTCATGGTGGTTTGTCAGGCACTGTGACTCCCAGTTGCTTTATTTTACAGCCATGTCACATACTCCAGCAGCCCCATCCTGAATCTGTGCAGTCAGTTCTTTCCTTCTGTAGAATAGTGTTCTTACCTGTATTGTACTTTGTACATTTTTCAGACCATTTAACAAAATTTTTCTTCTACTACTTATGGTCCCTCTCAGTTTCAGGTTGCTGGTGGGTTTAATCCTTGTACTCCTTATTTTGTGACCAAGGTGATTAAAGAGAACAGTGAATAAATAGCACATGGATGTTTGGACCCTCACTCAAACATATTTGTTTCGACATAGAACTGGTGATGATTACTTTCTAGGGGTGGATATTCAACAGATTTTTTAACTTATCTTACTGAAATTCCATCACAACTGTGTTTCCCCTGTTTGCTGCCGAGAACTCCATAAAGATACTGCTAAAAGTCTTGTTATAGTAAAGTTGTTACTCTGTCACTTTTCTTCTGTCCATAAGGCGTATTGCTCTGACATAAGAAATAAGATCGATGCTGCGTGCCTTGTCTATACAGACCTTTGCTGGCTGCTGACTCTCCTTGTTATCTTCTAGGTACAAACTGGTAATTTATTTGATGATTTGTTACCAAAGTTTTCAAGAATTTGAAGGGAATTTTGAGAGTGACTGGCACGTTTGCCACTTCTAGTCTTCCGATACCTCATTATCCTCCATGAGTTTTGCAAGGTGTCTTTAACACTTCTAAGACAACATTTTTTGCAAATAAGTCTGACTGAAGTTTTTAAAACATCTGGCTTAGACAAGCATTCTTAACCTGTTTCAGTCTTGTTTCAAGGCTGAAGTCTTGCCCTTTGTCACTGTTTAACTGAGCTAGCTCCTGTTTTCTGTTAACCTTTTTAAAGAACAGTAAATGCTTCTGCCTTGGCATTAGCCACTCAGTAGTGTTCTCTCAGAAGAGCAGACCAGCAATTCTTAAGGTGGTTGTTTTCCTACTGCTATGTCTATAGATCATTTTCTTGTTGCTCTTTGTATCTCTTGGCCTTTTTAATCTTTGTCCTTGTATTCTTCTGCTATTCTTTTATACTGATCCTTTAAGAGAACTGATACAGTTCTGATTTCCTTGTTTCCTTTCCTCTGTTTTCTTGTCATACCTGAAGCAAATCACCTTCTTTTACATTTCTTATCCTTTCTTTGCACTAAGATAGTTGGTACTTGTGCCTTCAGTAAAGAAACTGCCATCTCTCTGTAACTCTTTGTGCTGCAAGGTCTTACTTGACAGTTACCTGTTTATTGACATCTGCTCCTCAAAATCCATTCTTTGTTTTTCTGCTCTTATTTTCTTCCCAAAGAGACATTATGCATGGCCAGTGTCTGCTCACTTGCATGTACTTCTTGTGTTGTTATAAGCACAATCATTTTATCCTTCTTTTCCCCCAGTTAGTAGTTAACTGTGTTTATTGTAGAAACACCTTCAGATGAAAATCTGCAGTTGGAAGGACTTGGCTTAGGTAGGCATTTCAAGTGCAATAATGAAGAGTGTGTATTCTCTAGGAAAAGCTAATAAAGAAGAGGTGCTGGCAGGATATAAGTGTAAAAGAAGATGATAGGTGGAAGGATGGGATGTAGTTGTTTCATGTTCTGTTGATAAGGAGCTTATTCTTACCCACTGAAGGGGAAGGCAGTAGCCAGCTTGGAATCCCACTAGCAAGTCCAGCAAGGGTCACGGTGGCATGAGGGCTTGTGCCATACACGTGCTTAGAAGACAGCTTTACTTTCTGTTTTGCCAAAAAAAAGAGGAATTTTCTATTTTATTTAATTTTGAGAGTAAGAATACAGGAAGACCGTTTGAAATGTTTTCATTCTGATGATTCTGCTTGAAGGGAGCTGAACAAACTGCAAGAGCCCTTTCTAAATTTTCTGCAACACCTGAGGATCAGACTGCCAACTGTCCCATCACAATCCCAGTCTCCTGTTCAGTTCCCTGGGATACAGCATTTTGTGAACATGAAATCTGGCTTCTCCAGATGGCTACCAAAGCCTATGAACAACTCCATCTTTCAGAAGAAGGATTAGTAATTGCAGACCTCATGGTGTTCTTTGGCACTGAGGCAAATTTTTGGCAATATTTGAAGTTGTATGTATTTTTTAAACTAGTATATCAGAAAAAGTTTTCAGTAATACAGCTTAATATGTGCTAAAGGAGCATCTTCTGGGAGCTGAACAATCAACCGCTAAAGCATCCTTTCTTTGTAGGAACTGTAAATATTTATAGCCTCTTCAGTGTTCTTAACATTCGTGTGCAGACTCGGATTTCACATTGCACACGGTATTTGTTAACACAAACTTGTATTTGCATTGTTTCACCATGTACAACCTTTTGTCTGTACCTTTGCATAATAAGAGTTTCTTCCAGGCCAGGTAATCGTCCTTTAAGTCTTCTGTGGTTTTAGTTCCACAACAGTTTTTTTAATCTCTAGGATCCTCATAAGATGCAGCAAGTGTGTAAGATGCTGAAGTGAATAACGACTTGCAAAGGCAGATTTAGTCTAATTAGTTTTTTAGGTGAAAAGTTTAATGCTGAAAGACGACAGTAGCGTCACAATTTGTGCCCGAGGCTTCTGCGATAACTGCCGTTAATTAATAGAAGCTCAGGGAAAGTAATGAGGTTTCACTTCCCTGTGATACCTAGAAGTTCACGTACGTAACTGCGGCTGCCCGGGGTGAGCAGCGGCCCGTTCCCTGCCGGAGCTGGTGGCGGTTTGTTCGTTTGAAGAAGAGGCCCCGTCCCGCTGGTCGGGCAGCCGCTGCTCGCGGGCACGGCCCGAGGCCGTGGGGCGAGCCGGGGGTCCGGGGAGGCCGAGGGGGCGTCTCCCTCGGCTGAAGGCAGCGGGGGGCGGCGCAGCT
>NW_020799112.1:23205628-23230892 GCF_003259725.1 Athene cunicularia
GGGCTCGGGAGCGCCCGGGCGGGGGCTGCAGCCCCTCGGAGCACGACGGGGCTGTAAGAAGCCTGCGGGAAACCCCGCAGCCGCGTGAGTGAGTCTCTGTGTTGCAGTGCCCTTGGGAAGGCTGGGGAAGGCTCTGAAGGTGATGCCGAGGACTCTGCTGCTTCGCCCTGTGTAGAAGGTAACTTCTCCGTTTCGGGTCTCTTGGGGCTGTGAATCCGATCAACTATCTGTGTAGTTTTTCAGTTCAGCTGCCTCACTCGTCCCACTGGGTGTAGTTGTGCCGGTAATAATGGGTTAGAAATCGGTGTATTTTCCCGGAAGTTGATCTGTATGCTTTGGTATTTGAGAATACAAAATGGTGATTTCATAGCATTGTTAACAAGGATACTGGAGACAGGAAGTGGCTTAGAAGAGCACGGATGCATCGTGGCCATTAGGAGAGGAAGCCTTTTTATGGCAAAGAACTCTTGGCATCATGGTGGTTGTCATCAAATGACTTTCAGGCACCGGCTGTGTATTGTCAGGATTGTTTCCTCGTCACGGAATCCAAATCTGCTGCAGTACCTGGTGGCGCTGTGTAAGACCTTGCTGATTAACACTGGTTTATGTTAATGGCCACTGTTCCTGTTCTCTTACTGTATTTTTAATTGGTACAGCTGAGATCAGTGTTGGTTTATTCAGTAAAGTTTCAGCAGTAGCCTTAATGCTTTTCTCCTTAGAGGGTGTATCTTTTGTCCCTGTAAAGTGATAGATGGTTCTTTGATGTTGTGTTTTTGGGTATGTACGCTAGTTATGGATGTTTGATGTTAGATACAGGCATGTCGCAGCTGCCTTTTGGAGCTCTAGAGCTCTCACAGAGCCAGGATTTTGAGAGTGACTCCGTGCCCAGTGAGGGAGATGCTCAGCATCAGTTTCACCCTGGAGCTGCTGTCCCTTCTTCCAGACTTGTGAAGAACGATACTAAAGATGGTACATGAAAATGATCTTGGATGTCCTTTTGTTGCTCTGTCAATTCTCTCTGGTGTCTTTAAATTATAGATGTTACATTTCTTTGACAGGGAATACAGTATTAGTCATTTTCAAAAATGAGTTCACTGCTCATTGGTTGAAAGTAGTTGAAAAGAATTTTGCCTTCTCTTTCCTTTGAGCTTGTTTTCTTGTAGCTGTCCAAGTGCCGTCATTGATTCTTGCATGTCTCTTTCCTCATTTGTTTCCAGAATATTCAAATAATCTGATAGTGAATTCCCTTCCTGGTAAAAAAACTCATTCTGTCCTTTTTTTGGTTGTCGTTTCATTGCTAGCTCAAGATTATTTTTTTTTACGTGTAAAACTTCTTGTAATATTTGTGTAATTTAAAAGAACTACACTTTCTTCTCTTTCTGTATTAATCCAGGTGACTCAAGTAACAATTTTTTTTTGTTGTTTTCTCTTGCTAGAACTGCATGGGGATAGCACAGAAACTGTCTCCAGCACAGAAGCACATACTGCTTTGGAAGGCCAGGCAGAGAAGTCAGAAAGGTAAACCAGTCCATATTCTTTGAAGGTCTCTTGCTGACATTCTGGAAGTTGATTTGTGGCTTTTTTACTGTATTTTTAGATATAGGAGGGTTGAGGCTTCAAGGCAAAAGAGAAAAGTGAAGGAAAGGTGAAGTACTGATGCAACGTTTTTGCAGCTGAGAAGAGAGGTGGTGTCAAACTCCCACATGAAGATATCAATAGGTTTATTTTTAAGGGAGAGGGGACTGGATAATAAAATATACCAAGCTTTCTTAAAAGTTAATAGTATTACTTTAAAGTAATAATTCAATTTAAATCACAAGTTATTTCAAGATAACTTAATCACTGCAGCACAGGCTTTGGCCTCACAGGAGAAATCTAGAGGCTAAGCAGTGCCTATTCCAGGATGCTTTGGAGTATTTGCTACTATAAGCTATATAATCGTTTTTAAATGTGAAAATTTAGGTTGTTGAAAACTCTCTCTATATCCTTTATGTCTGATAGAATAATATTTTGCTCATCTTGTATTGTCATATTCTGCCACAAAATAATATTAAAAAAGAGGTGAAACAAAATTCTTAGAATCCACATTGAATAGAAATCAGAAGAACAATATGCATTCCATTTAAGCATCACTTAGATTGGTAGAAAACAAAAGCCAGTTCTGAAAGTGTAACTTGCCAAGGATGAACATGTTTTGTTAGGAGAGGAAGGTCGGTCTTTTTTGTCTTTTTTTTTTTTTTTCCCCCTGTGGTATACACAAATTAATATCTTTCATCTATGCTGATAAATTTTTTTTTTTACAGTGTTGCAATTTTACTTCATACTTTGAATTTCTCAGGTCAGTGACTGTGTCTTGCTTTTCCAGTACTCTGCAGGAAGTAGAAGACCATACTGGAAAACAAATGCCTGTCTGTGACCCCACTAAAACTGAGAAATCCCTTGATTCTGGTCATGAGGAGCTGGATGTCTTGTCAACTCAGGAAGAAATGTTTCCTGAGTGTAATGCAACAGGTAACAATAAACAAGCAGAGCCAAAATGTCCTAACCATCATCTCTACTTGATCTTTTTAGGCATGTAGTGTTTTAGGGTGCAGAGTGCTGTGAGTATTTTTCATGTAATTTCTGCTAAAATTGAGAATGCATTGGAAATGGAAGGCCAGAACCTCTTTCTCTCTACTGTGGAGCAATGTCTAAATGTCACTCAGTGTTAGAACGGTTACACTGGCTTGTTAAATACATTTAATTTCCCTTCTTTCTGTGCCCCTTGAAGAACAAAACCAAAACCACCCCTCTTGCCCTCTTCTGAAACTGTCAGTAATAATGCTCAGCCTTTGTAGTGATGCAACCTAAAGTGTGGATAAGTAGTGTAGGCAAATATTATCGACTTTCTTAGGCTGGGTAGCTTTGGCAAAACATTGCACCTTACTCCTCTGAGTTGGCTTACCTATCTGGGATAGGACAGGATCCTGCAATCAAAATCTCAAACCACAATTTTGGTCAGTCTTATTTGTCATCTAGGTTAACGTTCCTACCCTGTAAGAGAAGAGATTACCTGAAATAGGATCAGGAGAGAGGTCATCACTGCATGTTTTGCTAGGAGGAGGTCTGTGTCTGGTTTTGGTATCCACAACTGAAAGGCTAATAAAGGAATAGAAAGGTTCTTAAGTCTTAATAATGAAACGCCTAGAAAGTAAAGTTTTGAAAGGCAACTTTGTCACAGTTTATAAAGCATGAGCTAAATGAAGTCTCACTTCATGCTTTTTGTTTAGTTTTAATTTGTGCACAAGTGTGTCTATACCAGTGTGATCTTGTCCGTGAACCCTCTGTATCTGGACGGTTCAGTACAGCCTCCTGCTCCCTCCGAGTCAGCGGTCAGCGCAAGGTGTCATCCTGTAAGAGCCTTGCCTGTGTTTCCATTCTAGTGAATGTGCTGATATTGGAGCCATTGGGGATTTTTCTTTTAAAATTCCCAAGTAGAAAGACTTGTACAGCCTGGTCCAATAAAAACCTATTCTATAGGTACAAACTTACCTTTTTCATCTTGACTATATTATGCTCACGTTTCATATACTGAACTTTAATGTGCAGTCCAACTCTGCAAAAATCAGCTTGTCCTTCCTTGCCTGAGAAGTAACTGTGCAGTAGTGTGAATATCATTCCTCAGAATTTTCTGATCAACTTGGTTATTGGCCAGATTTATAATCTTACTTCCTTTTGTTCAAAATGGTTGCAGGGAGTGACTGTCCGATCGCCAGGGTGGAAGAGGGAAGTTCTCTGGCGTGTACCCCTGCTCGCAGCCTGCAGCTCCTGCAGCTCTCCGGACAGGGATCCCTTGTACAGGAGAGTCATTCCACGTAAGCAAAAAAAAAATAATCCCTGAGCTATTGCAGTAGCTTAATTGCATTAGTGTATTTCCACTACTGTTTTCTTTATTTAAGGACTTGTGCTTGATTTTAAGCATTCAGTGTTTTAATTTTGTGCTATGAGAGGAGCATGGCTTTATTTTGTGATGAAATGAGCTAATGATGCCCATGTGGTCAATGGCCATTTCTCAGGCCTCCTGATAGTGAACACCTGATACTCTCCTTTTATGAGAAGACTTCTATTGTGACAAGCTGGAGCTACATTTGGGGAGAAGTTAATGCATTTTCTAGTGATTTATGCTTTTGTCTTTTCCATGTTCCTTTCCCTTGGTCCACAGTGTCTCTTCGGGCGTAGTTACTCCTCCTCCTGTTGCCTTTGGATCCAGTGCTCTTGTCCCCAGCACTCCTACTGAACAGGAGCAAGCAAAAGGTAAAGTTTCCTGCATACCTCTCTTGGTTGTGTTTCTGTGCTCTGAGGTTTAGTCTGAGCATGCAGTCTTTTCAAAACCTGCTAAGATTATATTTAAAGAGTAAAGCAGGAATTGAGAACAGTCAAAGAGGTAGGTGAAGGGAGATCTGTATTTGTGACCCAGATGCTGATGGACTGTCAGTATGTCCTGCACAGTTATCATCATCAAATTAGCACTGTGGGCTAGCTCCCCTTCACTTGAAAGATGGGCAAGTACTTCATATGGGATACAGATTGCTGCTTGCAACTGTCCCCCTTTCTTAGGGACAAGCCATTCTTGCTACAGGCAGATATCTGTACTAACGATATACTTTTAGGGCAATAGAAAGGATAGAGGAGGACTGCATTGTAACAGTTACTTTACCTTCGATTTACACAGTATTTTAAAAAGCTTTGTATTTTATATGTGTGTATTCTAGAACACCATGCCAGAAGAGGGATTGTTCTGTATGATACCTTGTTTCTTAAACATTTCCTCTAAGCACCGGTTTGCCATCAGGGATAAGATCAATCCACTCAGACTTTATACAAAATCACCATTCCTTTCTGTGAGATTCCTGTCATAAAATGTGTAATACTTTTAGAATACATATTTTGTTAGCCGGGGTCTGAATTTGGTACATTTTTAATAAAGATAGCAAAAGGGAAAAAAAACCCCACCTTATAAAATGCTTTTTATAAATTTCCGATACCTTTTTCTCACTGTAGAAGTTGTAGACCTGTAGCAAAAGTTACATGAATTCTTAACAGAACATTTTCTCCTGCCCTTAAATTTAAGGATATGGATGTTCTTGTTGATTTCTTTTTTTTTTTTCCCTCCAAAAAGATTTCACCTGGAGAGAAGATTTTAGACTTACCCATTAAAGTTTGAGAATGTTGCATACATTACTGAAGACAAGTCTTTTAATATTATGTTGGAAACCTTAGGTACAGTGCAAGAATTTGCTAATAATGTATCCTCTGCCCTTTCAAACCAGATGGGCAGGTGGATATATCTGTCCCTGCAGAAGGAAGAGAGCTGGTGCAGAAGCAGAGGGGGGATACGCTGGTGGAGATGGGCATCCCGTGTATCCCAGCAGCAGCTCTTGTCCTGCCACAGGCTTCAACTCCGGTGTCGCAGAGTGCCCCAGCCTTCTTCCCTGGATCCCTGCCTATACCGTCACAGCCAGAGTTCTCTCATGTAAGGGTTCATGCAGACTTTTTTCTGAGGTTTTTATATATGGCTGTTGAAGAAGATGTGTGTTTGAGTCAGCCTCTGTGCTTCTGTGTTGAGCTTCCCTACAAAGCTGGTTCTCAAGAGCTTTCCTATTCCCGCCTGTCACCATTACATGTTGGTCACACTCCCTGGCAGTTTATCCTGCAGGGAGAGTGCAGAGCAGCTTCAGAGGACATAGAGTGAGTTACTGAACCTGGAATTTGTTGTCTTGTAATCTGTGCTAGAAACCTTTTCTGTGGGTTTTTTTCCTTTCTCTCTTTGAAAGGCTTCTGCTTTCTCATGATGAATTGGGCGTTCTGCATCTCAATTGTGTCATAAATTAGGCTTTTATCAGGATAGACCTTGGCATAATTTGTTACAGAGAAAGTGAAGCTGTTTTGTGATAAAGCGTTTGTATTCGCCTACAAAGCTAGAATTCTTTTACTGCATTTTTCAAGTTGCCTGTTATCTGTTGTTTGCTTTGTGCTTTTTCATTCTGGAAGTTACTACTGTTCGAAGGGTTTTAACAGACAGTTGGTGGATTTATAGCTTAATATTACAAATTTCATCAATTTAAGGCAGAAAATAAAGGTTGTTCTAGAGACTCAGTAGTCAAAGCAAGCAGGGCTTCTCCTTAGCTGAAAGTATGTGATGCTAATGTGATAGATTTCTCCAGTGAATTTTTCCAGAACCCTTGTTTGACTAAAAATAGCTACTGATTTGCCATACTTGGACTGTACTTCATGATTTGGTAGTGTGAGAGGTGTACCAAGGATTGTGTCTGACTTTGCTGCAGAGGTACTAAAAAGTAATGGGTGGTGATAATTTTTCTCAGCAAGAATGGAGCAATTATGACTCTTCCAAATGGGGGGGGGGGAGGAAGTTGGGCTTTTTTATCTGTAGTTTTGTGCTGAGCTTCCTCTGCTCCATAATCCAGTGTAATGTTCTAGGAATAACAGATAAAAGGTGTTACCCAGGATGCCCTGATGTTCCATGTCCCACTCTCTTCATTTTAGGATATCTTTGTTCCAACTCAGACCCCAGAGAAGAAGCATGAAGGAGAAAAAGCTGCTCCTTTAACCCATTTATGCTTACCAGGAGATCTCTCTGGACCTACAGATGCTTTGTCAAAGATGTCTGCAAGTGACTCCATGTCACAGCCTTCCGAGTCGTGTAAGCTGATGCTTTCTGCAAGTGAATGTAACCAGCCCACAAATGCAGAGGTCAGCTCAGGTTCTCTGAACACGGGCCAAGACAGTGAAACCACGCAGGTGGGGATGATTTCTGAGTGTGAAGCCTCAGACTCGAAGCTCTCTTCTGCGGAGAATGACAGTGTAAAACTGAGGCTGGATGCAAGTGATCAAGCCCTTTCTGAAAACTGTGAAAAAGCAAAAAAGGAGGATTTACAAACTGCAGGAAAGCCTGTAATGCAGTTAGTTAGTGAAGGGGTAGCAGATGTGTCATTAGCCCCTACAGCTCATCGGGAGATTGAGTGTATTTCTGGAAGTCAGACTGCTGCAGATCAGTCTGGTCTGCCTGAGGTTTTGTCATGCACTTTGAATAGAGAAACACAGTCTGAGGATTATCCATTGGAAGAGACTTCTGAACCTGAAGCAGTTCCTGAGACTCAGTGTGAAGAACAAGAAGAAAAACTGGAAGTAAAAGAGAAGCAAATAAATGAAGATGGGTCCCATGTTAATACAACGCATTCTCAGAGGTTTATTCTTGAAAGGGAAGTACAGTGTCATGAAGATATGGAAGTGGAATTTGCTGATGGTTCTTGTAAAAATAGCAAAAATTTGTCTGATCAGGCCGAAGAATTAGGAAATACGGGACCAGAAAGCCAGAGAAAAGAAACTTCAAAAGAATGTACTTCTGGCAGTGGAGTGTCAAAGAGCATGGATAAACTGTCATTTAAGTCTGCTTTGGAGAACATGCCAAGGCTCAATAAAGTTTTATCTAAGACTTCTGCAGCAGAGTTACTGGAGCAGCACAACAATCTGTTTCCTAAGTTAAAGAGTGATCTTCCATTGGAAGTGGCACTGTGTGGAAAAAAACACCCAGGTTGTTCAGAACTAGGACAGATAATGGTAATAGGAAATAAGCCACCACCTCAAGAGAGAGGGGTTGACATGCCGGTGACTCAGCAGGAGAATCGGGTGCCAAAGAATACAGAGGATACTGTTACAACAAGGAGCCTGGATGGAGAAGAGCAGAGGCAGCCACAGGAGAAGGCAACTGCTAAATCCCCTAGTCCTAGTGGTAAGTGAATTTAGGTTAGTAGTTTGCAGATGTGTGTTCTGAATGATGTCAAGGACACCTGTGTACAATCCTCCCTGTTTTCAGGGAGTGCTGACCTTGGATGTGTTGCACAGTGTCTCAAGAGCAGCACTACAATTACTGTGTTAGTGCATAACATGCCTTTTAAAAATTATTTTTATCACACTACTGCAGGCAAGAATGATAAAGTAGTTCTTGTTCCTAACACTTTCTCACAGTTTTGTGGCAGAAACAAAGAGCAACTTTGAAAACTCAAAATGTTGTGACCTTGGCAATGCTCAGATTTTTGTAACTTTTTTTTTTTGCCTAGAAGCAGCAACAGTAGTGTCCTTGAAAGGAAGAAGGAGTGTGGTAGTCTCTGCTTTCCCTCTTGTAGGTCTCCTTTTTTTCTTTCTCAGATTATTTTAGAGTAGAATGGCTTTTCACTCGTCTGTAAGCTGTGGCTCAGCAGGTGTTGTCATGATGCATTGAAATCCCTTTAACATGCTCTTCTGTGCAAGGAATGTGAGGTGCTGTACCTGAGTTTTGTGGAGCTTTTGCCTCTTAGTTGGTTCTGTACTCCTCAAATAGGAAGGTATTGGAAAACAAAGTTTTACTAGAGCTTTGTCTTGAGTCATACCCATTTTTGAGATTTAGGTCATCTTTCATTAAACTGCAGGATGAGAGTGGGAGAGAGTTTTCCCCCTTGTATGATGATGGTAGGTGACTTCCAGGCTCCTGAAGTTGGTGATTATGAAAGTTGAGGATCTTAAAACGTTATTTGTCAACAGGCGATGGTTGTCTTTACATCTCCTGAACAGACTGGTATGTTAGTAGAGGTTTATTTAACTCTTCACTGATGTGCTAGGTGGTGTATGCTCTGTCAGTTACCCAAGTCCTTCAGTTAGAGTTCAGTGGAAGATCAATAGTTGTGCAGTGCTATTAGAATTAAATGAGATGTCTATTGGGGAAGGTGATTGTGAACTATCTGCTAGATTCAGATGGACTAGTCTGTGATTTTGATTTGTGGAACCTATAAAGCTGTGGGCTAGATAGTATTTCTCTTACCTCTCAAAGGTCATGGTATTGTTATGTAGCCCTGTAGTCTGTTCTGCAGAGCTTTGTGCAAGTGATAATCTTTTCTAGTTTTCCTTTTTGAGAAATTAGTGTAAGACACAGTGCTTAAAAACCATTTCCTAACACTCAGCCTTCTTTCTGTCTTTTTTCCTACTCAGTTGATAACTGGTCTGAATAACTTTCTGTCCTTTGTCAGTGAGGGATATCTCTCCTATTTTATCTGCCAGTTTATGTTTGGATGTTTTTTCAAGAGCTGTACATTTCTTTAGAACTTTTTCAGAAATTTCCTTATCAGTCTCACAAATCCAATATTCTTTCTTACTGTTTTCTCAACTACTTGTTTAATTTTTCCAGTTACGAACTGATCCTTACAGCCATTTTTGGCAGCTTTGGCTGTTTCTTCCTGAAAGCCTTTTGAGCTTGTTCTTAAATGGTTCCCTCCCCTTTTCTTCAGTTCTTGTGACCTTGAACCATGCTGACTTCTGCAACATGTGATCCTGTTTGGAAAGGTCAAAATGGCAGATTTCAAAAGGAGCAAGATGAAGAGCTTTCTTCTTTATGTCTGAACAGAAGTAGGTGAGATGACTTTGAAATGCTAGATGGAGATTGGATGTACAGAGTTTGAGTGTAATACATGTGTTTTCAATAGCAGATTTGCTGACAAGTTTGAAAAAGATGCCATTTAATAGTATGGGACTGGCTGGTGAGAAGAAACGAGAATACAAAAAGACAGGATGAAGGTAGCATGTTACGTTGTAAGATGACAGGTAAACATTGATGCCTCTTGGTTTTAGATTACAGTGAGGTGTGGCAAAGAGATACAGGTCATTTGTTTTGGAGAGACTTCCAGCAAAAGTTAAGAGCCGTTTTCAAGCTAGACTTTGTTATAAGGATCTATTGACCTATTCTAAAACAAAATACAACTCAAATTATTTTCAAGGAGTATGGATTGTTGTGACCACAGCACTTCAACATCACTGGCATCTGAGAACAGCTTCTGCATTTTGAGCTATGCATACATTTAGTCATGTAAAAATTCCTGTGCTTTAGGGCTTCTGGTATTTTCTTTCTTTAGATTTAAAAACTCCACTTTCTCAGTAACTTAGTCATATGAATTAATCTGTATTGTTGAGCACTGCTTAATATCACAGCTATCATAACAATTTAACTGATGTAACTTTTACACCCATTCTTTCAAGTGCATTAGGACCAGTCAGATGTTTGGGTGCTTTTTTGGTTTCACATTCTTTAACATCCCATAACTAGTGACCATTGCTTTCTTTGTTGTAGCAAACTACTTTGTTGTTGAGCATGAAAGTGGAGTATGTCAGTTGGCCAGAAATGCAATGATTTTTTTTTTTTTTTTAATGTAGTGCATCCTCTGACAGTACAGTCTTTGTCAGCTTAGGGAACTGGTGCTAAGCAAGTAACATGCTGGAGGCAATTCATGGGTTCTTTTCTCAGTCAAGACAGTAGTGTCATCAATTTCATATTTAAGTTCTTTGTAGCATTTAGATGTGTTCTAGCAACATCTTATCCAAAGTTTGAAGGCTGCCTCTCTAATCATATTCAGGGAAAGCTTTGAATATTGTTTATAAGTGGTACAATTGACTTGTGCTGTATTTTTCAAACTAGGGAAAAAACCAAAATGCTTCTGTGACATATTTTGGAGGCTGCACACCAAATTTGAATCACCAGGGTTTGAGATACTCTGTGGACCAAGAACAGCTGCTTTGCTAGTGTTAGATTATTCTGTTGCCATTTAATGGCTTTTTGTTGTCGAGGTGGGGTTTTTGCAGTCTTTCCCATTCAGTGTCTTGCAATAGGTCATTGTGCCTTTGTGATAACTCTGAACTGAAGGCTGAAAGTGATGGTTTCGGTGAATTGAGATACAACAGTCAGAAGAACAGTTATACTGCATCAGTCTGGCTTGGTATACAAGTTCCCACAGTACGGAATAGGAGATACATATGGATGAATATAGGACAAAAATGCAGTGGAGAGATACTTCTGAAGAATTCTCTCTTTCACCATCAAAAGTATGATTTAGGAGCGTGCTGAGTCTGAAGTAATATCTTTTTTTTGATATCTTGGGTAGGTGTGGTTTTGTTCCCCCACCATGAAATTTCTGTGCGTGGTTTGGGGATTTTTTTTAACCTCTGTAAACTTTTAGACTTCAAAGCTTCCTGCAGTAGGAATTTTGACAGTTTAAATTATGTACTGGGTGAAAAACCAGCTCTATTTCACCAGGTGTTAGTTTCATTTGATGCCCTCTAATTCTGAAGACTTTAAAATGTGAGAATTTACATTTTATGTAGAAACTTGCACATGGCAAGAATGAAGGAATTTTATATTAGTATCAGAAAATCTATTTCCTTTCTAGTAAGTCTATTAGGGTGCAGGAGCTCAAATGTTATTTAACATGAAGTTGAATGATGAAGTTTTAGGTACAGTATTCTTAATTTCTTTTAACTAAAAGAAGAAAAGCTTTATTCTATAAAAAGTAATGCTTGGGGGGGATCTGGTCAAAATACAGGTCAGGAAGTTCAGAGGTGCTCTGATGCCATTGCATTTTGTGATCTAAAATTAACTTTTCTATGAACAAGTCCAAGGCATTTGGTATGATGGGTCTGCATGTTTCTTAAGACAATTTGGCATAGTTAAGAGAACAGTATAGATTTTATTAAACAAAGTGATATGTTTGGCAGTACACTGCTGAAATGATGCTAAGTAGCTGTAGTTATGTAACAAGGTTTAATGGCCTTTCACAGAGTTCACAATCCAAAACTTCTCTTTTAAGAGAGCATGAGCAAAATTGCATTTAACTTAAGGTAACATCTCCCCTGTTATATTGTACTTGAAATGTTTTTTCTTATATAAATCTAAATGTAACTTAAACGCATCACACTTGGCTGGATTTACTTTTAAAAGAGAACAATAAGCCACTCTTTGGAGTGGATAAGAAGGATAGTGACAAAGATGCTGAAAACCTATTTTGACTTCAGTGATGGAGGACAGAGTTATTCCATTAGTTTTGTTAAATATGGAAATTTGGAAAGAATGCAGCCTGCAGGTTACTGGTATGTGAAGTTGAGGGTTTGCAAATAAATGGCATGGGATGAGGGAAAAGGAGGGAACATTTTACTCGGTTCTTAATATATTTTATCTGTTAAATCCTGCAAGATATCCCCATAGGGTAAATCCACCAAGGCGTGGCCCGCAGACCCTCTGTGCTGTAGGCTGCCCTGAGAAGGAGTAGAAATACTGGAGAGGACAGGAGGATGGGGCCAGCCCTTCTGGTGGCAGCTTGCAGCTGTTTATGAAACAGCAGTATCTCTTAATTCTCTTAAAGCTCACTTTCCAGGCAAGTTTCTGCTGTCGTTATCTAACCCTTAATTGACTGCTACTAATTGTTTCGGCTCAGAGGTGGCTGGCTGGCTGATGTGTACCTTATGACCTTTTATCCAAGGCTGTTTGATGATAAAGCATCATTCCGCTTAAGTTTCAGGTTGGTAATTCAGGCAACAGATAGCTCTGCCAATTGCCTTCTATCCTAACCTTCATTTCTGTTTCTGGCCTCATCTCCCTTTTCTGTGGAAAATTCTGAGTATTTCTGAAGCAGAGCTGCATTCTGTAAAAGTCCTATTCCTGTCAGGATATTTAGTCTGACTTTTACCTGGCACCTGGGGACAGCTGCATCAAGTTGACCACAGCCCAGATTTTTACCGAGAGAGACTTTCCACATGAATTGTGAGGAAGATCAGTTAAAGCAGCTGTCCTGAAACCAGTAGCTGTTCAGGGGGGGTTTGTACAGAACAGCACCAGGGTGATGCTTTTCCCCATTTCCACAGCATAGTGAACATGTGCTTTTCGTATCTGAACCAAAGCAGTCCCCTGAAATTACTGATCCTGTAACTTTTTCTCTTTTAGGAACCCTGTTTCATTTTACCTTGCCGAAGGAGGGTGATGTCATTGAGCCCTTGACCAGCATAACGCCACCTCTTATTGGCCAGCTTAAAATGGGACCCAGAAGACACAGCACACCCATCGGTGAGTTGGACCCATGCCGCTCTGTTCCGCAGCGGAAGCCTGTGGGGAAGCATTTGATTACTGATGGGGTAACTCAAACCTACCTTAGCAGAAAACTGCTGTTCTATGGGGAGGGTTTGGGCCTTCTCCACACCTTCCTTGTTAGGTTCTCTCCTCAATCTCTGGCCAAGGTGTTTGTTCCCTGAGTGTGGGGTGGTATGGAACATGTCTTCCTTGTACTCACTGCATTCCTACATACAACTCCATTAAAGAATGCAAAAGACCCATCTGAGTAGTAAAAGAGTTTAGAGTAAGAGAAGATTATTCCTAGTATTCATCATCTTTTAGTAGGAATTTCTCTGCTGGGTTCAAAAAGCACCCTGTGAGTGCTGGATGAAAGGAAGCAGTGTCCTGGTTTGAGCCCAGACTGAGCACCGGGCAGCCACTTGCACACCTTTCCTCTCAGTAATTCACTGGCAGATATAAAGCAAAAGCTCAGGAATTGAGATAAGGACAGGGGGCCAACTCACCCATTATGGTCACAGGCAAAAGACAGACTCATTAAGGGAATTAAAACCCATCGATTTAATTCGAACACTGACAACAATGCTAAACAGACAGAGTAGGACAGTGGGAAGTGTTACCACATCTTAAGAACACCTTCTCCCACCCCTCCCTTTTTCCTGTGCTTGGCTTTGCTCCCGATCCCTCTACCTCTTTCCCCCACTCCAGTAGCACAGGGGGCAGGGAATGGGGGTTCTGCTGCTTCTTCGTTGAGATGGGGGCAAGGGGGGAAACTTCACACGTTCTTCCCTTGCTCCACATGATGCCCCTCTCACAGGAGACAGTCTTCCACAAACCTTCTCTGTCATGAGTAGAGCAGCGGGGGCTGCTTCTCCCTTCAGAGTCCTGGTCTCTTCCGGGTGCAGTCCCCTCCCCAGGTCGGCCTTTGCTCCTCCAGTGATCCCTGCGGGTGTGGGGGGGTCCTGCCATCTCACCACGGGGGTCAGGGGGCTCTGCTCCAGCACCTTCCCCCTTCCTCCTCCTTCCTTCCACTGACCTGGGGTTTCGCAGAAGTGTCGTAACCCCTCCTCACAGCCCTAATTCTTCCTCCCAGGTTCCCCTTCTTAAAGACCTTATCGCGGAGGCGCAGCCGCTGTCGGTGGTTGGCTTGGCCCTGGCCAGAGGCGGGTCTGACTTGGAGCCGGGGGAGCTTCCAGAAGCTTCTCACAGGGGCCACTGCTGTAATGGCCCCCCCCCCGCCGCTGCACGCACACTCCCCGAGCACAAGTGTGTATTTCTGATGCCTGTGCTATAGAATTTTCATGCTTCAGAACCCTAGATAGAAATTTCTGCTACTGCACTATTGCAAGTAAGGTGTGCAGTGAAGCATCTTCAAAACAGAACTGGGACCTGAACTCCAGCAGTGTGAATGACAGTAGCTGCTTTCTGGGGTATTTTTTTGTTTGTTTCCTATTTTCAGTGGATGATAGTTGCCCAGACAGCACTATAGTGACTAGTGATGTTACAGCAGAGGGCACAATGGGCACCAACAACATCACCGTGGAAAGTGCAGTGGTATCGGCAGATGTGTCAGACGTGTGTGAGAAAGGAGATTCTCATGTGGTTCCCGAGGCTGATGCAAAACTCTCTCTGCGAATGAACCTTGTTACCCCTGTGAGTGACGGGAGTGAGGAGTCCCTGCCGTTCAGCTTGGAAAGTAAGAGGATGAACCCTCGAAACATACGGGTCCTACTAGATCTCAGCTCTAACACAGAACCTCTTTGTGGCGTTCCCTGCGACAGTCTCTGTAATTTTTCTCATTTTTCTTTTTGGGCAGTGTCACTTAAATTTGTTTCTCTGTTTCTGCAATGCTCTAAGCAAGGATGGAGTGAGAGGAGAGGCCTCTGTTGTGAAGAATGGTATTTCCAGCAGACTAAAAATTGTGATGTATACTGTCACAGGACAGGAACTGGATTTGATTATATTGGGAGGGAAAAGATATTAAAGGTATAATCTGCACAAAAACGTTTGTCAACATTTTAACCAGAACAATAACATTCAGTCTAATAGTCTAAAACTTGTAGAAACTTTGTGGTGAGAAGTTGTCCATGGAGGACTGGGCACCCTTTGTCTAGCGTTACTCAACCTCTCTTCCATGAGTGGCAGGGGCTGGGAACAGGCAGGACAGTCTGTTCAGGAGACACCGAAATAACAGTTCCCTTCCTTCTTGTTTCAGAGCCTACAGCCAGTGACAGGAAAGATGGATCCTCTGCTGCTGCCAGGTAACGGTTTGTTGCTGTGCAGAGTTAATATGAAGGTTTGGGTAGATCCTTTTTCCACTTGTTACCAGCAGCAGAAAAAAAAAAATAATTAAAATGAGACACTGAAGCAGGGAACTATTTTAGCAGTAGACATTAACTCTTCAGTTCTCGCAGCAGGTTTTAAGTACATAGGCAAGGTGGGTGCTCCACCTGCTCTTTTGCTGTGGGCTTTGTGCTTCCTACTAATGTCAGCATTTTGCTTCCTTCTGATTGTAGTCAAAGCAGAAATTCATGTCTTGCGCTGTCTGGAATGCAGGTCTGCCCTATCCACCTCTCAAATTCCAGACATGGTTTTATGCTTTCCTGTTGTGCAATTTTCTGCAAAGAGTCTCTGAGGAGTTCTGAAAGGGAATTCTCGTTTTGATATGAAGCTGATAGAAACATAACCATGTCATCAGTGTACTGAAATCACAGTTTAATGGGTTGACCAAAGCATAAGTTACTCCCTTGGTCTCTTGATCTGTATGTATCTATCTATCTATCTATCTTATCTCACGTGTAATGCCGTTATGCGTTGCTTAATTTTAGCTTGGGGAGTACAGTCTGTAAGTACTGATAAGAAGCTGAGTCAGAAGATAGTGACCTATAGTCATCTGAGTGAAGTAAAATGTTTTTTTACCATTTTACCATTTGGAAGCAGTGAGAAAACTTTGAAATGAAGTCAGTATCTCTTGTCACAGGGCTGCGTGCTGGATGGTGGTCACGCCTCAGTGCTGAAGATGAGTGGGCAGTCATTCCTCGCTGATTGAGGATGGGTTGCCTTTGTTAGATAGAGGAGAACTTGACCTCTCAGGGTCTGCTTTATGACTGTCATTCCCAGTATTTTTGGGGTGTTGTGAAAATCCTAAGTAGTAAGCGATAAAGGGTCTGTGTCCTCTGATGGGTACCAGAGGTAGTAGATGGTGAAACTCCTAATGGTGCTGCAGTTTTCCATGCTGTTTTCTGGAATTGTTGCATTACTCTTATCTGTTAGGGCATCTGCAGAAATGACAGAAATGCTTATGCAGTTGCAGCTTGTTTCTTGACCTTTGAGACTGACCGTCTCACTTGTTCTGTGGCTGTATTGGTCAACAAGCTCGATACCAATTGTTGCTTCCCCAAGGGGCTAGAAAACTCTTGTTTTGCTGTCTAAGGGATTTTCTCACTCCCTGATGCTATTTTGTTTGTTTGTTTGTTTTAAATCTGCACTGCTAGCTCCCAGAAAGCATCATCTGTGTTTAGTCGTGTCTGTGAAGTTCGTCGAGAGGATGAGGCCAGAGGTCATGGTCTTTCCACTTCTCCGTTTAGGTAACTCCTCACAGTCTTTGCCTGCCAGTCCTGGTTGGATTTATATGCACATGTGCATTTTCTGCATCAAAGAAATTGCACTAAGTCATTGTCTTTGGGTGACTTAGAAGGTTGGGGACAACGGGGTAAGTATAATAAATACTGTATGTTTGTATCTGACATGGTGATCAGACCTTTTTGACTGAGCAGCAATGTGATTCCAGCTGGCTTAATGTGCTTCAGTAAAGTCTGGGGCTTGAGAGAACTAAGATTGTACTTAGAGCTGATCTAATACCTTTTCTTTCTCCTTCTTCCAAGATCTTCTGACCTGTTTTGTTTGTTATTGTTTCTGCTGTTGTCTCCCTTCCCTTCCAAGTCCATCAGTTTTTGCTGTCTCTGGTTGCTTTGAAAAGCACTGTGCTGCTGCATATCTAATGGTGATCAGGGTGCTGGCTAGAGGACCGGGTGTAGAAATCTGCTTCTTCAGTGGGGCAGTGAGATCTTGGTCTATGGAAAAAGAGTAACCTATATGTCAAGAGCACTGAACAGTTACACTGAAGACTGTAATGAATAGGGAGTTCCAGTGCTGGGTGGTGTACAGACAGAGCAGAATGGTCACTCTGCAAAGTCCTCAAGTACATGAGGGAACCCAGATGTATGCGCCTAGTAAGGCTCAGCGTACAGTCCAGTATAGTCCCTGATAACACTTTTGACAGGACAGACAAATTCTAATGAAAACATGAGACAGCATTTGTGTCTGTGCTCCTGCCTCTCCTCGCTAGGTGTGGTTACCAGTTCCAAGGCATCGAAGTGCTGAAGCAGCCTGTAGCAGCTCAGGAGGGCATGGCTTCCAGAAGCACGTTGCGTAGTTGGTGCCTGATGTGCGGAGTGTAGATTGCTTTATTAGTGTTTGGAAAAACACCTGGTTCTCTACAGGTGTCAGCCATTCTTCTTGCTACTGTGCGAATCCCTTCTGATGCTGAAAGGTTATTTTATAATTTGAAACTCGCTGAGTTCTGTGCAATCTTAAGAAGTAATTGAGTGGCAGCATATTGGTTGTCTTGCTTTTTTTAATCAGTAATTTTGATCTGTATATAACTGGTTTGCAGGGGGAATCTGTTCAGTTTTCCTGGCACACAAGAAGATGCTGAATTACGTAAAAACCCAGGTGATTGGCAGTACCAGCAACACAAGGCAGATGACAGTGGTGGACAGAGGATGTCGCAGGTCTGCCCTCAGCAGCCTCCTGGTGCAGAGGATGGGGAGTCAGTGGAGACTGGTATTGTAAGCACTCAGGCAGAAGAAGGGAGAAAAATGGAGGAGAAACCAAGTAAGGCTGATGAAGTTGATGAAAGCAGAGAGAGGCGGGCAAACACAAAGAATAAAGGGACTCAGACTACAGAAGACTCTCTTTTTACCCCAACAACTGTTACAACAGCAACACAAACAGCAGAAGAAACCTGTAGGCAGGTGGAAGTGGGAACCAGTATGTCTGGGCAGAGACCTGGGCGGCAAGATGCAGATGTCCAAACCGAGGAGAGCGAAGAAAAGCTTGTGAATGCCTCTGGAGAGGACACAGACTCTCTGCACAGTCAGGTGGGATGAAGGCTGCCTGTATTTAATTTTACTGCTTTAGAACAGTGAAGTGTCTCTTCAGCCAGTAGATTCACTGGCAGTAGGTTCTCTGTCGAAAAAAGCCAAAAGACCACTTTAAACTGTTAATGTCACAAACTTTTCTGTATCAACTGTACACAACTTCTGGGTAGCAGTGCTCACTAGGCAGCATATTTATTTTCTAGAAAAAAAACACAAGTTTGGTTGGTTTATTTGGGTGTTGGGGGGGGGCTGTCCAGATGTGGTTAACACTGTAGAAAAAATTTCACTTTTTGTTGGATGGAAATGAGTTGCATGAAATTTTAAATAAAGAAAGGAAATTACTTGCTTTTCATTGCTGTCTGTTTTGTTTTTAATTGTCCTGTTTATAACAGGGAGAGGAGGAGTTTAACCTTCTCCACCCACCGAAAGGCCGAGTTCAGCACCGCCACACACGGACTATTAGAGAAGTACGCACTGTGGTTACCCGTGTTATAACAGATGTCTACTACATAAATGGTGCAGAGGTGGAACGAAAGGTTGTTGAGGTAAGTTCCTGTTTTCAGGGCCAAATGTAATGATACATTGGCTGAAAAATAAATTAAAATGAGAATGTGTTGTGGCTGCAGAAAAGGAGTTGAGTGAACAAGTCACCGTACTGTGATGACAAACGTTCTTTGTGAGTGACCAGGCAGAGTGTTCGGTGTGTGGTAAAAGCTGTTTGTTTGTTGCTGCTGTACTTTGTGCCCATTACTGTATTCTGAAGACACTGACCTTTTTTCTTCCCAAAGAACTGAACAAAAGACCCTGCTATGTACATCCAACTGCTTTAAAACTCTTGGGTTTCTGTCAGAATAGAGAGATTTCAGAATGGGCAGAAATTCTATTAGTAAGCAAAAGTCACTGCTGCCTGTAAAATGGAATGATATAAGGTAGTTTAGCCTGTTTTGTAGCTCAGCGTCACTTTTGACCACGCTTTTTTGAGTTCTGTGGACCAGATTCCATAAGAGAACTACAAAAAGCAACCTAAAACCAAAACATAAGGAAACCTATTGTTAGTACACTTGTGTTGGTGTATGTCCATTCATTAATCAGAAAATCTTATTGCTTATAGTAACTTAAAAAATTTAAGCTTCCTGAAAGGTGCTTACGTAGGTTGTGTAATCACAATCACATAACCATTTCCAGTTTATCTACCAACAGTGGATATTGCTAGTTTGTAGTTACGTATTTTTATATCCATAAAACTCTAATGGCTTCAGATGACCAGCTGCCTGAAGCTGATCTTGGGTCATTAGTAACCAAAGGCTGATGGTGTCTCATGTATTTGTTGCACTCTCAAAGGATGGGAATTGTTGAAAGCCAGACTGTCCTGTTGACTGATTTCTTAATGTAGCTTCTTTGTACAGAACAGTGACAGCCCTGTGCCGAGAGACACGCTGTCTGCCATTGATCAGTGCAGACTCAAATCTGCATGGCTGTCTTCAGCATCACGCGCATGACCTCACCTGGTTGTAGAGCTTCCATCTAGCAAGTGCATCACCTTTGAACCTTTTTTTTTTCTTCCCCCCCCCCCCTTTAAGGAAGCTGAGGAGCCTGTAGTGGAGTGCCAGGAGTGTGAGACTGACACATCCTCCTCCAGAACTGCAGTGGGCTCATCGCTGACCTCAGGGGACCTTGGTGATGTCAGCTCCTTCTCCTCCAAGGCCTCAAGCCTTCACCGTACATCAAGTGGAGCAAGCAGTGGTCACTCTGCCACACACAGCAGCAGCAGCAGCTCAGGGCGAGGAACTGGAGCTGTTAAAGGGAAAGTGTGTGGGACAGAAACTGGAGAGTTTGCTTTACCCATTGGCAGAGGTGTCTTAGGAAAATTAAGGTATGTGCAGAACCCTGGGGGAGGAAGAACAGATACTTTACAGAAGTGAACATCTGGCTTGGGTGGAGTGTGAAGCAGGGTAAACCTTAAGGCAAGAATTTTCTGGGAAGGATCTGGCTTGATGAACTGAAATAAGGATGTATTCTTTGCTTTCACATCTGTTCTTCCTGAAGGAGTCGTTTGTTTCCTTGTGTGCTGTTGCTTTGACTAAGCTCTTGCCAGTTTAGCAAACTTCTTGACCAGTTGTGAGATCGCAGAGAAAATGGGCTGTGATTATGAGCTGGCTTCTCTTTTCTCCAGCCCTAGGAAAGGAGCTGGTCAGCCAGCATCTCCGCTCCGAGTTAGCCAGGCAGGAGCAGCACTGCCTTGTGAGGAAGAGGAGGACTCTATGTCTGGCACTCGTCAGGGTGGCAGAGCACCTGTGACACCTCGAGGGCGAGGAAGAAGAGGCCGCCCACCATCTCGAACAACAGGAACAAGGTACCCTGGAAAAAGGAGACTGTAACTTTAATTTATTGCCAAGGAAGAGGATGGGGAGCTGCTGTCTTAATGTGACAGAGGAAGAGGAGTACTGAATGTTTCGGGAGCTAGTTTTTGGTGATAGCATGCAGCAGCTGCAGGCGTCTCACCCAAGTACTCTTTGTATAGTAACTGTTTTTCTTGATCCTCCTGGGACTGCTTTTCTCTTCTTTCCTTCTGGGACTGCTTTTCTCTTTTCTACAGAGATTTGGCTGGACTGCCAGGAGTGGAGGATCTCTCAACTACAGCATCACCTGAGGAGAAGTCATTTACTCGTTCAGTTCGCCTGCCAGATGGAGGGGAGAAATCTGATGCTTCTGGCTTCTGTGCCTTACGTCGAAGTGACTCTCCAGAAATCCCATTACAAGTGGTGACTGGTCCTTCGGAATGTGCAGACTCGTCCTCTGGGAGCAGCTTTGTAGGCCTCAGGGTTGTAGCAAAGTGGTCCTCAAATGGATACTTCTATTCCGGGATGATTACCCAGGATGTTGGGGCAGGAAAGTACAAGCTGCTCTTTGATGACGGATATGAATGTGATGTGCTTGGAAAAGATATTTTACTCTGTGATCCCATCCCCCTGGAGACTGAGGTGACTGCACTCTCAGAGGACGAGTACTTCAGCGCAGGTGAGCAGTGGGTGAGCTCCATCCTTGGGTTTTCTGAGTTGGGAAATGGGCGACTCTCCAGGAGGATGAGGAGCCTGGGTATGGCTGGTTAGTGGGTGTTACTTGCTGTCTCATCAGGTGTGGTGAAGGGACACCGGAAGGAGTCTGGAGAGCTGTACTACTGCATTGAGAAGGAAGGCCAGAGGAAGTGGTACAAACGAATGGCTGTTATCCTGTCTCTGGAACAAGGAAATAAGCTCCGGGAGCAGTTTGGGCTGGGTCCTTACGAACCTGTCACCCCCCTGACCAAAGCAGCTGACATCAGTCTCGGTAAGGGGAGGCACTGTTGAGCTGCTGGCTGTGCTGTTCTGTGTCCTGTGCCTTTGAGATGCTTCTAGCTCCTGATCTGCATTACCAGTGTTAAAATCTTTCTGGATATTCAGCAGTGGTACTTCCTAATGGGATCATTGAGATCCTTCTATTGTTTTGTATCTTGCTCAGAGACTTAGTGGTATTGACTGGCTTGTGGAGAAGGCCTGCTCCTAGCACAGTGATACTTGCTGGCCTCATTGACACTTGGTGGATGGCTGCTGGGATACAAACTCCTCAGCAGTATCGGGAGCAAAGGAGACAGGCAGGGTACAGGGCTGGAGAAGAAAGGTATACGAGCAAGGTATCTTTTTTGTTGCTCTTCTCTGTCAGGGTGGTAGTGTGTACCTACCTAGAGTTTAGCTACCTCTGTACAGATAGGTAGGGTGAAAGCTCGTGGAGTTAGCTGACAGCCAGTGACTACTCTCTACATACTGTATTCCAGATAATCTTGTGGAGGGGAAGAGGAAGCGACGTAGTAACCTTGGTTCTCCCAGCACTTCCAGCAGCAGCACAACTCCCACTCGTAAACGGCAGGAGAGTCCACGCGTCCCACTAGGCACACTGTCAGGGAAGAGGAAGCTTGTTGCTTCTGAAGATGAGATATCCCCAGCTAAACGTGGCCACAAGTCGTCAGTGATAAAGCCTGGTGAGAACTTTATTTTCTGCTCCTAAATTTGCATTCAGTTGTTTTTTCCCTTCCTGGTATTTTTGTAATTGATCTGTCCCATAAGCAAAGAGCAGCTCAGCTTGCTTGTTTGCAGGATTTGAGACTTATTCTCTCTGGATGCATTCAGAAGCCAGAGATGTTTTTAGCATAGTCTCAGTACTCACCTGCCATTTTTTCAGTTTTGCCTATCTGGTTTTTTATCTGTTTAGTCAGTCCTGAAATACCTGGTGATTAAAGGGACCCTTCACCACAGTAAGTATTGTTTCAGGATGTTGATACTGGTGAGCATTGTGCCATTAGTCATTCAGGTTTTGATTTGAAGATTCTTTGCATCCAGAAGAGTAGAAGATTCCTGCCTATCCTAGTGTAATCCTAACCCAGTCCTGCCTCCCTCTGTCTCCTCCAGTAACATAACTGAAGTTGAACATATCCCAGATCTTATGCAGGGTGTTTGTGCCAACTCTGACTTTTGAGACTCGTGGTGCTTCTGTCTCTCTGCAGGGGCTGTGAGAGCCGGAGAGTTTGTAAGCACCTGTGAAGGTGCTGATGCTGTAGATCCCCCAGTGCTGGAGGACCATCATGGACCCTTGCCCAACAATAAAACCCTTTTTTTGGGCTATGCCTTTCTCCTCACCATGGCAACACCCACTGACAAATTGGTCAGTCACCAGAAGCCATCAGATGGTCCCACAGGAAGTAGTGAGGAGGAAGAAGGTGAGGCAAATCTTACCCATTGCATTTCCAAATGGAATGCTGTGGCTTTAGCAAAAACACTGGATGCTGTCTGATCAGGCATTTGTGTGAGTGCTTGTTTTACTCTTTTGATCTTTAATCCTTTGCAGAAAGGACCTAAAAGTCAGTCTTTATTTTAGAGAATTTGCAGCCTGAGATGTAGCAAACCTCAATGATGATCATAGGGCTGTTCAGCAAGTTAAGAAAGGTGTGAAAACTAGTGACATCAGCAGTCTCAGAATAGTATAATACGAGAATGAAGGTTCTGAGAGCTCCAGGGATCGTGCTGGGAAACACAGCACTGGAGAGCATGAATGGGTTGCTCCAGTTTGCCTTTGCTAGGGTCATGTTTTATTCAGTGAACTGCAGCATGAGAAAAGTGACAGGGTACTTGCTTGCTAGTTTGGCCAGTGCTGTGCTTCCTTCTCTACTGTTTTTGCTTTTTTTGGTTTTTGAGTTTTGGGGTTTTTTTTACCCTTCTAAGGGTTTTCTCTCGGTATTCTTGGAAGAAAGGCTGGGGTTCCTTACTGGCAGGGATGAGGCCTCTGTAGACTGAGGCATGTATGGACATAAGCAGATAAATTATAGCCAAAAATTACTATCTGTTTCTGCTGTAGAATTTTTAGAGATGACTCCATACGACAAACATTACATAGCACAGCAGCTGCGAGCAGGAGCTGGCTATATCCTGGAAGACTTCAATGAAACCCAGGTAAGGCCTCACTCACTAATGTAGAACAGTAGTCACAGAGTAGTTGAGATTATAAGGAAGTTCTGTAGCTTGTCTTGTCTACCCCCTCTGCTGAAAGCAGGATCCAGTAGAGCAGATTGCTTAGGTCCTTGTCCAGTTGCGTTTTGAGTACCCTCAGGGATAGAAACTCCACAACCTCTCTGGGCAGCTTGATCCTGTGATTGACCACTTCCAATTTAAAAAAAAACAAAACAACAAACCACACTACTTTAAATGGAATTTTCTGTCTTTCACTTTGTACCTGTTGCTTCTTGTCCTTTTAGTGGGTAACAGTGAAAAGCGTCTGGCTCCATCTTTGTGCACCCTCCTATCAGTCATGAATATGTATTGATAAGACCTCCCAAAGCCTTCCATTTTTGAGCTTAAGTAAGCTCATGTCTGTCAGCCTCTTCTTATGTGTCAGATGCTCCAGTGCCCTGGGATCTCGGTGGGCCTTGCCTGGCTCTGCTCCAGCCTGTCTTGTGTTTGCAGGACCCAGGGGTGGATGCAGTACTCCATCTGCAGCCTTACCACGGTGCTGTGCCTCAGAACAGTTGGAGGCAGAGCTCTTTATTTACCAGATCCACTTGGGCTAATAGTTTGATTTCACGTCACTTTTACTTAAATTTAGATTTATTTTTTTTTAATAGGGGCATTTTGCTTGAGGATGTAGAGTCTCAAGTGAATTAGTCCAAAATAAAAGACGAATCTTTTCCTCTGTCTGAACTGGAAGAGATAGTTACAATACAAAAACTACTAGGCAGAGTTTTTGCCTGTGGACTGTGTAGTGTGGAATAGGTGATTATTCTAGGTACTCCTGATTTCAGAAACTGTTTCTTTAATTCACCTTTCACATAATACAACTGTGAAAATCAGGGTTTCAGTTGTTGTCTGCTATAAAGCATTTAGCAGCAGCATAACTTGTGGAGTTTTTTGGAAGCGCTGTCTCCTGTTTACATGTCTCTCTATCTTCCCTGAAGTGTAATGCAGCCTATCAGTGTCTTTTGATTGCGGACCAGCATTGTCGAACTCGGAAATACTTGCTGTGCCTTGCCAGAGGGATCCCTTGTGTGTCTCACATCTGGGTCCATGATAGCTGTCACGCTAACCAGCTTCAGAATTACCGGAATTACCTTTTGCCAGCTGGTTATAGCCTCCAGGAGCAAAAATTGCTAGAATGGTAAGTGCCAAATAACCGTGATCTAGAGTCTACAGACCGAAGATTTAATCAGAATTGTTACACTTGGGAGGCTCTTGAATACTAGAAGTACTGAAGGTGTCCTTAGTCCTGCTCCCCATGCTCTCCTTCCTGGAACAGCACTGTCCTGGTTTGAGCCTAGAGGGCAACTGAGCACCAGGCAGCCGCTCTCACCCCTTCCTCCTCAGTAATGGGATGAAGGAAATAAAGCAAAAGCTTGGGAGATAAGGACAGAGAGGGCTGACTCCTTAGGGGAAGAAAAAAAAAGACCATCACTTTTAATTCAAACTCTAACAATAATGACACTTAACAGACAAAGCAGGACAGTGAGAAGCATTAACACATCCTAAAAACACCTTCTCTCACCCCTCCCTTCGACGGCTGTTTTGTTCCCAATTTCTCTACCTCTTCCCCCCTCAGTGGCACAGGGAACAGGGGTTACAGGGGGTTATGGTCAGTCTGCTGCTCCTTCCTTCTCAGGGGGGGTGGG
>NW_020799112.1:23230942-23248840 GCF_003259725.1 Athene cunicularia
CCCCCCCGCCACACGCACACACCCCCAGCACACACTCCCATCTCTTCCCTTGGGTTCCCAGTAACCCCTAATGCTGGGGTATGTTCGGGTGCCACATACACAAAAAAGCCTTCTGGGAAGGAGGGAAGATGTCAGTCTCCTCATGAGAAAGACAACACAGGCAAGATTTCCCACACACTTGGCTGACTTCTTCAGTTGCTCAGAAATGTATAAAGGAGAGTGAATCTACTGTGATTTCCTTTTCCTTTGGCGTGTTTTGCACCAGCTGTGTGTTCTGTGGAGTCTAATCCAGTAGGTCTGTTCGGAGAGAAAGAGTTGTCAGGCCAGACCCCTCAGGCAAAGTGAGGGGCAGGCAAAAGCAGTTTGTAAATCTCTGGGGTTTTGGGTGGAAGACTGCCTGCCTGCCTGTCTGCTCAGTCCTGTCAAAGCAGAGGCATTTTGGATACACCTAGAAAAGGTGGTTCAAGATTAAGGAGGAGCTTAGCCTAACTTTGGATTTAGGCTGATGCAAACACTGCCCACCAAAGTCGTCTAGCTCTGTTTTACTGTCTATAAACAGGAGTTGTTCCAGGTATTTTGGGGTGGTGGTAAGAGAGCAGGTCACTATGCAGGATAGTCCAGGAGCCGATACAGGAGCCAGTCAGGTGACTAGAAGTAGGTAATGGTCCTGAAATAAATCTCAGACTACTGGATATTCTTAGCAGTTTGCATTTCTCTTATTCTACAGGCACCCACGAGAGAACCCATTTCATAACCTGAAGGTTCTCCTGGTGTCAGACCAGCAGCAGAACTTCCTGGATCTGTGGTCTGAAATCCTCATGACGGGGGGAGCAGCATCTGTTAAACAGCATTACTCAAGTGCTCACAACAAAGGTATTCAGTGGCTGGTTTCTCAGGCCTAGTTGGGCATCCCATGGCACTGTGGTCTCTGGTATGGTTTAAAACCATTTAGGATGGGCTTACAAGGTTGTCTGTAAGCATAAAGGAAGGCAAGTGCAGACACTAGCTCTCTGCTTGAAGGTAATTAGAAAATTACATCTAGACCTTTCTGGAGAAGATGCTGCGGCAATCTAGGAGGTGAGCCGTCAGCTTCTTACCTATGTTGAAAGGGGAAAGTGGGCAAGAGTGGCTCCTGGACCTTCTATAGGCCATTCAGGCTCTGCTTCCTTGTCCTTCTGAGCTCAGCTGTCTCTCCCTATGGGATGTAGGCCCTAGTACTCACAGCCCAAGGTCTTGCTTATCTATTCTTGCCTGTAATGTTGGCTCCTGGGTTTCTGTTAATTTCTATTTGGACTAGAGGGAATTTTACTTGCAAGGTGCAGTGTGGATATAGAGCATGTCTTAATATTTACAAAGAGCATTCATGTGCTAGGAATGCCAGGACATGAAGAGAGAGGGATAGTGGTGAAACACTGATCTGCTGCAGAGAAGATCCTTTCTTTTTTTCACCTGACAGATGCCTGTCTTTCCTCCTGTGCAGATCTTGCTTTGGGTGTTTATGATGTGGTGGTGACTGATTTTTCCTGCCCAGCTGGTGTCTTGAAGTGTGCAGAAGCATTACGGCTGCCTGTTGTCTCACAAGAGTGGGTGATCCAGAGCCTTATTGCTGGGGAGAGAGTAGGCTACAACAAGCATCCAAAATACAAACATGACTATGTCCCCCACTAAGCTAAAACTTTGCCCTGCTGTCCCACTGTTGTGCAGACTGTGTCTTCATCAGGTTTTTAATGTTTGTGTAATTGGACAGTGTGCATGGATTGCTGTATATAGTTTTATCCGCTGGACTTTTATGATGAAATAAATGTTCAATCTCTTGTGGTAGTTGTTGGGACTCATTTATCTAAACTTACTCAAGGGCTGTGTCTAAAGAGAAGGGCAGAGAGAAATGCTTATGTATCTCTGAGCTGAATCGCACTAATACTCTACTTTCTGACCTCAACACAATAAAGGAAGGCAAGGGGCGTTCTCAGCTGGTAGCCTGTATTTACAGCAGCGAGTGCCCTGTGACCAAGTTCAGGGCGGCAGCAGCAGCACTTCTGTTCATTGAAAGAATAGCACTTTGTATACTCCTCCACCTTGCTACTGCTGCTGTTCTTCATTAATTTCATCACAATGTTGCTGAAGTGACTGGTAAGAATTTCTAGGACATGGTGCCATTTTGTTTGGGCTACATTTTCCCCGTTCTGACTATATATGTGTCAACCTGCCTCAGTGCAGACTGGCACTACCTAAGCAGAGATCTAGACACAGGGATCCAGGACAACTAAACTGGGGGGAGAGCGAGGTGCAGAGCATGCAATGGCTGTGTCTAAATGGCAGCTGGGTAAAGCTGCCTTGGAGCTGGTGCATTTACAGCCAGGCACTTTATCTTAGTGCTCACCTCACAGAAAGGCAGAACCTGGGCTTGACAGCTCCGGCAGTGCTGGAGGCTAGATGTGTACGCAGGCCTTCATCCAGCCTCACACGCAGTCTTTAGTCCCCTGCTTTGACAGTCTTAAGTTTTTCTTGATGTATATTATTTCCTAGCTCAGTCACTTTCTGACTGTTGTTCTGTAAATTTCACATCCAAAGTTTCTCACAACACCCTTTCACAGTTTTCTAGCTTTATTTTCATGGTCACAGGATTTTAAACTTTCCATCAAACACTGTCCTACCACAAACAGCTGCAGCTCATCACAGAGGCCAGGCCTCATACTTGCTGTTGTTTGTTACTGTGTTTTTCTGAGCAAGCAGAGAGTTTTTTTTTCTCCCCAAGGACATGTAACTTTCTTGAGAGCTGCAGCTTTGGATACTGTGAAAACACCAGCCCTTGGGGGTTGTGTTCTAACTGGGAAATGTGATAGTGATGTGTCACCTTATGACAAGACTGGAGGGATCTCCCACTCATCCCAATGCACTTAGGCCAAGACTTACAGCATGGCTGGGAAATCTTAGTAATGTGCACAGATACTGTTTTTCATTGCAATAAGGATGCTGTGCCACTGTTTGTCAATGTCTGTGCCCAAGGGCAATGTTCCACATAATTGCATGACAAGATGGTTTTATTCTGGACACTAGTAGCATTCCAGAGTCTTGCATGAGCACAGTACACAGAGCTGGCAGTGTAAAGCTTCTCCCTAGCTTTTGCTCTAGCCCCCTTCTCTGTCAGCAGAGGGAGGTTTGCACTTTGAAGAGAGCAAAGCTCCTACTTCTGATGTGATGTGTAAATTTAGTGCACACAAAATCTATTAAGTTATAGAGAAAGTATGTGACATCACCGCTGGATCCTCTGCAGATATGCTTTAACAGTGTACTCTGAGAAGGGATTCTTAAAGATCTATTCCTTCTTCCCTCCCCCTTCACCTCTGCCAGTGCAGTAGTTTTATTTACCTGGAAGGAAATATTTGATGAGCAGACATTGTGTACTGTAAATCAGTTTACTGCACAAGTGGATCTTCTGAATACAGCCAGAACTTCTTCCTAGTGAAGAACAACAGACTACTTCCTCCGTGCTCCAAACTGGCCAAGGGTCACAGTCCAGCTGAAAAGGTAAGAGAACATAATTCCTGCTGCACTCTGACTTTGTGAAGGGGCTCAGATTGCCTCTTTAGAAGCATTTGTAAGTACATGCAGGTCTGCAGAAAGTGTGTTTTTATCAGTTCAGAAAAAACAGAGTGGCTTCCTGCAGTCACCAGGCAGCCTCGTGTAAGTGGCACTTCCTTCCAGTTCCTCCTGACACGGTGGTTCACAAGGCAAGAGCCAGCTCCCAGTTGAGTGAGAACTTCCCAAGAGCACCCATCTCTGTTGCTTGACGCTTGTTGGTCACAGCCTGAAGGTCTTAGTGCTTAAACTCCAAAACTGCAAGAGAATGGTACAATATTAACTACGTATTGAAAGGAACTCCCCTTACCAACCCACATCAGCATTTCTCAGCCAGTATGAGCTAGCAGCTAGTTCATGTCAAAACCAACTGGAAGGGGAGAAGGCATAAGAAAACCAAAAATCAACTCACGCTGGTGTGTTACTTCTCTGTCATGGCATTTAGCAATACTTTGCTTCTAATTATTTCACCTTACACAACCACTGACAATGACTTATGCTCATTTAGATCACTTTGTACTTCAAGTACCTCAAGGTAACGCTACAAGCAACCCTGAAGATATTCCTACCTGCCCAGGGTCCCTCCAGCCTGGGTGTAGTATTTGTTATAATCCAAGCGTAGCAGCAGTTGAGCTAAGTCAGAGTTTATCTGATGGTTGCGAACACTAGACAGAATCTTGAAGAGAAGCGATGACTGACGACTGAATCCCTACAAATTAGAAGGAGTCAGTTCTGGGCACACTCAAGAAAAAAAGCAAGCAAGCCTTTCAACCCTTCCTGCCTAAACAATCCTGAAGGAATGACAGCCTGAAGGAAAGAATTGCTGCAGGAGAAGCGATGCTGGTGGTCCAGGGTAAGGGAAGCTGTCAGCTGCAAGCATTATTGGGTGTCAAGTATCCAAAAGAAGGGGTAGAGGCAACAACTGATATCCAACTCTTTTTTCTGCATATCTGCCCCCATTCCTCCTCTCTCTGCACATAGAATTTTTGACTTGGGAGCAGGCGATTAATTAAAACCATTACAAGCACTTAAACTCGCTCCTGTTCTACAGCTGTTAAAGCCAAGATGATGATGGCTTAGGCAAAGGTTTGCATGGGAGAACAGGTCCATATAAACACAGATTTACCTTCACCAAAATACTGAGTTGTGCAGCTCCCCGTTCATCTAATGGGCCCAGATTCTGACTGACCAGGGAACAAAAACTATGACAAAGATCCAGAATTTCATTTAAGCAGTGGAAAACCTGCATGGGATAAAACATAGGAGACAGTAGTTTAAACAGGGTGCAAACCCAGAGAAAGCTGTTCTTAGTACCTGAAAAGCTGCAGTGTTTATAATCAAGATGTTGCTGATACCCTGTTTTTGATCAGTAAGGAAGATGTTCAAGCACCCATAGTATTTTTGTAATGTTTTCTATGGAAAAATAACCTGTATGTTATACTGCATCTTCCCCCCGACCCCCAACCTTTTGCAGACCTTACTGGGGAGACAGCCACTGGCTTGAGCCATCTGCAGAGGCCCGGCAGTTGAACACTGGTTTTCCTGCCTGGCCAGCAGGCCACCACCACGGGCTCGGGACTGAGGAGGCAGCATAAAAAGCGGCACAAGCTGTGGTTAGAAGCCTTGGTTCCACTGTTCACACAACCTGGCATTTCTCTGGTACCAGCTGATCGAGGTAACATGCACTCAGGAGTGTTAAGAAAGCCCAGAGGCCTCACAGACAGAACTACCAGAACAGAAAAAAGTGCCAGACTGGATAACTGGTGTTCTGCCATCTTTATGCTACCGCCTCGTCAAAGGTGGTCCCCAGGTGCTCTAAGAGAAGCCAACGCCAGAGATGACCACCCTGGCTGAACAGGGAGCTTTGGCTGCAACTCAGGGAGGAAAGGAGAGTTTACAGCCTTTGGAAGAAGGAGCTAGCCACACACAGTGATTTACAGAGAGGCTATGTAGGGTGGAAATCAGAATGGCTAAAGCCCAACTGGAAATTAATTTGGCCTCTGCAATCAAGGATAACAAGAAAAGTTTCTGTAAGTATGTCAGTAGCAAAAGAAAGTCCAGGGAGAGTCTCCATCCCCTGCTAGATGCAGGAGGAAATTTGATAACAAGTGACGAGGAGAAGGCTGAGGTGCTTAATCCCTTCTTTGCCTCAGTCTTTAACAACAAGGTTAGTAGTATTGATGAAATCCAGCCTCCGACCTCCCTGCAATCCAGGAGACAGTCAGTGACCTACTGCATCACATAGACAAACACAAGTCTATGGGACCGGATGGAATACACCCGAGAGTGCTGAAGGAGCTGGCTAGGTGCTCGCCAGGCCACTTTCTATCATTTACGAGCAGTCCTGGCTGACCGGGGAGGTCCCAACGGATTGGAAATTGGCCAACGTGATGCCCATCTCTAAGAAGGGTCGGAAGGATGATCTGGGAAATTACAGGCCTGTCAGCTTGACTTCAGTGCCTGGGAAGCTGATGGAGCAGCTCATCCTAAACACCATCATGCAACACATGAGGGACAACCAGATGCTCAGGCCCAGTCAGCATGAGGTTATGAAAGGCAGGTCCTGCCTGACAAACCTGATCTCCTGTGACAGAGCGACCTGCTTATTGGATGAGGGAAAGGCTGTGGCTGTGATTTACCTTGACTTTAGCGAGGCTTTTGACACCATTTCCCACAACATTCTCCTGGCAAAAATGACTGCTCGTTTGGACAATCGCACACTTTGCTGGGTAAAAAACTGGCTGGACGACTGGGCCCAGAGAGTTGTGGTGAACGGAGTTAAATCCGGTTGGCAGCCGGTCACGAGTGGTGTCCCCCAGGGCTGGGTGCTGGGGACACTCCTGTTTAACATCTTTATTGATGATCTGGACGAGGGGATCAAGTGCACCCTCAGTCAGTTTGCTGATGACACCCAGCTGGGTGGGAGTGTTGATCTGCTCGAGGGTAGGGAGGCTCTGCAGAGAGACCTGGATAGACTGGAGCCATGGGCTGAGGCCAACTGCATGAGCTTCACTAAGGGCAAATGCCAGGGGCTGCCCTTGGGCCACAACAACCCCCAGCAGGGCTACAGGCTTGGGGAGGAGTGACTGGAGAGCTGCCAGTCAGAGAGGGACATGGGGGTGTTGATTGACAGCCGCCTGAACAGGAGCCAGCAGTGTGCCCAGGTGGGCAAGAACGCCAATGGCATCCTGGCTTGTGTCAGGATTAGTGTGGACAGCTGGGACAGGGACGTGATCTTACCCCTGTACTTGGTGCTGGTGAGGCCGCACCTTGATTACTGTGTTCAGTTTTGGGCCCCTCACTACAAGAAGGCCACAGTTACTTGAACATGTCCAGAGAAGGGCTACAAAGCTGGTGCAGGGTCTGGAACACATGTCCTGTGAGGAGCGGCTGAGGGAACTGGGATTTTTAGTCTGGAGGAGAGGAGGCTGAGGGGAGACCTCATCACCCTCTACAACTCCCTGAAAGGAAGCTTTGAGCCTCTTTAGCCTAGTAGAAGGCAACAGGACAAGAGGGAATGGCCTCCAGTTGCACCAGGGAAAGTTCAGACTAGATATTAGGAAGCATTTCTTTCCAGAAGGGGTTGTTGGGCGTTGGAATGGGCTGCCCAGGGAGGTGGTGGAGTCCCCATCCCTGGAGGTGTTCAAGAGTAGGGTCGATTTAGAGCTTAAGGATATGCTGTAGGTGGGAACTGTGCTAGGAGAACAGCTGGACTAGATAATCTCCAGGGTCCTTTCCAACCTCGATGATTCTGTGAGTGGAACAGTGAAACGTGCAAGATCTGCCTATCACTGTGTTTCACTGACACCAACCTTCCTTGGGAATGGTTCTGTGAGGGCATGTGTTCACTAAAAACTGTACCATATTTTTTACTAAAGCAACCATAAACAAGACCCTTAAACTCCACTCAGGCACATCTCAACTATTTTTCTCCTCCAAAGTGTAAGAGGGATTTTTTTCTAATCGAATGCATTTCAGAATGAATCCCTCAGCAATACAGTTCTCAGCACTATGCTAATCAGTACTTCATAAAATTGCCTGTGTGAAAATACAGCAACAGAATTTAAGGTTAACTGAACACAGGAATAATCTTGATTTTAAATTGCAAGGAATGCAGTATCCACACTCACCAACTGTAAATTAAGTGATCTCAATTCAGTTATCTGTTCTAGTTTATACCTGCTTTATTCCTAGAACTGTAGTCTGTGCTCTGCAGGAGATTATCACTGATATGTTTTAAAAGAGACTGTCATAGCTACTCAAAAGTGTGTTTCTTAGGACAGTTGGAGAATTTGTAGAAAAAGGTGAAAACAAGACCTACTTACAGGTTTTAGGAGGATGAAAGACTGAGCCAGCAGATTACTTAAGAAATGATCATGAGCCAATCGTATACTCTCAAAATCTCGCGTGGCATTTATCTGCTGCAGGAGCTGTGAGAACTGAGACTCCAGTACGTCTACCTGATGGATATGTAAAGAAATCTCATTAGTATCTTGAGGACTGGGAGTACTTCAGACCAGCCAGAAGTTTTGTGTAAGAAATTTACTTTCCTTATTGCTACTCTTAGCTTAGAGGCTGAGGATCACCTCTCTGCCTCCTGAATGGCGAATTACCTAAACCAGTAATCTATAAGGGGGCAGGGTGGGGACATATGGACCAATACACAGTTTTTGATGCCTAAGTATTATCTAAGTAGAAAGGGAAACTATCACTTTCTTTAAGATTAACTATTGAAAAAGGATACAACTAGCATGTAAACAAATATATTGATTGTAATAATCTCTGAACTTTATACTGGGAGACACTAACTGGAATCTTGGGGCAAAGGCTGCAGTGTAAAAGCTCAGCAAGATTATTCTGGAGGATCTAGAGTAGGATCCCATAGGAAGGCCAGGCACCCTCAATTCAGCTGTTACATCTATTCACAAAATTATAATCCTCACAAAATCATGCTACTGGTAACTGCTGTTTACATTTGAAAAGTCTCTTTTTTTACTTCAAATGGTCAGAATATGGCTTCTTTCAATTCTTAAGGAAAAAAAAAAAGCCTAACAAAAAAACCCAAAACAACTTGTCACTTAAACTGGAGTTCATGTGAAGGGAGGAAGCTGGGATGGTATCTTAATGAGGCTACTTCAGAGATGACTCTGGTTCCTCATAAATGTTCAGTAGCACTGGAGAGCCAAACCTCTTGCATTTCCAGTAACACAGTCACTGATTCACAAGTCCAAAACTTTATAATTGTAGGACTAAATCTGGGAACTCGGAGAAAGTTCTAGACTGATTTCCTTAAGGTAAAAAGAATCTGAACCCTGAAAGACATGACTTCAGTGCTCCCTCCATGCATTTCTGGCAGTGCCTGACTGAACAATAGTTTACCTTTCTCTATAATCCTGACCTGCAGATAATACTGAAGATTGTCCACAAGGAAAGCCATGTGATCCCTCAGACGCCACTTGATGGCATCAGTTCTGTTGGATTTCAGATGTTTGCGTTGCATCTGGAGAGCCCAGCAGTGCTGTAGCTCAGCCTGGACTCGTCGCACACTCAGCAAGTATTTGAACACAACGTTGTACCTACAGTCAAAAAATACGAAGTTTAAGATTAAAATCTTCCTTGGGTGCAGGTACTGGAGAACATAACCATGCAAGACTGGAAGAAGAAACAGGAGGTGGCTGCCAGCCAACAGACAGGGTAGGTCAGGTGATGGCCTAAAAAATACAAAGTTAATTTCACCATAGGAAGAGCTGACAATGCTCTGTCAAAGCAGCACTGTTCGTTAAAAAAAATCTGTCAGCATTTTGCAGGTTTTACTGTCACTACAACAAGTACCCTCAATATGAGTAAGTGGAAAGAGTCATTTTAAGGTTTAAGAAGCAAGATGAAGTATTATAGCTCTACCTTTCTTTCCACAGAAGGGGAAAAAAAAACCCACAACACCACATTAGTGGGTGCTGAGATCAGGGAACCTATTGATGAATATACAAAGACCATACCTAGTACTTACTTCTCCAGAACAGCAGGAGTAAAGAGAATGTGCAGTGGCCATTGCACTTTGTAAGAAAGGCCCAGAGCTGCCCATCCAGATGCAGGGGCTTCACGTGGAGATAACTCCCGGGAAGGCCCTTCACGAGTCTGAGAAGTATCTGGAAACAAATGAGGTGCTGAATTAAGTTGTCTTCTCAGTCAAGATAACCATGGCAAGGAAGACAAGGGGAAAGAACAGAGTGAAGAAGAGCCAAAGCAGGGCAGGCCGTCATGTAGGGCTGCACAGGGAACAAAGGTAGTATTTCTTTAACTTCAGAGAAGGGTAAGTAGTGGGACTTGAAAACAAGGTCATCATCTCTCTGCTTAACTTGCTACTAAAAATGCAAGTAGATACCTTTATGCTCCTTTCCATGATACTCAATGGTTAAGTGAAGCAGAGGAAGAAGGTTGTCATCATCTAACAGCACCTTATGAGCAGACTGCTGAAACGCGACGTTGACATCTGACAAGAGAGCACAGATACCAACAGTAAGATGATGCAGATACTGCTATTTTTGCACCCATTAATTATTTATGCTCAGCCATAAAAAACAACGACATGCTATTTCCACTCGTTTCATTTAATTCCAGTTTCAAACATGAAGTGAAACCTGCCATCTGAGAGCTTCCAAGATGTTATTTTCACCCAGTGAGACACTCTAATTCACAAGTGCTATTCTTTCAGAACTAACAGCAACATGCAGAGGATAAAAGAGAGGTCTTCTGGACTGGACATGACTATACCATAGCGAGGAGAGTTTGGTAAGCAAAGAAGCAATACTCACCATGTTCAGTTACAGCCGTAGGTGGTGTTTTTAACATTTGCTGTGCAGTGTCAATAAAGGCCTGAAACAGCTCACCTCTTCCCAAAAGGTAAAAGTCTTTTATAATCTGTGGAGATAAATTTTTTGTATATAAGTATATCATAAACTGAAATTTTAAGGATCCTAGCTGATAGCATCCAGTTTTACTATTGCTTGGACAACTTCTGTCACTTAAAACACAGCTAGAGAGCTCTGAATTTCAACCAGTGCCCAAAAAGTCTACCCTGCCTTTGCTTCAAGATGCAAACCACAAAACCACATATACATACCCCTCTAACTCTGTCTCTGACCAAGTTCTATTGCTCTGTGCTTATTCTTAAGATCTGGAAAATGAAAACAGCTTTACCTAAAAGAAGGAAGGGCAGAATCTAACATAGTAAAGAATTTAATGGGAAAGAGCCATTAAAAAAGAAAAACCTAAGCTGATTTATCAAAAAGAAGCTAGCAGTTAAATTACCTTCAGTTGTCCCAGTAAATCTGACTCCTCCACCATCAGTTTCCAAAGATGCTAGTGAGGAAACAAAAAAATAAAAGAAAGCTCCCTTCAGATTTATCTAAACCCATTTGGTGAGAACAGTAGCTGTCTTAAAATACAATCATGCATATAAAAAAGCACCTATATAGAATGCTATATAAAGCACAAGAGAACACGCTAAGAATCCTGCCTGTAGGCAGCCCACGCTACTAGTCAGTACACTCTTGATGTATACCAGAAAGAAACTGCCTAGGAAACGTGACAACCCATGACAAAAAAATAAGCAAGTTCTTATTAAATGAGTTCCACCCCAGCTTTGTTCTCACTTCTTTGACCTCCCCATCTTCTCAGGTTCCCTCCCAGCCCTAAATGAAAAAAAGATTAAAAATCACTAAAGCAAAGAATTTCTCCAGCGAGATGCCATTATGCTGAAAGCATGATGAATGTTATGAAGTTCTTTCAAGTGAAATAAAAAAAAAATATATATAAAAATTCTCTTCTTTCCCCCACGAAAGTGCATAGTATTTGTTAGTGTCCTTTTGTCACCAGAAGTTGGGGTGACATGAAGCTCTGAGCCCCGTAAGAAAGCCACCTGCAGCATTCACACACTTGTTCAACCACTGATTCTAAAGAGCCACCTCCTCCCTGTCTTTCACACAGCCAAGAGCTCCCGTTACCCTTCCCAGGACCCTCACCTCAGCAACAGTGCTCCGTATCCAGTCAACCACGGATTCAAAGTCCACTAAGCTGAAGAGTGGTTGCTGCTTGAGTCGATGGAGCTCTGCTGCAAAAGTGTCCTCCTGGTTTTTTAGGATGGAGCCTGCGCAGTGGTGAGAAGAGCATAGTGGCAGTGACAAGGAATGGTGTTTGGAGAAGTGCAGATCCCTCTCAGCACAGAAAGGCTGCCCCCGCAGCACCGTCCCAGGTCTGGTGAGGAATGTGAAGCCTCAAAGTACAGGTACCAGGGTACGAGACAACTATTGCACGTACGGTTAGAGTACAGACACCCCACGTGGCAGTGCTGTGCCGTCAGTAAGCACCCAAAATACTGTTCATGTAAATGGCTGCTGCTAACAGCCCTCTTCCTAGGGCTGAGCTAGATCTCTGAACCCACAACTTTTCTGCCAGATTAACCAGTTGGTTTGGTTCTCCATCCACACCTGCCCCTTTCAGATCTGTCCTACTGCTTGAACTTGGGGATTTTTTTTTTTTTTAACCAAGCTAGGAGACAAATTTTTTTCATCTGCCTTCTGTTAAGGCGAGAAAACAGTCTAATTTAATCAGTCCTTTGTTCTCTGCAATGTCAAGTTACTTCAGTACTTTTGCGTAGACAAGCTCAAGATAGAGCGGTCCCCAAGTGGTGCAGGAATGTATTTCCATCAGGCTCTCAAAGAGAACCATCAGCTGGAATTGTCTCTCTCTTGTTCTCTTTAGGCTCCTTCTTGATCATTTGTCTTCCACAGTGACCTCTGGGACCACCTTGCAATGAATCTCTTATGTCTGTGGATGCGCTTTAATCCTGTGACACCATTCTGCAACATGTTCACTCAGAGCAAGATGTGCCCTTGTGTCTCTCTGTGCCCTTCAGGGAGAGGGATGCAAACTGAAAACATGACCTTTGCAATTGCTTTATTTATCCAGAGAAAATCACAGTGACTTGTTACTGGAAACTTGGAGACTGTGTTTGGGAAGTGTTATTATTATTATTTACTCATCCTGTTCTTATACCAATCCCTTGGAATCGATCCAAAGCAGAACACTGGGGCCACTGCTCTGTCCTGGCACAACCATGCCTATCTTCTGAGGAATACTGGCCAGTAGTCAGAGGCTGTTGAGGCATTCATTAATGCAACATTTTGGAAGATACTTGTCAATCACGCGTAACTGAGCAAAGGCTGCAAGAAAGATGTTCCTTACCTTTTCTGGTCAGGTTAACATTTTGATTCTCAAACATCTGTACAGATTCTCCCACAAAGAGGATTTTCTCAGCAACCCGCACAGGAATGTATGAAGGCAGCATTTCTACTCGCAGAGAAAACTGTTTTAGAGATGGAGCTAACATGTTCTCCTCCTCGATCAAGCGCTGTCAGAGACCCCGGGGAAATCAAACAAAAAAAAGTGTGAGAAAACCAGACAGAAAAGGTGTGTAAAGGGAGCAGGGGGGAGAGGCAGAACCAAAGTATATTTGAAGTAAGCAGAAAGGTAGAAAACCTGATCTGCATCATTTAAGAGCCTGAAAACTTTTATATTTCTATTACGCTAGCAGATCTCCCTAGAGAAGATGCTGCTTTCATCAGAGAGGGGAGCAGAAGCAGGACAAGAAGCAGCTAAACCTTTGTGGAACAGCAGCAAATTGGCTCTCCCAAAGGATAATGTTAAATCAGCCAACAGAATTTTTGTTGCAACTGCATTACATTAGGTTTTTTGCAGCCATAAATATGTTCGTTAGCACTACCAAAATAATCCTCCCCTACATCCATTCCTATATGTTTTAACCCTGCTAGAACACTTGTGATACGGGCCAAATGTAAACACTCTCACTAGTGAGCTAATAGGCTAAGGATCTGAAGGCTTGTTAGCATAAATTAGGCAGTTTTCTCAGTTCCTGCAAAAGGTGTTTAGAACAATACAGTAAGCTACTAACTTTCTTCTGAATGTATTAATAAAGAACTCCAAGTACAGAGGCAAGGTTTTCCCTCGGAGAGGCCATACAGATTATTTCATTTGGCTCTCTTGTTATTGGAGAATTAGGTTCACTAGTCTATAATCCAAAAAACACTGTGCTGACAAATTTTTGAGAACATTTGCCATCTACAGAATTCTTCATTTTAATAGAGGAGTTGAGTACAAGTTTGTATACTGAAGTTCACAGCTTGGCAATTCTTAAGATTCTTAACACTTTTAGATGAGGAAACACCCAAGTATTTTACTGGCCAATCCCATCAAAACTCCGTATTTCTTATTTTTCTCTCTGACTGAAGAACTGCCAAGACTGGTAAGTCAATAATACTAACAAAGAGCATTATAATTAGGCTCTCTTGGTGTTCTCTTCTTAATGCCTACATTTTCCACCACTGATCTAGAAGACTCACCAATATTCAGGCTCTCTTGGTGTTCTCTTCTTAATGCCTACATTTTCCACCACTGATCTAGAAGACTCACCAATATTCACATCCTTCCTATACCCGATATAGTGAAATAATAATTTTTCACTAACTGCCTTTTAAAGTTTTCCCTTGTTTTCACCTGTGTGTAGTCTGTCCTCAGCAGAGACTCTGTGTACAGGGCACTTAATCAATATGCAACGCAGGGCGTTTTGGAGGTGAATCTTCTGTGGGTTCACAGACAAGCTGCATGCAACACGTTAACACCATGGGTGCCCATGAAATGTTTTCTCACAGTAAACTAGAGTGTAAATCTACAGAATTGCAGTTGCTCCTCACTGGTCCCCGATACAGGCGCTATTCAGATGCACAGTGTGGGAGATTACTCCCCTGAGAAAGCTGCTTCACACAAGGGCACTCCCACGGCCTGTCATCTCCGTGAGGAGCTCCTGCATTTCACCACTGTGCTGGCAGGTTGATCTCTTGCTTAGCCTAGCACCCTGGACGTGTTCTTAGCAGCCTCTGGACTCTCATGTAGCACATTTTCCCCAGTAATGTCAGCAGTGTTATCCTGATAGGTAAGATCTGCACAACAAACAGTTGTGCAAGAAAGATACCTGGCCCAGCTGCCAACAGAAAGGGTGCAAGTCAAGCCAACCCCCGGCTCCCCACACCTTCCCCTTGCACTTGCTTGTCCTGTCAGTGCCTGTGTGCAGCAGATCAGTGCTGGCCATAAGGAGTCAGAGAGTCAGTCAAGAGCAGGGTGAGTACAGCACTTCCAGTTCCTTCACGCCAGCATCTACAGATTCCATCCATGGGGCAGCTGTGCCAAACAGTGTCTCTGTTCTTTATGCCTGGCTGTAACCCATTGCAATATTCTGTTGATCTGCCATTCCACCAGCTCTCAGCACACGTCCAGCCTAGCATAGCTAGCACTGGAGCAGAAGACAATCTATTTCTCCTTTAGTTCCCTAAGGACTGAAGGATGCCAAGCTATGACTTGCAGTCTTACCAGGTCCTGCAGTTCTCGTAGCTGTTTTCCTGTAAGTCCCCCAATTCCTAGGTCATCATCATCTTCTTCAGGTTGGCTGGGGACATTCCCAGAAGAGGGGCCCTGTTTGATAAAGAACTCTTCATGCTGGTCTAGTAGCAATCCATGCAGCATCCAGGCAGAGAGCTGCTTATACATGACTCCATGACACACAGCCAGAATCCTGAGGTCAAGAGAAACAGACAGTGGGGTCTCTGCACACAGTAATCAAAACCCAATTGTACATCATCCTAGAAAGTCCAGTTAGTCAGGCAATACTAAGTCCAAACTAAGGAGAAAGCCTTAATTCCTGCTGTAAGCATGCTTTAGATACATAATGGGGACTGTGGCAGTTTTCCCTGCGTGCTACTCCTACTTTTATATCATGCAAGCCTGTAGTTTTCACAAGTAAGAAAATAATTTTGACACTAATTCCAGTTACTACAGAAGAATTAAATAATAGCTTTACTGTATCTACATACTTTTCAAGAGCACTGCGAACAGGAGGCAACCCCCCACAGCTATGTTTGTGGACTGTCTCCAATATCTGACATCCATGAATCTACAGAAAGAAAACACGGTTAGACTGGGCCTATTATTTGGATCTGTACTGACCTTTTCAGACATATAAACGCTACACTTTCGGCTAACAAGAAGATGCCTTAAGAAGCTGCACACATCTTAGAGAAAGAAAGATGTAACATATGCCATGTAGTGAAAAAAAGAGGCCTTCTATATGTGGCTCCACACCCAAGCTTCTCTCAAAATTTCCCTTAACAAAAAGTAAGTATCTCTGGATCCTGAAAACATTAGCTTCTGCCTTTTTTTTTTTTTTTTTTTCCAGGTGACGGTGGGAGAATACTGACTCAGAAAAGAAGAAATTCCAACCAGCATCATCTTGTACTATGAAATGTATTGTGATTATAAAATCCAACTCATCATAGATCATACTGACAATGAGGAAGTCAAATCCAGTGTAAATGGATTTGCAAAATAGTTATTCGATACTTACAGTAGTACTAGGAATAGGGTACCCATTGCTGAAACCACATTCTTTCCTAGTATTAGACGTCTGGGATAGGGGCAGAAAGAACTTTATCACCAAGAGAGGAAACCTATTAAGAGAAACTAGCTACAATTTTACCGTACCTTCTGAGTCTTGATCTGTTCAACCATCACCATCACAGAGGGGAAGAGTAACTGAAACTGCAGAACAAGGAACAAAATACTGAATTAGGTTGTTATGCAAGGGAGAGAAAAACTCTACTTGAGTAAGTGTGGACAATATCTGATGACAAGCATTTAATGAAACTGTCACCTGGCTTTCCCCACAAATTAGAAACACAACATGAAAATCTCTGGGAAGTATGTTCTCTCTCCACTGGACCACGATGCATGAAGTTACTGCATCCCACCTGCAGTTCAGGCTAAACACAGGCAGTGAGGAGTATGTGAGCATCAAGGTGGAGGACCTCAGCGACCTCAGCTTTATGTCAGAGCACAGGCGATCCTCTGAGCATGAATAAGGGACTACAGACGTGTTAAAAAGAAACGGCATGATGTGACAGACTAACCCTTATTTATCCCACCCACTTTCTTATTAGACTCAAGAAGTGACAAGAGTAACCAAAGAGCACGATGTGTTTACTAACATGACATACCTGGTCCAAGGAATAATTAACATGCGAGATAGAAAGATGTGGGTCAGCCAGAAACTGTAATAACAACAAAGCAAGGAATGAAAATTAAAATAAGGCATGGATAAGTAAAAAAAGCATGTTTGGCTCTATATTTCAAACCTTTAGTTCCCACAGCTTTTTTCATGCTCCACAGATTTCTGGGCTGTGTCCCATTTTAGCATAACAACCACTGGATGTTGACAGCTGCTAATCCAATAGAGATTAATTAAAACTTTTACAACTGAAAACAGAAGTCACAATAGTCTGAGGCAGCACTGGGCTCAGAGTCAGATGGGGCACTTCCTGAATTGAAGGTAGAAGAGACTTATTAGAATGAAGTGTCATTTACAATAACACCTCACAGGAATAATCTGGAAGATGTCCCTGATGTGGAAAGGAAAATACCCTTTTCTCCTTTTTAGTTACTACGACTTAGCATATTAATTGCAGAAATGACAACTTTCCACAATCTGTCCGCGGCAGGACAGCCTCTTGTTCCAAGTCTCTCTCCTTTACCTCTTGTTCTAGGTCAAGTAGTGCTTGTCGATATGGCTGCAGCACTGAATCAAGGCCTGTGCAGAAGGCTCGCAAGTAAATGCCATGTAATCCACTCTGGTTTTGCTGAGATGGATGATGGTCCTGAAACCAAACAATAAAATCTACATCAGCTCCCCAGTGCAGGTCTAAAGAGTAAAGGGGTTTCTGTGCAGCATTACACCAGCTGCCAGTGGTCCAAAGATGTTGGAGTGCACGTCAGCCCACCAGAAAGTGCCCAGAAGAAAAAAAACAACACAGAAGTTTGTCACAAGGAGAGTTACTTGAGCAGGGTTACTATTTAGCTCTTCTGTGGACACAGGCAAGTGCTGGGAACCACCGGTAACCTTGGTGCTTCTCTGCACTTATGCACACCTCTCAGATCTCGAGGCTCTTCACAAACCACGAGGACTCACGACAGCACAGGGACGAGCATCCTGTGCAGGTCACAAACCCCGGCCAGTCTGCGGTGACCAGAAATTATTACGGTACGCTTCTGCAAGAATGAGATTTTACACTTGGCCCATCCCACTTGGCCCGGCCTTAGGTGCCTCGCACAGAGCTTCCCGCGGCCCTGCTCGGGAAAGCCTTTCTCGGCGCGGGCGCGCTGCGGGACATCCGCGCACCGGCGGCCCTGGACCGGCCC
>NW_020799112.1:23248890-23253935 GCF_003259725.1 Athene cunicularia
GGCAGGCCGCTGGGCGCGTCGTCCTGCTCCAGGCGGGCGGCTCCGTCCCGTGGGTGCCCGTGATGGAGAGTGGTGGCCCGGAAGGTCCCTTCCAGGACGGCAGTAGCTCCGTACTTTCTAGGTTGATTTTTGGTATTGGTATTCCTTACCGGGTTACTTTATCAGTTTCGCATATTACTCGTCAGTGTTTTATCACTGCCAGTTTCACATTTCTCCAGTAATTCTATATTGCTTCCCTTCACTTTCTCTCTTAACCCAGGTAGTCTTTTAATCAGTACTGCCTACTTTCAAAATTGTGGAGTTATCTAATAAACTGGGATTCAGCAATCTCTTCATTTTCTTTTTCCTATTTTTGGCAGTGTTTTTCTTCATATTATTCTTCTTCACTTAGAATAAATCACTGAAGTATCATATAACAGACGTCTGTTTGAATTGTGCATTTTAAATGTGTATTGGGTCCATTGTTAGCTATTATATAGCATTAATAATAATAGCATTATCAGCTATTGTTATGAGCTGTGAAGCATTGGAAGAAGAATTTCTGTTTGTTCCTACAGGGATGAGCCAGTTCCTAATACATTGCCCCATCCTCTAAATAATTTTTTCTTGTAATAGAGTATCTCTGACATGTATGCATTTGCTCTCAGTCACTGTCTTTATGTGTAACTTGGGAGCCCCAACAGTATCGTTCTGTCATGTAGCACTATAATAAAACTATCCTTTTTGTATTGACAAAACTTCTATTGTCTGAATAAAAACTGAGGAATGAGACTATGTTGTTCCCCACTGACATAAACATCACTGTATACAATCGGGCCAGGAGAGACATGTGCCATCGCTGCTGTGCAGAAGCTGCATTTCAGGTTTAGCACTGCTGGCTTCAAACTTCAGTGCTGAGGTTGGCCGACCTTCCCTTGTTCGTGAAAGGCTTTGGTTCAGTCGCATGCTGCTGACCAGAAGTTCTGTGCTAACATTGATTAATGCCAAATTTAAACACTATTTCCAGTAGATTATAAAACTGAGCATGCTATAGATAGCTTATAGGTAGTTAAATATGTAGTGATGGCTAAATAACTGACCAAAACCTGTTTAGTCTGTGAAGACTAAATATGCAATTTAGTGGTATCTTTGTACAATACTATGAATGTAATGCTTTTGTTAACATAAACACATACTACATATTTAATCTGTTAAAGAAATCTTTCAGTCTAAACACAGTCTTCTGCAGCCAGAAGTGAAGCTTACAGCAGTATTCTGTCAAAAAAAGTGGAAAATCCCAAGTCTTCCTTAAGAACAGGGCAAGAGTAAATGGGGTGTAGAATTTATTAGAAAAGAAGGAACTTTATCAAAGGTGGGGGTTGAGGGGGAGCTAAATTTTGTGGAAGGTGATGAACTGTTTGAATCATACTGGGGATAAGATTGTAGTTAACTATGAAAGCAATTTAAATAGAGAGCTGGTGGCTTTTTCATCATTGGAGTCCTTCTTTGATGGTGAAAGTTACGGGTTTGATGCAGAGTGTATGGTATGTGGGCAGTGTTGCAGAATTGGTCAGACTAGATGTCTTATTGTGTCCCTGCTTTACAATCTGTAAATCTGGCTCATCCCCACTCACTTGCTTCGAGCTAAATATTGTGGTCTGCTCAGGACTTAAATTACTTTTTTTGTTTCCCATAGCCTATACATGAGAACAAATAGAAAACATGTAAAGCATTAAAAAGCAGATAAAAAAACAGGGAGTATGTGTCATGGGAAAAATTAATCTTGAATTACCCAATGTTTTGTTTTGTTTTGTTCTAGGTAGCTGTGAGGCTTCCTCTGACCTTACAGGTCTTCTAAGAGAAACTATACCTGGTATGTGGGGCCAAGCGGACAGTTCTCCAGTTCAGGAAGCCCTTTTGCCAGTACAGAGCTTGCCTGTGTTGCACTGTTACGAGGGGGGGAAGGAGAGGATTTAATCATTGGTACTCAGAGCGGGGAGACTGCCAGCTTGCTTCCAAAGAGTAAGGACTCCTCTGCTATTCCAGCAGCCTGTTGCTGTGCCCTAGCATCACATCATGGCTATCAGCAGAAACAGGCAGGATTTGGGCTCCATGCTTTTCTGTCACTTGCTCTCAGTCTTCCGTGGGGAGTCCTGCAGACACTGTGCATGCAGGGCAGTATCCCAGGCAGTTGCTGGGCCATTGAAGCCAGGTCAGGATGCAGAAGCAGTTGAGGAGAAATTTTGAAAGCCAGACTTCCCTTTTTGCTGCCTGGTTTGTCTGGTGCAGTGGAAGCATGTGGTATGGGGTGGTCTGCATTCTCTTGCCCCAAGCATGCAGCTGCTTTCCTTGCAGGTTTTCCAGAGCTTCATGCAAAGTTCCCTGCTGGAAGTACGGGCAGATCAGGGCTGTGGGAGTCATCTGGGCTGGCACTGAGAGTGCAGTTGTGAAGTAGCACTGGTGGGGGCAGGTAGGGATATTTGTGAGTATGTCTGTGTGTTTCTGTTAAGATGAGGTCAGTGACTTCTCTTGTTTGACCACTGATTTTGATCTGATGTTGGGAGATAAAAGGCAACTTTTGCTGTTGGCAATCCATAGGCTAACATGCAACCATATACAGAAGGGTAAGTATCATCAAGTATATAAGAGGTAGGAGTCTTCTTTATATATATATATATATATACACATACACACACGTTTTTCAATATATATGTACTTACTCAACCAAAATAGCTCCCTCCGGATTCCTGCAGGGCATTCTGACTCTGTAGGCACAGAACGTGAAGCTAAGCCAGGTAATTAGAGAAGACTGTGAAAATTAATAGGGATATAAACCTTATTATAGACATAGACTGTAGGATTTAAACTTATCTGGGATAAATGGGGTCAAAAGGGAAAGGTCATGGTTGGCTCTATCTGATGGAAGTACAAAAAATGGCATTAAGAGAAAAACGATTAATAAGGGTGAGATGGATCATCAGAATGAAGGATGCTGGGATGTAGAGTGGCAATAGTCCTGTTATTCCACCTGAGTTTCATGTGTGCTGTGGAGAGAATAAGTGATGGCTTGGAATTCTTAGTGCTAAATGGGACCTAGAGCAGATCCTGCTCCACCTTCAGGGTTGTTTTGCCAGAAATGAGGATACATGTGAACAGTTATTTAGCAGAAGGTTGTTTGAATGTGCTTTTATTTCCTAATCTTTTTTGGACTGCAAGACTGTAATACTTCGGGAAGGCAGGTGTGATAGCTGTATATACTATCCTGTCTGGAGGAGGATTTGAAGAGGTTAGAGATTCCTTATGTTTCAGTGGGATCTTTAAGTGACTACAGAATCACAGCTTCATAGTCTTCAGGTGTTCTAAACATTTTTTTTTCAGCACCATTCACATAAAAAGTCTTTCTCATAAAGGAAGTGACCAATAAATACCTCCAAAAGAACAGACAACAGTAGTTTAAGTAAAGGACTGAATTTTGGGGTGCTTGTTTCCCCTAGAAAGTCTAGTAATTAAGGCTAGTACTACTTTGTCTAGGCATTAAGACAAAGTACTTAAATTTTTTTTACAGAATAAATCACTCAAATTTTGAAACTAGAGAGAAATAGATGCCTCTGTAAGGCTCTTTGTAAGGCTATCTGACTAGTGCCTATTCAACATTAAAAAAAAAAAAAGACAAGGAGAGACAGTCAATTAAACATGTAGATAGACAAACCCTAACAAACAAGTTAGCAGAGACAGTAACAAGGACCAGAAATCTTAAATTAGGGGAGCTATTACAGGAAACACTGAAATAAAACCTTGAAGAGGTTTAGCCAGATTCTTTGATGATGTGTGATAATCATGTTTTAATTTTCTTATTAGAATGGGGCTTACAGGAAAGACTAAGTTTATGAGATCTTTTTGGGGAAGGATTGTGGGAGTGTGCAAAAAGTATCACAGGATTTTTAGGGGCAACAAAACCATTCTGCACTTAACAATCTACATATAAACATTATTTTAAATGTCTTCTTGTTCTATTACTGCAAAGTGGCCACATGTGAAGTTATGCAAATAAATGTTAATAATTAGAACTATAATTTGGTAATAAAACCTTTTGTTTTGGAATTTATGTCTGGCATTCACCTATGTTGTTACTCCTGTTAACTGCTGAACTGTGACATGTAACCCTTATAATCAACAAAACCAGCTTTCACCGAGTCTCCCTTTCATACAGATTCTTTAAAAAGAAGTATGTAAATGTACTTTTTCATGGACCTGCAGAATCATCGAGGTTGGAAGGGACCTCTGGAAGTCTCTAGTCCAGCCTTGCTTGAGCCGGTTGTCCAGGACAGTTTGGTTTGGAATAGCTCCAAGGATGGAGACGCCACAACTTCTCTGGGCAACTTGTAACAGAGTCTGACCACCCTCGGAGTAAAAATGCTTCTTACCTTTAAGTGGACTGTCACGAGTTTCTGTCCATTGCCTACTGCTTCTCGCCCTGTCCTCTCTCATCCTCTCCTCCCACGATAGATGCTCCAGGCCCATCATCGGTCGCTGAAGTGCTTCACTGGGCCTGTTCCATTATGTCTGTGCCTCCCGCGTGCCGGGGAAGCCGGAACTGGAGCCGCAATCCTAGATGTGGTTTCACCAGCCCTGGGAGGAGGGGAAGGATCACCTCCCTTACCTGTTGGTGGTGCTTTTCCTAATAGCGGCTATTGGTCTACCAGATTACTTCATTTGTGCTCAAGCGGTTACCTCTGGCAGCGAAATTGATGGGACTAACTAAAATGGTCACACTTGGCATCTTTGGTACTCTTGGACGAGAACTAGGGAAAGCAACAGTGAAAGACGAGCTTAACGCGGGGAAGAGAAGGAGCGCTGGGGGCCCGGCCGTCTCCGTGGCCGTGCTGCTGAGCCGTACTGGCGCTGTGGGGCTCCCGGCCTCACTGCGGCCGTTCTGCCAGGGGCTGCAGTGGGGCGGTCAGCGGAGCCGCCGGGACGGGCGGGCACAACCGCCCCCGCCAGGCCCGGGCTGGCTACCGAGGGGGGCTGATGCTGCCGGGACGCCTGTCCCTGGCACAAGCCTGGCC
>NW_020799112.1:23253985-23269507 GCF_003259725.1 Athene cunicularia
TTTTTTTTTTTTTTTTTTGGTTTTTTTTTGACGTGAGACCGTTGTATTGAGATACTTAACAGTAAGAGTGGAAGGAGCAGGCTTTGTCAGTGAGGCTTTAAACACACAGAATCTGGAAGATTTAGGCACATACCCCTCAGCTTGATCTGAAGATGACAGGCAGGTGGATCTGAACGATTCCCTTCCACTTGAGGACTGGGAGTAGCACTTCCCTCTTTTTATAGACACGAACTGTAAAGATACAGAAGGGGTTATACGATGTGAATGTATGTTGTCTGTCATTAGTCTTGGACTTCCAGAGTTGGAGGATAGATGGAGGGACGCGTGGTCACTGATGTGCTTTTGAGGAAAAGGCAAAGCTAGAAGAAAACAAGAAAATGAAGGACAGTTTCTAAGAAATTGGAAGGTGGAAGAAGTTGGATCACAGATTGAGGTCAGAAAGAGGAAAGATGACAAGTTTAAGTGACAGGGAAGGAAGAATAAGGAAACCAGGTCTCTTCTCTTGCATGTAAAGAACAGCTATATTTGGTCTCTTGTTTTTCTGACTCAAAACCTGTGATGAGTTTCTGTGGCAATGTTTGGATCTGACTTTTGGGGTACCTGTTCAGTTACATTCAGTCTTCCAACAACCTGAGAATGCGTTTTGACTATTTGCAGCTGTGTTGGATAACGAGAGATTAACAGCAGAGGAAATGGATGAAAGGCGACGCCAGAATGTAGCCTATGAATACCTTTGTCATCTGGAGGAAGCAAAGAGGTAAGAATAAGTGGTTTTGAAACTGCTGATGCTTTAAAAGAGGTTGTGAGATTTGGTAAGGGGAGTAATTTGGATGCAGCTTACCTCTCGTCTGTGTTTCTTAGTGGCTTAAATGGATTAATCTTAAAAAAAAATCCAAACAAACAAAGCCCACCGAAACAACCAACCTCTGATGTGCGTATCAGATATGTTCTTAAAGATTTTTTTTTGACAAGGACTCCGCACCTCTAGTGCTCCAGTATTCCTAGTGCTGGATGGGTTCTCCCTGTCATCCAACATGAGTATGTCTTGCTGCAGTTTTACCTCGCTGCTTCTCAGTGAACATGAAGAAGAGGTTATTCTCTTTCTCATAACTGCAGCCTTCTACAAACTTAAATTGTAACTGTGTATTTCCCTTGCACTTACCTTCTTAGACTGAAAACCCTATTCTTTCATATTTCTCTGTGGGTCCTGTTTAACAGATCTGTAGTACTCTTCCTTGGATTGTTCTGACTTCACTCACTTCCTATCTTTCTGAAAGTGTGCTGCCAAAGCAGAGAGAGGCTTTCCAGCAGGGCTGTTTACATGCATACTTGCAAGAGCACAGGGATTGTTTTGTGTACCCTGATAGATAGGCCAGTATTGCACATTGTGGCATGGTATCTACATTTTCATAACGGTATGATGTGGTAGAGTTCTGTTGTCTTGCAACCCTTTTCCTTGAAGGTGTACTGCTGAAATTTGTTCCGCGTCCTGTACTTAGTCTGTTGTATTTTCCTGAGTGTGTTACCTTTCACTTGATGCTGCCTAATTTGTTTTTTCCCCGATCTTTGTTTAATGTGTTGAAATAATTTTGATCTTACTGCTGTCCTCCACCGTGTGTGTAGCTTTTGTCATCTCTGTGTTTAAAAGCATGTAGGCATGCTGTAGTTCTTCATTCAGACAATTCTTCAGAAAGTATGATCAGAAGATGCTATATATCTGCTATTAAAGGAAAAGGAACGAACATTAAAAATGGATGCATGAAGTCTTACTGTTGGTGTTTTTAAAATCTTTTTGCTAACATTCAATCCTATATGCTGTACGTGGAGAATAGGAACGAGACAGACCAGTTTTCTTCTGCTTCCCTTCATGACACTTGGTTTTTTTCATGCCTTTGTCTAAATTGAATTTTTTACTGTAACTTAAAATGGTTTTTGAAGCTGAGATTGAGACCAAAGACAGGTTTTCAAGAACAAGATTAGAGAAAAAGGGGCAAGGTAATGTTTGTTTTGGTGACTCCCCCTGCCCCCAGCACTTCTGAAAGTAAGGCTAGTGTTTCAGTTTGCATTTTGTAATTAGTCAGGAGATGGATTGTGAACATTTTGTAATTAGTGAGGAAATGGATTGTGAGCTCAGACTTTCCTTGTTCCCGCAAAGATCTAGGCAAACTAGCCAATGTATGTGCCACAGAAGATCTGGAGCAGTAGAAAAGTACAGACCATGCATAAAAACGTTCGAAATGGTCAACGGCATGTTTTGTCATGGCTCACCAAATACTTCAGTCTGCCCTTGTCATTCAAAAGATGATATGGATTAAGAGCCAGAAAACCTTGTCTTCCACTGGCTGGGTGATGAATTTTGGATAAATTTGTGTAAGCCTTCCCCAGCAAGACAGACATGTTCCGCTGCAGTGATTTTACTGTGGAGGAAATGCTGAGTTTGTATGAGTTCGGTGCTGTCAGAGTATAAAGAAGGATTTGACTCCAGGATTTTAATAGTTTATGCTGCCTTATCAAGAATATATTGTATATTTTCGAAGGGGAAGGGAGCACTCAGTTGATGCTATAGTCTTTCAGGTGCTTCATAACAATTGTCACTACTATAGATTCACAGAAGCTGCTTAGTTCTTAGGAGATGATAATTTTCTGTCCATATGGATTTGGATGAGGTTTGAAGTAGTGAGAAAGATCTGACTATAAAGCAAAATCATTCCTTCCCTTTGAATCCAAAGTCTTTAGGAGCAAATGCTGGGCCACAGGGGGAGGCGAGTTGTGCTGTAGTCACTGTCTGTGCTTGAAGGAGCCCCAGGTCTATCACTTGTGACTCTGTCATTGGCCTCAGAGTCAATGCTTTCTGAGATTCCTGTTCTCTGTTCAATTCGACATCCAGATTTGCAAAAAAATCCACACAAAAATGTTTAACACCGCGACAGTTTTAATATTTTTATTAGGCTCTTGCTTAATCATGGGGTCTTACTCTTCAGATAAATCATCTTTGACTCTCAAGTTTCTTGTCCATCTTATCTCAGCCTGTGAGTATTGCCTTGATACTGATGAGGCTGAGCAGCTGGGCATTTGATTTTGCCACACCTTGTCAGAAACAAGATGTTTTCACTGTGTTGTCTCTGGATGAGTCGTCCAGTGTTTCAGATAACACTGCCAGTGTGCTTTGTGAAGAATGAAGCAACAGCTGCATCCCTCACAATGCAAGTGATGGTGTTACAGCCTTCCTCCTATCCACCTTGGCAGTCAGAGCATGCACTTGTTAAGTGAAGAGCTTGAAGAGCTTCAAATACACCTTTTCCAACCCTCAACCCATGTGTGCTTAGGGCTGGCAGGGTGTGAGACAGCTGAAGAATGCCCCCTCCTCCTCTCCCCTGTAAACATATTATATTACATTATGCTATCACGTTTAGACACTGTAGTTTATATTCAGTTTTTTTTTTTTAATAATGTAAAGGCCCCTAAAATTATGTGAGTAATAGCATGCTGATTTGCATTGCATCGGCATTGTCAGGGGCTTGCTATCCCTTTAACCAAGCAATGGATACGGAACCTAGAAACAGAAGTGAATGCTGAAAGAAGAAGGTATGGTGAAAATCGGCTAACACCTAATTTCATACTGAAATGAAAAATCCAGAAAAGTCTGGATTTCTGAACTGTCTGATGTAACAGCACATGTGCAGTAGCTTTGAGTATTTACTGAAGTTGTTTGGATTACCTGTCTGCTAAGGAGCATACATCAGAGGCATTATCAGAGGACTATCAATAACTTGTACTTATTTAACTGTATTCCAGCCTGGTTTGTTTTTTTCTTGAGCTGTCACTGCTGTTCTATTGTTATTTAGCAGATTTTTGACTTCGACCACCGATGTGCAACAATCTTGTGAAACAGGCATGCTTGCTAGTTGGAGAGAGCCAGACAGAGTGTGCAACTAAGTTGCTCAAGACTGTGAAAGATGTTGAAATGAAAATTGGAGCTAAAATGAAGTTTGTGAATAGAGGGACTCCTGTACTGTGCTTGGACCAGATACCTCTTCCTTGAATAAGAATGGCTGTATTGAATAAGTGTTGTTTCATACTTCAAGTTTGGTGTTTCCTATTTGGTTGGTGGTTTTCTGGGTTTTGGGGTTTATTTTTGCTGTCTCCAAATCAGAGTAGTCTAAAGAGAAAAGCTGTGGCAGTGGATGTTAAACTGTAAGTACTGCTCTGTTGTGTTGTGACATGTTGTGCTCACAAAAGGGTAAGGGTATGCTTGCCTGGAATAGAAGCAACCTGAGAGAACTTTTTGTCGTCCTTGTCTAGAAGTCAGGCTGGTGCACTATAATATTCTTCATCTGTGTGGTGTGATTGTCTTTTTTCCTACCTGAGCTCTATGTTGGCATATTTTGGCATTTTCATGATGAAATGAGCATTTAATCAGTTTGGCAAAGGCTTTTTCAAGCTTTGTCTTTCACTCTGGAATATTTTAGGTTCTCCAAGTTGGAAACTAGAATGTGGTTGGCTGTTTTCTTACCTGGCTTTGCAGGGTGATGGTACCATGCTTTTCCATTTGGGATAGTACAAAATATTTTCATTCTCAGTTACGGCCTAGCACGGTGTGAGCATTTTAGTGCCCAGATTGTATGTCTTCCAATAACTGTGTGACTTCCATTGTGCCCGAGCACTGTGTTTCTTCTCGTATGCATCAGAGATGGAATCTGACCAAGTGACCATTTTTGGGGTTTCTTGTAGAAGATGCTCCCTATTGAGCAAGAAGAGGATGCTGCTTGATCTTTATTGCTGATTTAATCTGTTCAGGATTGAAGTGTACTGTCTGTGATTTTGTGGCAACCTCTTTCTTTCTAACAGACTGGAAGATGTCTTAGTGTAAACTGATGGTAACATTGAGAGAAATTTGTATTTTGTCCTGTGTGGTAAAGTCTGAAGGGTCTTTCCCATTGATTGTTTTTCTGTAAGAATTACCTCCCATCTCTCCCATGCATGCTCTCTATCTTTAAAGTGGGGAACAGTTTTTTTTGACTGGGATGACTTGTGCATGTCTTCATGCCAAAAATAAACCTAAATTGTTTGCCAGGTGACTCAGTGAAGTTTTGTTTCCTAGAAGAAACCTAATGTTTGAAGAAAAAAAATCTGGTCTTCATCTTTCTGCGTTTCCCACTTTTTGTTTGAAAGTGTTTGGATTGATATCTTTGTCTCTTGGAATTTAGAATAGTCATCCAAGGTCTGCTTAAACAGGTTTCTTTGTCTTCAGAGGTGTAGGGTGCTTGGAAGAGTGAAAGGAAAGAGTTGTAGAGGATACCACTTTCTGGACAGATTGAACACATCTAGAGTTAGGCTTAGATGAGAAGCTCTGTAAAGCTTATTCTGTGAATAACTGTAAAGCTGGTTCACCAGTTTCTGTAAGGGTGTAGATAGCAGCTGTTGAAGGAGCTCCTGTTTGAAGATAAAATACTTAAAATAGTACGCAACAGCTTGAATCTGCTTGTGAAGATGTGATAGTTGGTCTTGTATACAGAATTAATCTCAAGAGGCTGCTTCATTGCAAACCAGAGGTTTTTTCAGAAAGGTGATAAATTGCATTGGTTCTATTCTTTTATTAACCCGAACTTGGAAAAAATGAGGGAGTTAAGTTAAAGTCTGTCTCTTATGAGCCTCTGTTAAGAACAAGGCTACAAAAGAAAGCTGGGTGCCAGTAAGGTAGTTTGAGAAAGCAGAATTAGTCTTTTTCACTTACTTTCTTACAGTTCTCAGTGTGTCTCAGATAAAATATTCTGCACACAACTTGTTTATTTAAATTTTGCTTAAATTAATCTTCAAATTAGATAAGGTAAGTTTCCTGTGTGTTTTGAAGCTGCAGAATTAGTGCACTACCTCTTGGAGGATTCTGAGGATGGAGTGGTAACAGTAGCCTGTGGAGCACAGCCCAGAGTGTCACAGTCCTGAGTGTGTGAACTGGAGCTGCAGTTAAAGAATTTTTGTTGTTGTTGTTTTGCTTTGTTTTGCTGTAAATATCAGTAACTGTGGAGTCCCTCACATAATAAGAAAGGTGAGGATTGTTTTAGGTTTATCTCTGAGCTCGTTATTTTTTTCCTGCTTTTTGTTTGTTTTCTTTTTTGCTTTCCCAGACTTAGGCAAACCTGACTTTGTGGGATGGGGTTTCTTTAACTTTTAAAGATACTTCTATCTGCATTCATATTCTAATGTCCAGAGTGTACGCAGCCCAGATACACTTTAGCATCCTTCAATGATTTATTAGCAATTAATTGTATTACTTCAGAAGCATAGGAATTTACTGCAACTTTGTGAATAACAGAAAGAGAGGATAGTGCAGTAGATCTTAAACTGTTGAGGCCTGATATGAAACATACTCTGTAGTTACGACATGTGAAAGCTCTTTTGCCTTGTGCAAAATATGTGCCTGCATCTATATTTAATCCATCAGATCATAATGGTCCCTTCTAATAATTGTTGGCCAGTATTGCATGCTGGAAAAGATCTAAAGATGTAATTAGTTATGTTCAGAAAGCATCTGCAGTAATTCAGTCAGTAGCTTGCAGTACAGTCTAAGAAAGTGTTCCTCTTATTGGTGAGGTCTTCAGACGTAGATGGGAGGCAATCTGGGGCTTCTGAATGACGACTGACTGGCATGCCCATGTTTCGTTTCAGACATATAACTCTTTTTTTGGAGTTCTTTTGTTTTTCTAACTGTAGAATGAGGCCTTTTAAACTTTTCTTCTTTTTTAAAAGCATTTATAATACTCAAGTATGATTTGACTTTTCCAGTTGCAGAATCAAGAGAGAAATAAGCTTATTCATAAGTTGAAGTATGTGTTTGTATGTGAGGAGTCCTGATATCTTCATGTATAATTCAAGTCACAGCATTACAGGAACTGGAATTTGGTTGAAAATGACTTCTATAATTGCCGCCAAAAGTGATGCCTCTAGATGAGGTGAGTGGGTCAGAATTGACATAGTATAATTTACTCTCACGTGGCATAAAAATGATTCCTCTTCTTATTCCAGGCTAATCAAAACTTTTTTCTTCATTTCCTTGTATTTCCATTTTATTCTCACTTGTAAATTTGGTCAGGTACTGTTTTTTGGGTTGGTTGTTGGGCTGTTTTGGGGTTTTTTGTGTGTGTGTGGTTTTGTTGGTTTTGTTTTTTATTTTCTTCCTGCTTCTGACAGATAGGATGCAAGTCCCATGTTAGATTCTAATCCATGAATATTTTAAAATAGTATTTTATTATCAGTAGTTGTGAGTTGAAGTGGCTGTTGTTTAGCTCTCGCCACTTCATCTGGGGCTTCTTGTCAGCTCCTGTTTGGACTTGAGGACTTATTTCTCTACAGTTCCTGTACTGTTTCGTTGATGATCTCATGCTGCTGGCAGGGAGTGGCTGTCTGGACTGGAAGTGTCTTGGAATGCACATTCAGAACTATATTTTTCTGAAGAAGTGGGTGGAGAGAGGTGGGGGGAGGACAGTGGTGGAGTACCACCATTTCTGCCTCACTCTGAATACTTATTTTATGACTCACTGGAAATAGTAATGAAAGGCAGGCCAGCAGGAGAGAAACAGCTGTTTGCACAGAATTCAATTCAGAGACTAGGGGTTTGCTGTTTGGATGGTGGTTTCTGAAGGAATATTGTATGTGATGCAAGAAGAGAGCAGCCCAAAGCCAGTAGTTGTCACGCAGCAGTTTGACGATTGGGTACTGTGGAGTGCTGCTTATAACCCTTATTTGTAAGAAATCAACTTAGTTTTGAGGGATGATAACTTTAGGGATGCTGTATCTTCCAAGCATTTAAGCCTATTTAGTTTATAATGATAAATGTGCCTTGAGAAAGATTTTATATGTGATAATTAAGTTACTCCCTGTGGTGCACGTGGCACTCATCTGAAGGCTCTTCAGGTCAAATCTTTTTGGCACACGTGGCAGATGTGATCGGATCCCCATCAGCAAGAGCAGTTAAAGTAATTTTTACCAGTTGTTGGCAGTGTTTGCAAGGGAAAAAAGATTTATCATATTTACTTTTCGGGGGTGGGGGTGGTGGGGGGAAGGATTTCAATGCCAGAATATTAATATGGTCTTTTGTTCACCTACTTGTTGCTAGGGAGGGTACATTGATCATTGGGAAAAATCTGGTCTGTTACTTGCTAATCCTTTGCTTTTTTGTATCTTTGAACTGAGAATGACTCTGTGGGTAATGAGCATGTTCTAGGCCCTTTTAGCTGTGGGCAGCACTGGTTTTCCTAGCTCTTTATTTGAGAAGCTCTGTCTTCTCCTGCACAAACTGATCTGAAGCTCATTTAAATTTCCACCTACTTCTCTAAAAGAGAACACTCCTGATGTGATAAATTTATTTCGCTTCGTTCTTGTTACCTCTCTGTGAGATCTTCTTTTGTCTTATCGGGTGTTTCCTTGATTTATTCAGAATTTGTAGAATTAGTTATTTTAGAGAGGTTTTTGTTTGGGATTTTTGCCTGGCTGTCTGTTGCCCTTGCTCAGGGCGTGCTTCTGATCTTCTCTGAGAACGTGTGAAAAGTCTGTGATTGACTGAACTAAAAATGTTTGAGATTCATATGTAGATGCAGCGATCTGCTGGAGTATGAGATCCCTCTTAATAAAATGAATAGCATGATTTGTCAAAAAAATGCCATACCTGCGGTGTTGGCAGTGCTGAGTGGTGCAGAAGCCTTTAAGCCATAGCTTTGTACGTTCTTTCAGATGGCTTATGCAGACGCGGGGGGGATGGGGGGAAGAAGTGTTGCCCTTTTGCTCCGGCCAATTTTCCTTCTGCTGCAATGGTGCTGTGGGCATGCGTGTTTTCCTTGGCACGGCTGTAGGGAACTGCAGTAGAAGGGCTGCATGGATGTGAATGGCACATCTAGATGTGGAGGCACCACACGCAGCAGGAAGGGCTGTTGGAATGACCTGTGTTTAAAAACTCCCAGATTAGCAGCTAGTCATCAAGACCCCAGCACGTTTGCATTCAGTTGGGGTATACCGTTAGGAGGCAGAGCACAGTGAACAAATCCTGGTGAGTCATGGAGGTGGTACAGGACAGAGGTAGATATCGCTGTCAGCTACAAAAGGGCATGAAAAGGCCTATCTGTAACCTGTAAAATCTGCATGCCCTTGCCAGCAGAGGAAGGGACCAGGAGATGCGAGAACCTGACATCCTGGACCTCCTAATGCTGGTTGTTGGGCCAGGTGTAATGGCCCCCTGCTGCGTGGACAGCTTGAACATCCTTGTGGTTTGCCTGATGGCTGGACAGACTTTTTGGGTGCCAAATGCTTTCTGGTGCTTGTGAGTATGAGACTAAGTGAAACCTGTTTTGTTTTCACATTTTATGTCAAATACAATCAGTAATGCTGTATTTTGCTATTGTTGGTACAAGAGTGTGACTGCATTTCCTGCTCGTCTGCCACTTTCCAGCCTCAGCAGACACTGGCTTTAGACCTACACTGAATGCAAGAGCTTTTTCTTTTCTGGGGCAAGTAACAAAGATTTCCATTTCAGCTTGTTAGATTTCTCAAAACCTTTTGAGTAGAAATTAAGAATGCTGCTTTTGATAAAGAACTGGAGAAAATTGTGAACCAATGGACAGGCAAAACATGCTTTAGGAAACACATCTTGCTCAGTAGAACATTTCAAATTACAGTTCTGATTTTGTGGTGATTACAGGTGTAATTATAATGGTTGTAAATGTACCTTATTTATTATGTCACACTGATTTGAGCAGAGCCCAGTGTGTTCATAGGTATGATTTCAGATTTACTTGCTTTGGAAGACTTAAGGGGGCTGATCTTGAATACTATCTCTTGATGATGATGATGATGATCTCGTTTCCCAGGGGGATGTTTATTACACGTGTACTTGAATATGTTCTTCCTTTACCTTGGACACCTGCTGTCTGGAATGTGCTGGTGTCCCTTGGTCCACTTTTGTGAGCCTTGTTCCTGTAGGATGAGTTGACAGGCAAAAGATGGTAATGTTTGAAATTCTGTGTCAGTGCAGGATAATAGACAAGATGGGGGAAAGCCAGTGATACATTATGCAAATACTGACCCTGAGGGTGAGCAAACCTGGTGGGGAGTTGGGGAAGATTGTTTTGTTGTTCTGAGTGGAATGCTTGGTATTCTGAAGGTCTTTGTGTGATGTGATTTGTCATTTTTGTAGGTGGCTGGTTAGAAGTGTTCACTGGCTTGTTTTCAGCTTCTGATGGCAGTTACGCTGTGATCACTGACATTCGGTTTGACAGAGGGTTCTGCCCTCTTCTTGCAGTTTTTCTACTCTCGACCAAATTCTTGCCAAATTTTCCTGTTACAGCAGCTGCATGAATAAGATGTTATTGCAACCTCTATTGCTTGAGGATGATGATGTCATTTACTGCAAGATGCACTTTTTGTCTGTACATTGATATGGCAACAGGCAATGGGAGAATACCCATTGGATTACTTTGAAAGCATGAAAAGATCACCTTGTTTCAAGAATTTGTACCCACAGTGTGAGTGTGCACATGGACATCATATCTTGGAGATGTGTTTGAAGAAAGATCTTGATTTTGGGCAAATAGCCAGCTTATTTCATGGTTATGAGAAGGAGATGTGTAAAGCAGTCTAACTGTAAGACAGCCTAACAGCGTTAGTAGAGCACAGGTTTAGACAGGCTTATTTTTCGAATTAAAATATATTGGTATAGTATACAGACAGTGTTGCAAAGACTGGAGTATAATATCATATGCACCTGGAAAGAGAATCAAACTTTATGCCTCTCCAGTCCACCTCTAGGTCTCCTTCAGGAGGAAATACAGTATATTCAGCTTTCTTGAAGAAGGAGACAACACTCTTCTGAAACACAATTGGTAAGGGACCACTAGAAGTAAGCAAGGAGTGCTGGGGTGCTGACATGCTGAGAAGACTCCTGTGGTTCTGACCCGTGATCAAGAACTCTGTGGCCAGTGCTCCCAGACATGAGGCTCAGAAGTTTGCACTGAGTTTCTGTTTGCAGCTTTCCTGCTAATGAAATCGGTGAGGAGTGCAATACGCAGAATGTGACATGATCCTGTGAACAACTGAGCTTCAACCAACACGTGGCATTGCTAGCAGACTGATTACAAGTGGTACTGGTTACCTTTTTGCTGTTAGTGTTACGTGCTTTATTAGAGTTCTTAATGGCTGTAAGTACTGAAACAGTGGAAGTGACCACCAGGTACAGACCCAGAGGGTGTGTTGGGCCGCAGTCTGGTCTCAGAGTTGAAAAATGTCACTGGCTAGATCTGTGTACAAAAGGAAGAGTCAGTGTCTTGAAATTCTAGGTCAGCTGAAGGTTAGCAAAAGTTATTTCTGGTCTCTGCAAATAATTAATTTTAGCTTGAAATTACTACTACTTAGTGATGATCAAGAAGTGAGCTTTCCTCATTGCTTGATAAAGAACACCTTTTTTGACTGTTAATGCCTTTCTGTGTTTTCTATGCCATGTTCTATTTTCTTTTTGTGCTGGAACATACTGCATAGTAGTCCTGTCATGAAATGAGCAGTGTTCCTTACAGGTTTTGTCCAGTTTTTAACTTGTCTGCTCTACTATTTTTGTTTATTGAATTGAGTATTCTTGCAAAAATGTATGGAGAGATGGGTTGCTAGTTATTCCTCAGGCTTATGTATAATCAAACAGAGTGACGTTTTTGGCTTTTTTTCCACTGTTTTGGGGCTAGCCAGACTTTCAACGCTGTTGCAAGTGTAAGAGCAAAATACATGTGTGTAATCAGTGTTAAGTTTCTGCTGCGTCTAAACTCCAGTTCTGCATAAAATTTGCCTATGATACTACTGAAAAATGTGACATCTTTGTGTAACTTGTCAAAATCCTTGATGATGCTGTATTGGGAAAGAGTAAACAGGTTGGTAGTTGAGATGACTGATGTTAATTTTTTCCAATCCTTGCTAATGGAGCAATGTGTCATTTAGAAATTTGAAGACAGCATTGTTCCAGAGACTGGCTGCCTGACAATACCCAGTGTTACATTTTTAGTGTCCCTGTCTTCTCAAGGAAGGCCTTGCTCTAAACCAGCTGATGGTAGTACTTGCATGTAGATATTCAAGGATCGTTTTGGGTGGGGGGGAGGGGGATCTGCATTTCATAGCAGTAGGACAGACTGGTTAGAAAGGTGCAATTACCACTTTAATTTGAGCTAGCTTCAGTAAAATTGGAGGGTCAGTATTACCTATGCGGCCATGTGATTAAATTTGAGTAAGGAATTAATTCTGGGTTAAAAATTATCTTTTCTGTGCTGGAGAGAGGGAGGGAGTGTAGTGGAAACTGCTGAAATAGCAAAAAAAATGTCAAGATTTCTGTGGAAAGCTTCTTGATGACCTATTGTTTCAATCCCTAATGTCTAAAGAGAGTAGAGGTTGCTGCCTCTCGACTAGGTTCCCCCCTGCCCTGTGAGACTTGAGAAATGATTTTCTCTTGTTCATCTGGAAATTCTTCATTTATTTCTGCCTTTTAAGGATGACAGGTGTTAATTTTAATATGAGTATGTGAGCTTTTAAATGTAAAAGGTACTGCATAATGCTTTCTGAAAACATGGTTTTGTCCTCTGGCCTAGCAAATGGTTAAGCAATGCCGCACCGAGGGGAGCGTTATTGTATGTAAATTGTCCTAGTTTTGTATTTACATTAACACCCACTTAGGAATCTGTTGAAACAGGTATGAGACATTGAGACAGCTTATGTTCTAATTATGGGCTATTTATCTTCATTTATGGAGATGCTTAAACAGAACTCACTGCCTCTACCTCCTTCCTTAGGGCATTTAAAGGGTTCAGTCCATGTCCCTTCTACTTTCATTTTAGGGCTTCCTAGGTTGAACAAAGCGGATCGTGTTCTTTCGTTGCCCCAGTAAGCTTCTTGAAGAGGGTATTATGAACCCTGTTGCTAGCATTTGGACTCTTCCAGGGTTTGAGTAGCTCTGCGTCCTCTCAGGAGTCTTTGGTTGTGATGATCTAAGGCATGCAAGTGATGTTACAGAAAGCTCTTGCCCCACTCAGAAGGAATGGGGTAAAAGGTTGCTTGTGGGGGCGGGAAGAGTTGGACTAGATCTCAAGAGGTCCCTTCGAGCCTCAGAGATTCTCTGAAGGTTGCGTTGAAGGAGAACAAGAAATGCAGCCATATGGGATGGGCGAAGAGCATGATGTGAATGATAGTGTTTGACTTGCTTTACAGTATCTTATGGGTAATGGTCAGGAATGTCACGTGTTCTCTATCACTCAGTAGTTATCTGCATTTTGCTAGAACTTACAGTTCAGGAAGAACTAAGTGTTTTGAGAGGAAAGCAGCAAAATCCAGGAAAATAGTAGTTTGCAGAAGAATGTCTTTTTTGTAGCTCACATACGGAAGTTGGCCAGGTGTTCCCAGGAAACTTGTCTTCCTGGTAAACGGTACTCCTTGTTGCTTTTCCAGGCTCCCTGTCCTGCTGTGGGTTGCAAGCCCCCGTTTTCTTGAACTCAGGCTGTGCACCACAGTGTAATGGTGTCTCATTTGGGATTTAAAGTGCTCTCCAAGTTTAACTGCCCTTGATCCACAGGTCTTCATTTGCACTAGAGACTTCTTTGAGAACATTCTGTTCAGTAAGCTGTGGCAACCAGCTTGATTTTTAATCCCTTTAGGAGAGTGTTTGCATTCCTACTTATAAAATTAACCCGCGGAATTATGACAGTCTAAGTCACAAACTATATTTATGTCACATTATTAGGAAGCATGGTACTAAGCCTCTTAATATAGGAGACTTGCAGGAGGCTTAATATAGGAAAAGCCTTCAGGAAAGCTAATGCTTTACAGGCTAAAACAAGGCTCACATTAGCAACTTCCTATATATACTTTTTCCACTTCGAAGTTGTTACTTAATATTTGAATGCACTATACCTGAAGTACTAAATGTAAGGTCCATAAGACTTTTTGAAGTTACTGATGCTCTTTTCACTTGGACTAGAGGGACCGAGCATCCTTTGCCTTGTGTAAGCTTCTCTAATATGGGGTATTTTATTTGGAACTCTTCTGATATGTAGCTGCCACCATCTATGGCTTCTGTGTGTCCTGAGTGGTGGGGTTTTTTTTTGCCTTCTGCACTTCCATCCATCTGCATAGAATTTGTAAGCTGTTCACATTGAATACTGAACTCCTGTCAAAACCTGTTGAACTGGTTTTGCTTTCTGTAACTTGTACTTTGACTCAGTTCCTTACCACCTTAACGTGTCCTTCAGGTTGTATTTGTTTTCTGTACCTTGCAGGCTTTGCGTAAACAGTCTTCCTATTGCTTTCCCGAGTTAGATGACAAGGAACTGCAAGGAAAGATGCGAGAGAACATGGCTGTGCATCATCTGGTGTTTGGTGACTTTCTCATATGTGAATAGAAGGCCCAAAGAAGGGCCATGAAGATGATAAAACTGCTGGAGAACCTGTTCTAAGAGGAGACACTGAGGGAGTTAGGTCTTTTCACCTTGGAGAAGAGAAAGCTCAGGGAAGACTTCATCACAGTTTTCTAGTACTTAAAGGGCAGCTACAGATTGGGAAAAGGCTCTGTCTTCACAAGGAGCCATATGGAGAGGATGAGGGGCAATGGATGCACCAGGGAGAAGTTTCATCTTAATACAGGAAATAATTTTTTTTTTTTTTGTAGTGAGAACAATCAACAACGTCCCCAGTGATGTTGTAGAGTCCCCATCACTGGAGTAGGTTATCAAGACGTGACTGGACAGGGTGCTAGATAATCTCATCTAGGCTTGCTTTCCCATGGCAGGTTGGACCCAATGATCTTCTGAGGTCCTTTCTAACTTTGCCTGTTCTGTGGTTCTGTGAATAAATCAGGCAGTGGGGTGAATTACCATTTCCAGTTAGTCAGGTGCTATCAAAGGGTACATAAATCAGTCCTCTGACTTCTCGCAGCTTTTTAGAAAAGCAAGTAGAACCCACAAAGAGTGTGTGAGACTTGAGGCTTGGAAATGTCATTTTTATGTACCTTTCCAAATAGTTTCAAGTGCTTCTCCAGAATACAAAAGGATATTTCTTGATTTCTGCAGAGTATCCGCTCTTGGGGGTGAGTTTTTCTCCCTCTGCAGAAATCAAGAAATATCCTTTTGTATTCTGGAGAAGCACTTGAAACTATTTGGAAAGGTACATAAAAATGACATTTCCAAGCCTCAAGTCTCACACACTCTTTGTGGGTTCTACTTGCTTTTCTAAAAAGCTGCGAGAAGTCAGAGGACTGATTTATGTACCCTTTGATAGCACCTGACTAACTGGAAATGGTAATTCACCCCACTGCCTGATTTATTCACAGAACCACAGAACAGGCAAAGTTAGAAAGGACCTCAGAAGATCATTGGGTCCAACCTGCCATGGGAAAGCAAGCCTAGATGAGATTATCTAGCACCCTGTCCAGTCACGTCTTGATAACCTACTCCAGTGATGGGGACTCTACAACATCACTGGGGACGTTGTTGATTGTTCTCACTACAAAAAAAA
>NW_020799112.1:23269557-23277358 GCF_003259725.1 Athene cunicularia
GCCTGCCTTCAGCAAGATTGGAGGAATTCTTGCGAATGAACTTTCTGTGGATGAAGCAGCATGTAAGGAAAAAATGGGAGTGTTGTTTTGTGTGATTATTCAAATCGGCAGATGATTTTTTTTTAAAGTGTTGGGTTTAATGCCTCCTGTTGTAAGACAGTACAGGTCTTTTGGAAGACTGGGAGGAGGGTTTTCTTCCTTACCTTAGGTGTTTTTATTTTTTCTTTTCTTTCTGGAACATGATGATTTGACTAGCTAGAGTACACTACTAGGAAGTAGGCTGCTGTTCTTTGTCAAGAACACAAAGCCATGATGGAGTGAGAGGTACTTTGATAGTTCTGCTTTCCAGTTAATTTGCAGATAATTATTCTGCTCTTTCCAGTTAAGTTCTCACTTTTTAACAGAGCTGTTGTGTTTGGGGCTAACTGGCAAACTGTGACTTGTTTTTCAGTACATGCTGCTGTCATTGCCATTAATGAAGCAATTGACCATCAGGTTCCAGCTGACACTCTTATGGCAATGAAGAACCCTAATGCCATGCTAATAAATCTTGATGATCAACTGGAATCCATTTACCAAGACACACTCTACAGAGCAAAGCAAGACAAGATGGAGAATGCTAAAAACAGAGTAGGTCAATTCTTCTTTCAAACCATCTATTTGCATGCATTGCAATTCTGTATTGCAGTGTCCCATTTCAGGTGAGAGTGTTTTCAGCTGTGCTAGGGCCCAGTCATTTTTGTGTAAAGTTTGTCTCAGCCATTCCAACCAGCTACTTTTTTTGCTTGATCGAAAGTTTCTACACACAGGGACTTTGTAATCTGGACATTCAGAGCAGAGGATTCAATTGTCCATGTTGTAAATTTTATGAAGGATTTTGTGAGACATTAATTAGGAAACATATTCCAGTTTTGAGGGTTGGGAAAGTCTAGAAGTGTGAGTGAGAGTTGGGGAATGAGAAGCCAGCAGAAGTTGGAAAAATCTGGTGTGTTGCCCGTTTCCTGCAGAAAACCACTCCCTGTTGTGGGAGGGCTGTCAGCAGGAACATAAAACTATTTACTGCTGTTCATTTTTGTGAGTGCTAGTTCCCAAGATACCTGTAGTTTCCCTTTTCTATTCCCACTGCTTCCAGGCTCTCCTGAAATCCCCTCCATTGTGTCTGTTGGAGACGTCTGGTTGCTGACCTGTTTCTGTGATGAGTTACTGTGGCAACCTTATTGAAAAGCTTCATGGCACTTTTTTCTTGCTTGTGTTAGCTTTTCAGAGGTGTCACTTCTGCTGCTTGGAGCTGTAGAGAAGCCAAGTGTGAGGAAAAGGCTTTTCTGGGCAAAGGGGATGGGTCTTTGAGTAGTTGTTTGCATTCAGATGGAAGAATCAGTAGAACAGAGATTTGGGGACTGTAGAGGTGGCTGATTGATTGTAGGTACTTTATGATGAGGAGCTATGGAATGTCAGTGAGGTTTTTTCTTTTGAAATAACTTCATATTTTTCTGTGTAATCTGGAGAGGAATGCAGATACTTGAAAACAATCAGAATAACCAAAGAAATAGCAGTGAAATCAAGCTGTTTGTAAAACCTCTATTGAATGATGAGTATTTTTTCAACAGTGAAGTTGTAAGCATAAGTCTGCTGCAGAATCCACAAATAGGAAGACGGCATCAGCGATTAGATCTTTAAAAAAACCTCAGAAGCGCAAGAGGGATGAATTAAAAATTTGAGGACTTTATGCTGTGTTTGCTCTATAGGTTTTTAGATGCTCCTGGAATCACTACAGTTGATTTTAACTTGTGCTAATAGAAAAGGCCATATGAGGATTAGTGGCAGCTGAGCTAAATAGATGTGTACGTTTCAGCAAATACAGACTTAGAAGCAAAGAACAAAGCACTAGTGTTATGCCTTTTCCTGTTGTTTTAAGAATGCTGGCTTGTTCATCTTAAAAGGCAGATGGTTGCTTAATGTACTAGGAGACTGCATTGTACACTAATGTTTCAAATAGAGAGGAATGGAGGAGTAATAGGTTCAGACAAGAGAACTTGACTGGCGTTCCCCTTGAATTTCAGTAGTGAAGATGTATTTTAATCTGAAATGATGTTTTAGCAAGCATTCTGTTTATGCTAACAGACATGAAGATGGAGGAGCTGTGGTAGAGTAACAGGCTAGCTCTGTGGTAGATTAAAAAAAGTAAACCTTAGAGATAGTTGAAACTGAATACAGACAAGATGATTGTCTAAGACTGTGTATCTGCACTAATCAAAGTTATCTTTCCTTTGACTCTTAAATATTGCAGCCTTAGGAGATTTTAATTTTCTAACACTTTCTAACTGTTGCCTGTCTTCTGTAATCAGAAATGCAGTTTATTGCCTTCTCAGGAGAGATGAAAAACTGACCATGGTGAATTTTAATGCATCTCATCTCTGTTGTGTACTATTACAGTGTTCTGTATTAGAGATCAACAGTAGACTGTGCAAAAATATCCCCAAAATGCAAATTACGTTTCATATTTTTAATACTTCTGTTCTAAATTTCTGTAAAGAAATCATCATGTATTTTTTTTCCCTTAAGGTCAGAAAGAACAGGTGCTTATTCTGTCATCTTCTCAGATATTGCAGGTTAAATATTTCTTAGCTCTTTCCATTGAGCCTTGCATGCTGGGCTGAACATTGGTGGTTCAGAAGTCGATTGATGTGTAGTTCATATGCTGCCTTAGATTTGCTGCTGCTGTTTATCAGAAAAGATGGATCAGACTGATGTCAGCGGCTACAGTTCCAGTCATCTGATTTCAGTCTGTTACCAAAGGACTGTCAGAGCACCAAGCTGCTTCTCGGACGTTATTTCAACAAATTGAATGTACTGCATTGTTCAGGCTTCTCACTGTGAAGTATAATCTTAGCTAATCAAAAACTTCTTTCCTGTCTTATTGCTGCTCTCCAGTTTGAAAAAATGCAGACCACAGTGACAAGGTTAGTCTCATAAGTGTTGTGTAGAATAGTAGTGCCTGACTTCACTGTTCCCCTTTGTATACACCCTACAATAACATTAGGTCTTGCAGCTTTAAACTATGAATTAATTATGTCTACTGTACTCATTATGCTTTTTTCAGTGTCACGGTTCTCTTTTAGGATACAAACCCCGGTCTGTAGATAAACCAGATCAATGACGTAATATTTAACCATGTTTGAAGCCTAGGTTATTTGAACAGTCCTGTTCTAAGCCGTGACCACCTGTGTGCTAATTATAAGTTACAGTTATGCTAACAGTGGTGTTATCCTTTAATTATCTAATTTTGTCAGCCTCTGTTTTTGTGTTTACTTCCTGGAAAACTGAAAGAAGGGCACATAGCATGCATCTATGCCAAAATGTCTTAGAAACAGCACTGTTCAGTGAATCTCCGTGTCAACACTGCTTGGAGATGTCTGTTCTTAGTATGTATGAGCTATTTTTTGTATGTATGTACAGTGCTTGATTTTAATCAGAGTATTACGAGTCATGAGGCCTCAGACCTTGCAAATGTGAAAGTCTGCAGTTTCAGTTGGTCAGGAACCCTGTAGTTTTCCCAGGTGTGTTTTACAGAACTGATTTCTGTGAAGTTGTGTTAATTTACTACCAGTTATTCATCTAGTACAGTGTTTTTCTGTTATTTTGCCTGGATTAATACGGAGCTAAATAGTTGACAGTTATGTATGCATTTGAAACAGTATTTAGAATATTAAAATTCTGTTCATTGGGTTCAAGCAGGATCCTCTACTCGCTTGTCTTTAAGATCAGTTCCAGTAACTTGGATGACTCATCCTCATGAGCCAGATTATTAACCCTGTTTATGTTACGCTGTCAGCTCTCTTATAATATGGGCTAATGCTATAATGGCTATAAGGCTGCTGTTGTCTTGAAAGCTGCTTCTCTGATCTTTATTGATCCAAGGCTCATCCCTTCTGTAAGACCTTTAGAGTTTGTCCGCAAGTGAGGCATGATCTAAGGAAAATGTTTTAGGAAGTGGCCCATGGCTGTGCAGCTACCTTTCTCGGAGAACAAAGCAGGCAGGGAGCCTGTCATCTCTGGAAGAAACTGCATAGCTGAGTGTGCAGTATACAGCCTCTGGTAGCGCTATATAGAATAAATATCAAGGTGCACCTCTGTGTTGAGAACAGTGACTTTTCAATTATTTTCTGTTGTAATCTTTGTTTTTGTCATGAGGATCCATGACATCATTAAATAAAATGGAAGGAAACAAGGGAAAATCAGTTGTTATGGGGAGAGGAATGCCTGTTCTATTTTTTTGTACACCCACCCCACCCCACCCCCCCAGATTTTGAAATTTATAGTAGAGAAAATAGAATGCCTGTTCTATTTTTTTGTGTCCCCATTTTTGAAATTTATAGTAGAGAACATATATAGGTTGGGAAGGTAGACTTGATGACAACATTGTAGGGTGTCTCTATGAAATTAGCTAGAAGAGCTTGAATAAATGGTACAAAGTCATGAAATAAATAGCAAATACTTAATGAGAGTAGAGTAAATAAATGCTTGTGAGATAAGCCAGTAGTAAAGAGGAAGATTTAAGTTAGTTAAAAGGACGGGTTGGCCACTAGATCTAGACCAGTAACAGCTAAAGGAGAAATATGACAGTGAGGTGGTATCTTAATTACTTGTGAAACTGGCTACTGGACTCCGTACTTCTCCTTGATATGTTGTCTGAAGTGTTACTGAGTAGCATTTTAACAACACGGATTGTGAAGTAAGTAGTATGCTAGAGTATGACAGCAGCAGCAGCATGTAACGTCTGTAACGTGGGGTTTTGTTCACTGTTTGGACTTGTGTGACCAATTTTGTTGTTCTTGCACTTCCAGATGGATGGAGGCCTGTCTGAATGAGGAGCTGCCTCCCACAACAGAGCTGGAAGAAGGATTGAGAAATGGAGTCTACCTGGCCAAGCTTGGAAACTTCTTCTCCCCTAAAGTGGTTTCTGTGAAGAAAATCTATGATAGGGAACAGACTAGATATAAGGTGAGAGCTGTTTGCCATGGATTCTGCTTTAGGTAGACATCTAAAACAGAAGACTGTGCATGTGGACTTACTGTGAGCAAGTAAGCAGAAAGTTAGTTTATATTAGTATTACCTGAGAAACTCTACCTTCACGCTAGAACATTGGTTAAGGGGTTGGGGGGGAGGGTAGACTCTTAGCTTTATATCTGAGCTTGCACTCATGTGAAAGAACTTGTCATAAATAATCAATATAATAATAAATAGAAGACTTCTGACTTCTTTTCTGATAGAGTACTGTTTTCTGTATCAGTCTTCATGAACCTCTGCTGTTCTTGGCAGCTGTGATATTTTGTTTCTTAATGGCCTTCCTCTTGTTCCTGCCTGTTTTTATTTCAGGCAACCGGTCTCCACTTTCGGCATACAGATAATGTAATCCAGTGGCTGAATGCTATGGCTGAGATCGGTCTCCCCAAGGTAATTTCTGTGTTGTACATGTGGATAAATAATCTCCAAAAAGCTTTACATTCCACAGAAGCATTTGCTGTTGTACAGAATCAGCAGGCTTCATGTAGTTAATTCTCCATTTTCTAGATTTGTGTCCCTATAGAAATTCTCTTCTAAAACTTGCTGAATGATTTCATTCTGCTGAATGAAGTGTGATTAGGAGTAAAGGAGTTCCTCCTCTGTACCATATCTTTAATGTTGCTAAGCTTGCATAACATCTGCATTACGTTGTTCTTGCCATACATTCTTTTGAACAATATCTGAGCTACAGTTTGATTGTGGAAGTTTTTTTTTTAGAAATCTGTGCTAAAAGTAGCGCAACAGAACTATGTTCTCCTTTTCTTCAAATTTCCCTACCAAATACATCAAGTTAAAATGTTCCTGGTGTAGTTTAAGCCAATATAAATTATTAGCTTCGCTAGGAGAATGGCCACATAAACTGCTCTGAGCTAATAAATACTGTGGTCTGAAAATACACAAAACTGTTGTAGTGTTGTGCTGATAGTTAAGTTGCATACGTGAATAATGAGTAAATTTTTTTAATATGGATTTTCTTTTCTTGTAAGCAGTGTTATGCTTAGTCCCACCAAAACCATCATTGCATAGTTTAATCTGATGCATGTTTTGTTTTCATACGTGCTTGCAAATTAAACACTTTTTTGGGCAAAGTTTTTCAGATAACTTGTTGAGATCTATTAGTTTAGCCTTGCTGGGATTTATGATGATTTTACAGGAACAAATTTTGGATTAGGAAATACTGAAATATGTTGTTAAGGTTGTTAGGTAAAAATGAATGAGGAGGGAGGTGACAGAAGTGAAGTGCCAGGTATGAGGCAAGATTTTCAGATGTAAGCGGGTTTTTTGGGGAAAAAATCACGTGAGGACATGTTAAAGAAACTGGGCTGGGGTCCAGTACATTGACAGAGAGATATTGCTGCTTTCAGTATTTTCCCATGCAGAAGAGCCAGGGAAGTGATGCTGTGGAATTGTGAGGGTCCTTCAGTTCCTCTTTCTTTTACAGAAAGAGTGATGCTATTTTGTGCTTATAGGCAACAGCAAGGAGCCTTCCAGTAACGAGAAAGTAACATACTTTGTCGGCACTCCTGAGCGGATTGATGCTTCCAGTACTTCCCCTTTGTGTTAAACTTTGCATTTGAGACTGTCTGAAAGCTTTTGGCTTCAGCTAACTGAAAATGTAGTATGCAGAGCACCTCAGTGCTGGTCTCAGTTACCCTTTGTCACTGTCTCTTCTCTTGCTTCTCAACCCCATTTAGTCCAAACAAAATCTTCATTTTTCTCTTCTGTTGTATTTTTTTATTTCTTGGCTTTCACCAAAGTCCTCGCTAATAACTTATGACCCAGTATCTTGGTGGGCACATAGAAGAGTGTACTCATCTGTGAGTGTAGAACTTGGGCAGGAAAAGGGGACCTCTGATTTGGGTGGTAGAAGCAAAAGGAAGGATTTCAGATAGGACAAATGTTGGGCCAGGGCAGAGAAGCTTGAAGAGTTGTTCCATGGGCTGTTTCATTAGTGTACTGCAGAAGAGTTGGGCTTATCATAGTTAATGCAATTTGGCTAGATAGAGTATGATTCAGACTGCTAACTTTGTTTTATCTTTAGATATTCTACCCAGAAACTACAGATATCTATGATCGCAAGAATATGCCACGCTGTATCTATTGTATTCATGCACTCAGGTAAGGCTTGCTAGGCAGAAATTTAATCACTTCTGAAATCTTCTGCAAAGCTGAAAGGGAAGAGGGGAGAGAGCTTGAACTGAAGGATGAGGATGAATTTTCTGGCAGAACACTCTTATCGGGTCAGAGCAAAGATCCATCATGAGGCGAGTATTTTGCCTTGGGCAGTGGCCAAATCAGAGACTGAAGGAAAAAGATCCAGTCAAGTATGTTGTGATGACTACCTTCGCATCCCAGTTCTCACCCTCCCTCTCTACTGTTTTAGGCAGAGCTAAACATTTTGAGGCTTCAAGTAAAGCCTGAAGCCTTAAAAGGTGTTTGTGAGAAAGGAAAATACTCTTTTGTCTAGGGCTCAGTCAGATCACTGAATGAAAGCCAGTGTGGTCATAGCATTGTACTGCACTATGTGTATCTTGATGGCCAAAGTAAATGATCAACCAGGAACTATTGTTGAAAGGTCTCTTAAATGTTAAAATATCACGTAGACTGAGTAAGATAATCCCAGTGCTTGAGAAAACTGGGAGGATTCATTTGTTGAAGCTTTGCTCTTCAATTTGACAGGATGGCACATTGTGTGTGGTGTTTGTAATTTTGGGGTTGTTTGTTGTGTGGTTCCTCC
>NW_020799112.1:23277408-23292965 GCF_003259725.1 Athene cunicularia
CCCCCCCCCGGGCTAGCTGGTTTGAATGCAAGTTTGGCTTTTGGAACATGTTGAGATTTTTATTTAAGAAGGATTACTTTTGTAGAATTTACTAGGTGACTGAATGCTGGATTGTATACGTTTGGGTCTTCATCTATTGCTCACTCAGTTTCAGTTCTCATGAATGGCTTGTTCTTATCTGTTGCCAGTGTGAAATACATAGAGATGGATTGCGTCTATCTGAATGTTATCTGTTATTTCAGATTACTGTAGATTAAATTTATTATTTGTAGAAGTGAGCTTCATCCCAGATTTAGATCTAAAATGAGTTATCTCTGTAGTAATTTGGAGTTTATAGAACAGTGAGGAATAGACCTGTGGTAGGGTACGCTGCCACTGTCAAGAATAATGCTGCTTTTTGTTTAGGCTGTGGCAAAGTTCCTCCCTCACTGGCAGCTTTTGATAGCTACTGTAGCTGCTTTCTGCAGGAGTTGGCTGGCATATATTCCTGTTACGTGTTCTGTTCTGTCTTGGTTGTTCCCACCCCACACCCTGCCCCGCAGTAGTCTGAATTGTGAACAATTACCAAGCTTCCCAAGAAAATTAAGTTAGCTGTTTCTGTACTCTTTCTAGACCATATATTAGGAAAAGAAAATTAATTCAGGGAGCAAAATTAATAGATGCAAACAGTCACAGTAGTTAAGGCTGTAGAAGTTATAATAATACCTTTTCTGTACACTTAATTTCTTTTCAATTGTTAAACTTTTTGGCTGAAATGTTCCGTAACCAATTTCACTGCAAAGGCAGCCTCCTCAAGATTATATAATTTCAATAATTTTACTTATCAAGGGAAGAAGAGTAATTCTGATAAGTAAATATAAATATGGAAAAGATGTTTTTATAAAACCTTTTTTTAGGCTTAGTGCCTAAGTATATTCCAATGAAGAAATAAAGAACTAGAATGCAGTTTTGTTGACAGTTCATAGATCAGAAGTGTTCCTGCTTGTGTTTTGTTTTGTAAAACAATCTGCTTAAATTTATAAAGATGGGAGATTTAGATTTGACATGTTGAGGTCATGTGAAAAGGCGGTTGCTTAGTGTCTCTTTTACAGTCACGTTAAAACTGAGTTTACTGGAGGAATGGGCATTTACTTTATTAATAGTTTATTTTTAATGTTCCTGTATAATGAGATATCTCAGTAGAAAGTACATTTCCACAATCTGTGCTGAGCCAGTGCAACAGGCAAAAAGGAGAGGGGTTGGCTTCTCCTTCCCCAGTTGTGTTTGTCCTTAGCTTATACAGATTCATCCTTCCTTTGTAGCCGTTCCATTCCTTGTCAAGCTCCAAATGAATACCTCAACACCGTTCTAGTAAGCCAAATCAGTTTTGTGAATACTTTGCTCTTAGCACCAGTGAGGCCACACCTGCAGTGCTGCATCCAGCTCTGGGCTCCTCAGCATGAGACATGGACTGGAGAGAGTTGAAGGAAGGGTCACTAAGGTGGTTAATGGACTAGAGCATCTCTCCTGTGGGGAGAGGCTGAGAGACCTGGGGCTCTTCAGCCCTGAGCAGAGAAGGCTCCAGGGAAGTCTCAGCAATGTGTGCATCTCTCTGAAGGGGAGGTGCGAAGAAGATGAAGCCGGGCTTTTTCAGTGGTGCTCCATGACAGGACAAGAGGCAGCTGGCACAAAGTGAACCACAAGAGGGTCCCTCTGCACATCTGGAAACAATTTGCTGTAGGGGTGACCAAGGAGTGGCACAAGTTGTCCAGAGAGGTTGTGGAGTCTCCAGCCTTGGAGATACTCAAAAGCCATGTGGGCGTGATCCTGAGAACCTAGTCCCACGTGATCTTGAGGAGGGAGCTTGAACAAGACAAACTTGAGAGCACCCTTCTAGCCTCAACCTTTCTGTAATTCTGTGAAAGCTTCAGTGGTGGACCAGTTATGTGCAGCTGAGGCAGGGAAGAGAGGAGTTAGCTCAGCCTCTTGGTGATGATGAGCTGTTACAATGGCTTATCTGAGTGGCTCCTTGAATATCTGTATCCTGAAATTATTTGTGTCATTGTCAGAAATACAAAGAAAAATTACTATTTCTAAGTATTTGTTTTCTTTTCTAGCCTGTACCTGTTCAAGCTGGGCCTTGCCCCCCAGATTCAGGATTTATATGGGAAGGTGGACTTCACAGGTAAAACAAACAAACAGAAAGTGCTGGTTTTGTGCTGCCTTTCTCATCCTCTACTACATATTGTAGAGATCAATTAAAGGTTTGTTACTGTTGATACCCTAAATGCAAATGAAATTAAAAATTAATGGCTGTGAGGAGTTGTAGTAATTTTTAAGAAAGGTTTGATTTGGGTGCTTCTGAGCCAGGCTGTTAAGTAGCCATCAGTTCAGTAATCATTCCTTTCTCAAATAACAGCCCCTTACCTTTTTTTTTTCCACTGTTGCAAGATGCTTAAACTTTGCCCTTGCCTCCATCCCTTTGGGCAAGGTTTCAGTTTGGAACTTAGTAAATGGTTCTGACCTCCCTGGACAGTCTAAAGTAGAGGTGCCATCAGCTGAAGAAGAGTTAGCCAGCTGATCTGCTACAGGATATTCAGTGCAAGGTCTCATGTCCACACACTTTACCAAGGTTTCAGTTCCTTGATTTTTGCAAAAGTGTCAAATTCTGTGTTTGGCATTAGTGGGATTCCTGCCTGAGGGCATGCATCTGATTTAAAAGTTGTATAAACTTCATTTTCCTGCAAAACAGTTGTTGACTGTACCTATAAAATGCTAAACTATCAACTTTTTTTTGGAGTTGTATGATATTTAGCAACAGCGTGTCTCAATAACCTCCATTCGCTTTTCTCAGCATAGTCTCTGTGTGGGGAAAAAAGAATGCTACAATACTGCCTGTGCGTTTTCCTGACCTGTAGGCAGCTGTAGTTGAGGCACCTCAGAATGACGGAGTCTGTTTCCAGCTCCTCATAAGCCACATACTGTTTTCTAGTGAGAGAGACTACAGAATATTCCCATATGAATTTCTGGGAGAAATGCAGATTTTAAGAAAGTATGCAAAATGTCTTATCAGTTTTCATTTGTTTTCTTTCACTTACTGAGTTATATTCAAAGTATTATTTAAACAGTAATTGTAATTTGTTGTAGTTATCCTAATTTTTTTGTAGGAGCAGTTGGTATAACAGTGCTGATTCCTCGTGTGTTTAAGCCTGCATAACACTTTTTATGTATGTTTCAGAGGAGGAAATCAGTAATATGAGGCTTGAACTGGAGAAGTATGGTATTCAGATGCCTGCCTTCAGCAAGATTGGAGGAATTCTTGCGAATGAACTTTCTGTGGATGAAGCAGCATGTAAGGAAAAAATGGGAGTGTTGTTTTGTGTGATTATTCAAATCGGCAGATGATTTTTTTTTAAAGTGTTGGGTTTAATGCCTCCTGTTGTAAGACAGTACAGGTCTTTTGGAAGACTGGGAGGAGGGTTTTCTTCCTTACCTTAGGTGTTTTTATTTTTTCTTTTCTTTCTGGAACATGATGATTTGACTAGCTAGAGTACACTACTAGGAAGTAGGCTGCTGTTCTTTGTCAAGAACACAAAGCCATGATGGAGTGAGAGGTACTTTGATAGTTCTGCTTTCCAGTTAATTTGCAGATAATTATTCTGCTCTTTCCAGTTAAGTTCTCACTTTTTAACAGAGCTGTTGTGTTTGGGGCTAACTGGCAAACTGTGACTTGTTTTTCAGTACATGCTGCTGTCATTGCCATTAATGAAGCAATTGACCATCAGGTTCCAGCTGACACTCTTATGGCAATGAAGAACCCTAATGCCATGCTAATAAATCTTGATGATCAACTGGAATCCATTTACCAAGACACACTCTACAGAGCAAAGCAAGACAAGATGGAGAATGCTAAAAACAGAGTAGGTCAATTCTTCTTTCAAACCATCTATTTGCATGCATTGCAATTCTGTATTGCAGTGTAAACTCACAAATTCACAGAATGTGTGTTACAGTGCTGTATGCATAGAGTTAGGTGGATTTACTCCTGGTGGTATTCTAGTATGTTCCCCAGTAACCTGTCTTCCTATTGCAGAGGACAGGCAGCAGTTAGCTGTGTTACCCTGTTCAGTTGTCTGAATAACGGGCTGCATAGATACAGAATTCATTCAGCCTTTATATGTTGGGAATGCTGTCCCTCTATTTTCATACAATGTGGATATGTTTTCCACTGAAATGATAAGCAAAACTGACTGATGCTCTCAGTGTTGTTTTAGAACACTGTATATCCAACACATAGCCTAGCTGTGTGTACTGGAGTGTTCTGTGTGTGCTACATTCTGCTCTACTATGTGTTCATATAGAGCCATTAGATTGAAATAAGGTGTTTCTAGGCTCTCTGTATCAGAGTGTGAGTATACTTACTTTATATGTATTTACTTTGAGGATTTCATTTTGCATGTGTAGAGGTAACCTGTGTGACCTATCAGAGTTCTGTATAGATACACAGTTATCCTCCTGATGTTTTCAATGAGAGGATCTATGGGGGCAAAGGAGACTAGAAACACTGATTAGTTTTTATTTCATCTCCAGATTGCCTCAGAAAATTCAGAGAGAGAGAGAGATGTGTATGAAGAACTTCTGACCCAAGCTGAGATTCAGGGAAACATTAATAAAGTGAACAGTAGGTATCATGCCAAAGTAATACTCTTAGTTACAAGAGTACTTAGAAATGATACTTGTGTTCCTCCTCACTTTCTGTAAGGCTAGCAAAAGGGGAAGGCAGCTCCCCTGCTTTTGTGGATTTGGAGGTGGGGTTTGGTGGTTTGTTTTTGTTTTTTTTTTTTAACCTGGTACGTAGTTGTAAGCTGAATGCATTTTGACTTCTGTTGCCTTTTCTTTAGGAAATGGATTGTCCATGTTGCTGGCCCCTCAATTCTCCAGTAGTGCATGCTGTTTCCAACCTTCAGCCCCTTTTTCAAGTGCTATTTTGCAACTGACTTGAGAAGTCTTCCATTCAGATTACATATGTAACTTGATATCTACCAAGAGTATTCCTTTCTGAGCAGCAGACTACATAAACCACGGGAGTTGCTCATTTAATGTTTCTCAAAACTCTTACCGTTGCAGCACATGCAGCCCTATCAAAGATTGACCTAGCTTTGGAACGAGGCGATGCATTAGCACTCTATGAAGCTTTGGCAGCACCAGCCCTGGGACTCCGAGGATTGCTACGAGAAAATTGCGACTGGTATTTCAAGCAGTTTTTGAGTGATAGACAACAGAAACAGGAGGTATGGAAAAGTCCAGATTACCCTGATTCATGAGGTTCCCCCTACCCCCTTTCACCGTACCACTGTACACTAATCACTTGCTATATACCTGCATTACAGTTTAGTGTTGGTTTGAAAAAGTTAACGCTGAGACACAGAAGCACACAGTAAGCATATTTATCCTTTAATTTTCATCTCTGCATATAAAAGGCTAGTATAATGCTTATATATATAATTAGAATACTTTTACTAAACCTTAAAATACTAACTGGTGCGTATATGATGGTGTGTCTTGCCTCTCACTTTACTATTGTCAGTGCCCAAATAATGTGGATGTTTGTTTTATAAATACCTATCAGATAATCATGAACTTCTTTTACTGTGGAGAATCCCACCACACACCATTTGTAGACGTGGTGCTTTGGGATGTGGTTTAGCTGTGGACTTTGCAGTGCTAGGTTTGCCGTTGGACTCAATCTTACAGGTCTTTTCCAACCTAAGTGATTCTGTGTTTCTGTAACTATTTAACTTTAGTTTCTTATTTCAAGCCAACTCTTGCGTGGGTTTTATGTGCAGGCAGCTTATGTATGCTGCTTATAAAACACACAGCATAGCTTTTAAACCCAGCATTGTTTCAATTATCACAATGTCATGTATGTCAATAGGAGAAAATATGCTGATACAAACATGGTTATTACTGTTGCATCTCTTTAATGAATAATATTTTGAAAAGCTGCAGCGAGGTAAACAAGTAAATAGCGCATGTGTTTGGATTCAGGAAAAATGCAGACAGGTCAGTTATATGTTAAAACAAACTAGATCTTGGAAACTGTGGTAGATGCTTATGTGCTTGTATGTTGTAAGTAGAAAAGGCAGTGATGTGAGCCAACAGTGCCTGCTTGAAGACCTGTTGAGAAGGAGGAGATGAAATGGCTTTTGCACTGTAGGGAGTATAGAAAGACCTAGAAAAGTTCAGACTAGAGGCTGAAGCAGCATATTTGTTCTTGAGGCCTTTGAACCACAGTTTAGAGCAGAAGTGGTATATGTCAAGCAATCAGAGCACTGAACCTGTAGGAAGGCCTGACAGTTTAAGTTGAGGTCCTGAATAAATGTAAAGTTTGAAATACTGTTTATTTTTGGAGAGGGTAGCTATGCATTATCATAAGGCTTTTAAATCTTAGCACTGTTAAATCATGAGGTACTGGAGCAGACCTCACTGATAGTATGACTCCTAAATTGCCAGAGCTGGCAGGTGGGAAACAAACATTCAGTGTCAGGCACCAAGGATCATACGTAACTCACTGTTGTAAGCCACTGCTTAGCTGAGTGGTGCATCTTTCAGCATATTTAATGGCAGTGGTTAAAGGCATGAGAACAAATGAGAGCGTGTTGTCAGTGCTGACAAACCTGATGTGAGCCTCAGAATGCCGTTCACACTGCATTGCTCACAAGACTGCCCTTTGAGTTCTCTGCAAAGTCAGCAAACATCACGCTTCTGGGTTGACCTTTCTTATGCAGTACCTGTAAGACTGAAGGTGGTGATCAAAGCCCATACCATGTTTATTCCCAAATTGTTGGAGGTATCAGGTGATCGTGTCTCCAAGCGGGGAAGTGGTCATCTGGGTTGGCAAGCAAACTGTGTAGGCTGTGTGGATGAGACACCCTGGAACCAGCAAGGCAGGGCTGAAGGGGACCTACCTCTAACGTCTGTCCAGAAGCGATGAGAGCAGTGTTACAAGGGAGTCTCTTACCCTGTTCCTGGGAAGTCAACATGACCAGGTGGCTCTCCAAAGTGCTTGTACGTTACTGCGTGTAGGGTGGGGAATGATTAGGAGCCATTAGAGGTCACAGCAGTGACACAGCTGTGCTATCAGTGGGATCAGAGATGTGGTGGGGTAGCTACCAGAACTGGATGCTGCCATCAGTTGGATACAGGCCTGTTGAGAAGACCAGGATGGGGGGGCGATGAGGGAAGTAGCCCTTTGTGTGAGAGAGCAGCTGGATTGCATGGTGCTTTGTCTTGAGATGTATGATGAACCAGTTGAGAGCTTATGGGTCAGGATTAGCAGACAGACCATTGTGTACAACATCGTGGTGGGTATCTGCTGCAGACTGCTTGATCAGGCAGAAGTAGATGAGGCGCCTTTGGACAAGTGGAAGATGCCTTGTGTTCACAGGCCTTGAGGTCCCTCTGGGGGGACTCGAACTGGCTGATCTGCTGTAAGGACAACACAGTGCACCAGCAATCCAGGACATTTCTGGAGTGCACTGGTGATAACTTCTTGGCATACTTAACAGTGGAGTTGATGAGATAGGGTCCTTTGTTGTACCTAAAACAGACAAGGAAGAAGTTGTTGGAGGTGGGAAGGTCAGGGGAAGCCTTGGGTGCAGTGACTGAGGCAGTGGGATGACAGAGCTGAGGATCCTGAGAGGAGGGAACTAGGTAAAAAGCAGGATCACAGCTCTGGCCTTCAGTAGAGCCTGAAGACCTGTGCAGGTATATGTTTGGAAGAATCCTGCAGACTGTACTCCTGGAAGAGAGGTCCAGGAGAGCTCGTTGACTTTTCAAGGATCACCTCCTCCAAGCTTGAGAATGGCCTGTCCTCATGAGCAGAAAGCCAGGCAAAAGTGTCAGGAGGCCTTCGTGGGTGAACCAGAGAACTTCCTACAAAGCTCAAACAGAGAAAGGAAGCAGTATCAGGTGTCTCAGGAGGACTACAGAGATGCCATCTGAGCGTGTGGGGTGGGTTTAAGAAAGCTGGAAGCCGAAGCCCAACTGGACCTGAATCTGGCAGGGAACGTGAAAGGTAATGAGAATGCCTTCAACACGAATATATTGACAGCAAAAGGAGGACTAGAGAAATACTTGGGACTGCTGCTGCATGGGGAAGGGAGCAGATGATGGGGATCGTAAAGGCTTGGTACTGAATACTTCCCTTGCCTCTACTGATATGATTTTTTTTCTTGCGAATCCTAGGCCTCTGAGACCAGTGAGAAAGTGCAGAACAGCAGAGATTTACCCCTCAGTAGAGGAGGAGGACCAAGTTAGCTTTGTGACTTCTCCCACTTTGCACAGTCCCTCCATAAAACTCATGAGGACCTACATTTCTACTAACTTAACGTCCTCTGCCCTGAACCTTGTCAAAATCTACATGCATCAATATAAGTTGATATATATAGGTATACAATACCTTTTTTTTGTAGACCAGCTTTTTCTGCTGGACTGCAGCTTTTTTGTGTTCAGGAGGATTCCTCCATCTGAAAGGCATACAGCAGTAATTCAGAGCCACTCTTGATTTGTTTATTTATTTTTATTTGTTGGGGTGTTTTTTTTGGTGTGATGCAAGATTTGTTTGGTCAATAGCTAAACAATGTTCCTAAGAGAATAATTCCTTACAGCAAATGTGCTGTTTTGGGATGCTGTTTTGGGATACTCTTTCCATCAGCCAGTGTATAGCTATACTTTGTGAGTATTCCTTAGCTGTGATTCTGTGTGAGTGGTGGAGCTGAAGGATTGTGTATTGCTGTTACACCCTTCTGTAGGGGTATGAGGAATTCTACAGCACGCAGCCTCGCAGCGGTTGCTGTTCAGAAGATTTGTCACTTAACTCTGAAGAATGATCTTCACAAGCTGTGTTTCTTGGGACCTACAATTAAGAAAAAACAGGAAAAGTGGGGGCTTTTTAAAAAGTCCTACCAAGCTTTGGTGTGGCAGAAACCCTCTGTAGTTGTCCAAAGATGTCTCTAGGGATGAACCAGGACTAAGATTTTTACCAAGTTTTTTAGCAGCCACAAACCCCAAGGTCAGCTGTTTTCTGAACTGCCAAGTCAGATTGCACATTATTCCAGAATGTAATTGAAGGTTTTTTTTACATAGATGTGGTCTATTTTGGAGAATTGCCATCTTTACTATGTGAACTATATGAAGGGGTGTGACCTGTATGGCTACTACCCAAGTTGTTCAAGCCCTCCTGCTCCCCAGTCACTCAGTCTCCTTTTCTGATTGTATTCATGTGGTACTGTGTAGTCCAAGAAGCATGTATGTATGAGCCAAAACTGCATGTTGTTAATTTTGGATATTCTGCTACCTCTTTTGTAGCTCAGAGGTAAAATGGAACATGAATTAATTAGTGTGCCACTTCATGGCAAACCGTACAGGTACTAATTTCACTCCAGAACACAGTAGGAGTCTTTTCCTACAGAATTGTCCCCTTTAAGTGTTTTATAATTTTGGAAGCTGGGTCTTGACTTTAGTTGCTGTGTTCATCAGACTGCACTTCTAATAGTGTAAAAGGGATTGCATTGGACACATACAGCCTTTCAACATATGAACTGAGAATCTGGTGAATAATTTCTATCTTCCTCACATGTGGCATTATTAGTTTGTAGAAGCTATGTGGCATTAGAGTGTTTTAAGGAAAAGCTGGTTGGTTTGGGTTTTTATTGAGCTATTTGAAGTGAATAAGCTAACAGCATTTCACTTTCCTGGTTTGTGTGTTTTTTTTTTTTCTTAGGCTGGCCTTACAGGTCCTTTGCAGAAGGAAGAGTTGCAGTCTGGAGTGGATGCTGCTAACAGGGCAGCACAACAGTATCAGCAAAGTAAGGTTCAGCAGAAATTATTGCAGTGAAGTGGCCATGGATGTGATGAAAAGGATGGGATGACACAATATTTGAGTTTGTGGGGATACATGAAGTCTCTCTCAAACCATTATGAATGTTCTTTAAGTACTTCATGGCTGCTAAGAACACTAAAGAGAGACTTGCCCTGATTATTTAGTGTCTTTTATCCAGCTCTTACAGTACTGCTGAGATAACAGCATAGAATTTGACATATTAAGAAACATGGAACTTCTGCATCTACTTTAAATTACCTCTTTTTCTAGAATGCTTTGATGAGTTTTTGTGGTGTGGATCTGTGAAGGAGATCTGGATTGCTCCATGAGGTGTGAAAGCTGGGTTACCTGCTGACCATTGACATAAATCTTACTTGGTTTGAGTAACAGAACATTTAACTGCTTCTAAATATCATGTAGCAAATAAAATACAGATCACAATGACTGATTGTTTTTTGATTAATGCTTCTGACACCATGCAGAGCTCTTTTCTGGAGAAGACTGTTCAATTCTGGTTGTGCAAGAGGAAGGAGTTCAATTTATAATAGATAGAAAGGAGACTACTAGAGATCTGGGGAAAGAGGGTTTAGAATGCAAGAGGAAAATAGTGAATGCCTAATAACTAGGAGGCTGCCTACAAAGTACCTTACTTGTTCAACATGGAGCTCAGCATTTGTTTACCTACTTGTGATATTTTAAAGTTAGCTAGTGTGTACCCACTATAGAGTGCCTGTTGAGCAGAATAGACATAGGCAGGAAGAAAAAGTTGTTACTACTCATCCATCCAAAAATTAGCAATCATGAAGCATCTTACTATCAAATGACTGAAACAGAGAAACAATCCATTGATAACCAAGCAAACTGGTTTTAAACGTGAGCTTTATTATGAAGAAGGCATTGTGTATTTTAGTTGTCCACAGTAGTGGAAGATTAAGTGGGGAAGTATGGACCAGAAAGCTTTACTAACTTCCTGAAGCTATGGAAATTATTCTTTTTCTTGTTAGGTATCTGATTATTGAGTAGAATAAAAGTGCTCTTATTTTGGGGGAGTCAACTGTCTGCCTTCCTCATTCTTTGTGCTACCTCCTTGAACTTCTAGGGCTGGCAGCAGTAGCCAAAATTAATTCTGCAATTCGAGTGGGTGATGCTGAGCAGACTGTGACAGAAATGATGAATCCAGAGGCGCAATTACCAGAGGTTTATGCATTTGCTGCAGATCTTTATCAAAGGGAGCTAGCCACCTTGCAGCAACAGAGCCCTGAAGTAAGTACCACCTGCTCTCCTGTTTCTGGAAGTCGGTATGGATCACTGGCCCTACCTTCTCTGTTTTGTTCAATGCGTTCTCTGGAACAAACTTGTCTTGAGTCTTCATAGAAGTGTTCTGGTGTTCAGTCTGTTCTGATGTGCAGTTTAATTCCTAACTCTTGAGCTGTTTGGCCCTATAAGATTCTACTTTAATCTCTTACTTGGTGTTCTAGCTTTCTTTGTGATACTCATCTTTCTATTTTCATGTCATAAAGGTTGTCCCTTCGCTTTGTTAGGTGACTACTCTGACAACTACTCTATTCTGTGTTGCATGTGCAGCAGTAGTTTGTAAAGAGCAAGTGGAATTAATTTGTTCTCTTTCTATGCAGGGTAACCTCACCCATGCAGAATTATCTGTTGCTGTAGAGATGCTGTCTTCTGTGGCCCTGATTAATAGGGCTTTGGATTCAGGGGATGTGAATACAGTGTGGAAACAACTGAGCAGTCCTGTCACAGGGCTTACAAACATTGAGGATGAGAACTCTCAGAGGTGGATATTTCAAGGGATCATGTCTGTCCTTGATGCTGATTATATTCTGTGGCTTTTTGAATGCTTTTTTCCCCTCTTACACAATGTTCTTTCTATGTTATTTATTACAGTACTGATTTAATCTCTGTTGGCTCTTGCATCTTCTTGTTGTGATTACTGTTTCTTACTGGTCTGATTTCTGTGCCATCTTACAACACTTTCTCATGAAGTTCACGTTAAAGCCATTTTGTGGTACAACTAGGTTGTCACTGATATTACACCAGCTCACCCCCTGTTCTTTGCCCTGGACCCCCATTCAGTGTTTTACTGCTCTTGTCTATTATTTCACATTTGGGCTGACCATCCTGCATGCAGCCTTTTCTTCTTTCTCTTCTTCCCCCTTTCCATATTTGGTCCAGTTTCAACCCTCGTGTTACCTCTACCACTCTGTGCACAATTCTCGTGCCATGTTATGTGTTCCCTGGCCAGCTTGTTGCAATGTGATGTTTGTTGGTTTGGTTTTTGTTCTTTGACAGATACATCGATGATTTGATGAAGCTGAAAGCTCAAACACGTGCAGAAGGAAATCAGTTTATCACATGGAATGATATCCAGTCATGTGTTGATCACGTGAACATAGTTGTGCATGAGGAACATGAAAGTAAGTTTTTCTGCTTGATTTGTGCTCGACTGATCCTAGCTCATAAGGAATTCTAAAATTAGGTGCATGTCAATACAAGAAGTTATTGATTGACTTGGAGTAGTGTCATACATTACATGTCTAGGAAGATTTTAGTTGTAGCAAGACTTGGTCTGTAATATAAAAGGCTTGATAACAGGACTGTTGATGGAGGGATCAGGCAGTCAGTGTCTGTGGTATTGAAATCAGTATCTCCAAACAGTTTATTAATCCTTCCAATGCAAATTTCAACCCTTGGGATAACAAAATATGTTGTCTGCTGTCAGTGTCTAGGATTAGTCTAGAATATTTCCTAATTTTGCTTTAATCTCTCAAATGTGATGAAAACTATTATTTGTAGCCTAGTCGTGGAGTACTCCATCCTTCTTCCTCATTTGCTGCACTCAGTAGAAGTCACTTTTTTTGAAGTCTTGTTCTCTCTTTGGCTGCCATCTCTGCCATGTTCAGGTTTTCCTCTTCTCCCTTTTAGCCCTTCTTTTGAACACACTTTGGCCTTTTTACATGTACAATATTTAGTGGGAGTTCCACAGGCTTAGTCCAGGATGGCCCTCTACTCTTTATCCATGGGTACTCTGACCTGCAGATGCAAGATAAGCTACCCATCTTTGTGCTGATGACTCTCAGATGTAATGATCTGTTAGATGCATTTCTGTAGTGGATGAGGAGCTTGAATGAAAGAGAGAGGAGTTTATTTCCAGGTCTTATTCTCAGTCCTTTAACCCCTTGCTGTATTAACACTACTTCCAAATTACAGTTTATTTGAAGATCAGCAGTGCAAATATTGCATCAAAGAAATAGGCTGTTTGAGTTACTTTGATTCAGGGATAGATCAACAGAGATGCCCAAAAATGTTTATTCTGAAGTGTTGTCTGTTCGACAGTCATGTATTCAGATGTTTTTGCTTAAAACATTTGATACAGGTTTTTATTTTTTCAATGAACATTTAATTATCTCATCGGTGTGATGCTATTCAAATTCTAAGTTCTAGATACTGAGACCCAAATCTCAAATTAGAGTTGAAATGGAAAGTGCTGATCTCTTAATAGGTTAATTGCTTTGTTTACAGTTAGTTCCATCAGGAAATTGGAAGCTTTTATTTTCTGTTTTAACACTGTATATGACTACTAGTTGTTAAAACCAGTATCTATAAACCTGAAATGACTGATAACTGATCTTCTGACCAGTAGAAGAAGAATATGCCTGCACAGCTGTTGCCTTTTAGTACAAAATATTAGTAAAGTGCAAAAAAATCCCTGATAGAAAAATACACAAAACCCCATAGAAATCATGAGTGTATGCAGCAAGTGTCTTCATAATCTTGAAGGAAAAAAATCCTGATGCAAGCTGAGAAATGTGAATGGGTGTTAACCTAACTTCTATGCTGCTTTTAGTTCTGCATTTTTTTTTCATTTCTAATTTTTAGTATTGTTTATGTTAATAAGTGCCTTTTCATCAGTGATAAAAGACTGGCATTGAGTGTAATGATGAAGATTTCAGCAAAACAGAAAAGTGGAGTAATTCGCCTTTCTCCAAGACAGTGTTGACTTAAAATCCAGAGTGGAGACAGGAGTCATTGAAAATAGCATAATTAAGCCAGTTTATTCTTAGGTAGATCCTTGTAAGGTTCTAAATCAGGTGGTTTAATTTTCTATTAATTTTTTTCGGTTTCATTAAGGGACCATAATTTTTGGTTGTGATCAGGGCTGAAAACCTCCTCCATGTTCAAGTAGTGTGACATTTATCAAGCCGTATTTGTAATACTTAGCTCAAAGCCTTCCATCATAAGGGGGGGAGAGTGGTGTTGAAAATGTGGAGGTGACGATAAAGTTTATATTGTACACGGAGACAAAGCGGTGCCTTCTGCCACTTCTTGTTGTGTAGTTAGTGAGTTGTGTTTCACCTTGAAAAGACTTTAGAGAGGGTTAAATTTTAATTTAAGAGCTGCTATCTTGACTAACTTGTTTCCTGGATCTTCAAATAGACACTGGTTTTCCTGTTTGGGTCACATGAGCAGATTTGTTGAAACAACGCAAACAGACCCACACTGGTGCCTGCACACACCAGTTTCTAGTATCTTTTCTATGTAAGAGGTCACATCATCAGTCTAAAAGTCTGTGTAGTCCCAACACCCTGTTTCTTATATGCTCCTTATGCTTTAAAAAAGGCGCAGAAAATTCTATAATGACATAAGCTTTTCTCATGGGGAATTTCTTAATTATTTGGTCTGCTTCGTATATGTCCTTATGCAAAGACACTTTTTTATCTCCAGTCTGTGAATGTTAGACCCAGGTAGGTCCCCAAGGCATACAAGCATATATTTTTCATTTCTGCTATCCTTGTCAGTAGTTTTAAATTAAAAAATGCTTCCACATGAGGAGCTGTAATGTGTTATTGTTCCATGAAGTAATCTTTGTCATGCCCATATTAGCAAACTAATCAGGATTACTACTTACATTCTGTGTCCTTTCCAAAGTCAAACAGTTATCTGCTTTTTGACAGAAACCATGCCATCATTTTAGCAGTCCTGGTTCTTGCAGTGTCCTCAATGTGTATTTTTCCCTAATCTCGTGCAAATACCACTTCTTCCCTAAGAGGTTCTGCTTTTCATATAAACTTTTGTGATTCGCTTTCCTGTGGAGAAGAAAAAAAGTCACCGTCTTCAGATACATTAAGCAAAGTTGGTAATCCCCATGCTGAGGTCCTTTCTTTTGTGTAAAAGATCTCTTTATTCTGTACTGATCAAACCATGATTTTAAATGATCCTTCTTTAAGCAGGGAATTGAATCAGATAACCTCTAGGGTCCATCTCAACCCAGGTTATTTTGTGTTTCGCAGGAGATGGTTGCAGTAGGTAGGGCATGTATGATGTAGACTCTGTTTGCATTTAGCTAACTATGAGATAGGTATTTTTTTTTATTTTTATTTAGCTGAATGGTAAATTTTACTGTACTTGAAGAACATCCATATCTGATAATACAGCTAATATTACATATATTTAATAGAAGTGTTCTAAAATATGAAGTTGCTAAATTTAATTGGTATTCTATACAAATCTTTAGCTTTATGTCAAGATTTCTTTCTAGAGAAGTTAGAACCTTGGAAGACTGTAACCTATGAACTCTGGCTGATTGGGCTTTGATAGTTCTCTTCCAGTGGCCCTTAGTTGGATGTCTGAGGACTCGATTCAACCCTGCATGTGGTGTCCCTGAGAGGGTTTTTTG
>NW_020799112.1:23293015-23311746 GCF_003259725.1 Athene cunicularia
CCCCCGCTTTTTTTTAAATTGCAGTGCTGCAGGAATTATGGCTACTTTCAGGTGGAGAAATAGTCTTGCTTTCTTTACAAATAAAATGTTAAAAATATTACAGTTCTCAGCCGATACCTGGTTTAGGAAGGACTAACTGCACTTGTCTCGTGAAACAATGCTTATGATTATTATTGACCAAAAATGGAATTTTGCGTTTTTTTTCCCCCTACACCTTTCTCCCTAGGGATTTTGGCAATTGGTCTTATAAATGAAGCTCTGGATGAAGGGGACACTAAAAAGACTATTCAAGCCTTACAAATTCCTGCAGCAAAATTGGAGGGCGTAGCCCCAAAAGTAGCCCAGCATTACCAGGATACACTACTTCGAGCCAAGAGAGAGAAAGCACAGGTGAGTGCAATTAAATGCCGCCTCTCAAAAAACCTTTACATCTGTGTAATGGGCGTATTACTCATCCTGAAAGCCAGGAATCAAAACTGGAAGTGGAGAGCTGGGCATTCATACATACCATCAACTGATCTTACTCAGTCGGTTTGGATCTTTCTATACTAGAGAAAGAGATTTGCAGCCAGATCATATGAATCTTTATGAACTATAGAGATGGATATAAGAATATTAACTGCACGAGGTGGCTTGCTACAGCTAACTGCAGGTACAGAGTGAGATGTGTATCTTGTTTGTGGAGAAAAAATATGCTTCATCTGTTTTCACAAGGAGACCATGTTCATTCTAGGAGCTCTGAACTTCTGAATGCAAGTTTCCTGCAAGCTTAAGTGTCATTTTTCCAGTGATCATTGTTAACTATAGTTATAGGTATAGTTATATACGGTGAAAAGAAAGTTTCTGAAAGTAGAAAAATCTGTTAAGGGGTAAATTAGAAAAAAATAAGTGAAGAAAATACGTGCTACTAGAAAAAAGTATACTGATGCCTTTGTTCACCTGGTGACACTTCTATTGCTAATGATTTTTTGAGCAGTCATGGTTTTTCTTATTAGCCAAGGACTTCTACCTACTTGTACATAGTTGCCACTTTCAATAACTGACTAAAGGTGAAGGTGGGGAGAGGAAGAGCAAGTCTTATCTTACAGGTTTAGGAAAGGGAATGAGACTGTGCCTGTGTATATGTAAGTGATTGAGTAATGTAGATGAGATTCTGACATTTTTGTCTAACCTATTTGCAAAGAAGTAGCAGATATCTCTGCTTTCAGTGGCTTGAGAGTGGTTTGGGTTTTTTTTTCTGCTGTGGAGGTCATTGCTCTAATACCAATGCAGAATTTTGCATAGAGACTGAGATCTACATTGGTGTAAGATCAGAACACTGCTATATTTTTTTTTTTTAAATTATTTTGACTAAAGGTAAATCCACATGATGTCAGTAGCTGAAAACTATATGCTTTTGAAAATCATTAAGCAGCTTCCCCAAGGACCCTGAAAGGGTTAATGTTTCTCAGGAACCCATTTTGTGCTGAAGCATTTCCTCCTGCTGAGTCAGAATGAAATAATGAACTCTCTTTAGTGTTAGAGTAAGTTCTGCCAGGCTGTGCTGGTAACTTCTCAGTTGTCATGAAATTACCGTATTTAGGCATGTGTTCAGTTTAGGGCTTCTCCTAGCAGCATGGCAGTAACTTCAGAACTTGAAAGATTGTATTATAAAGGAACTTTGTGGGGAAAATAGCCGCTATCTGAAGTCAACTGTTACTTACTAACTAGTGATTTTGGTACTTTGGGGCTGAGAGGGGTTGTAGTTTGCCACAAGAGGTTGTTCAGTTGCTTATGTGAATGGGGAGCGTTGGTGATGCACGTTTCTCACGTGATGAGAAGAGAGAGAAAACCAGTAGACTCTCTAATAGGTTGCACTGTGTACCTTCCAAAAAGCCTGCAACAGTAAATCCATAGAAAAGCATGGGATGGTTTTGGTAGTCTTTGGGTTGATTTTTTGCTGGTAGAGATTGCAGTAGAGGAAGTTGTTCTTCCCCACTCCCTGGACAAGAGTTTCACTGTTGCTGGTACTCCTGTGGGACCGTTTGGGCTTTCAGATGAGACCTGCCTATGAAAGGCATGTTGATCTCTTGAATGAGATATCAGTAAGCATGGCAGCTTCAGGCCTACCAAAACAGTGGGGAAAAATGTCGAGGGCATGTAAGGAAATGTTAATTTTCAGTCTGGCCCTAAAGCTCTTGAACACTGTAAATAGTGGCTTTTTTGTGCAGTGTGATTATTATTCCATACCAGAAATAAATATTTCCTGTGTTCTGTTTCTATGACGAGAGTTGTCAGAGAGGTGGCAGTTTTGTCTTGGCACTTCTTTCAGTCGTTACCTACAGGAAGCAACAGTGGGTGGGGAGAAGGCTACACTTGGCAACTGCTGGATCATTGTTCTTTATGTATATTTTGGGACTTGCTAAATAATTGTCTCTTTCCTCTTCTCAAATTTCTGCATGTAATATTAGTTGACTGGATTTCTTCAAATCCCAACCAAAATACAGGATACCGTGTGATCACGTTCCTGAACAAACAATCTGTTAAATAAGCTTGAAACATGGCTTTGTCTGTTGAGCATGTACACCCAGCCACAATATGTACAATGCTTCTTGATTTGCTGGTTTGTACCAGGCTTGTGAACTTCTGTGGACAGGAACAAGAACAGCCTGATGTGGCATTAGTTACCTGAGAGTTTTTAGCTTCTGCACAGAGATGTGCATCAGCAGCTTTCTCTTCTAAGAACTCTTTGTAGCCATATTCTGAGAAGGACTAAATTGTGTTCCTTGAAAGTCATGTCCTCTTAGCAAGTAGGGCTTTAGGACTAACAAGTACCAAGTCCTTGGCCTTGTGTTCTCTTTGCATATCAGAGGGGTTCCCACTGACAGAATTTCGTCTTCATTCAGTTTCCTGAAAAGAGTGTTTGACCGGGAGGTATTGAGTCTGGTAATGCTCCAGTAGTCTTTGCTAGACACAAATGCACGTGATGTCCTTGGGTTGGAGTCAGTTAGAGAGACTGAAATGCTTCCTGTTCCCTCTGATACAGACAACTACAATATTAACTATAGTTGATTACAGATTATTTTACTTTGCAAAAATAGTGATTCTTTTCTCCTCATGCTATGTATATTTTTCGCATCATATTCTCTTCAGGACACCCAGGATGAAACAGCTGTACTTTGGCTAGATGAAATTCAGGATGGGATTTATAGGGCTAACAAGGACACAGAGGAGTCTGAGAGATGTAAGTATTGTCACACAAAATGGCAATTAATCCCCATTATCAACCAAATACTGGTTACTTAAGGAAAGGTTGGGAGCTGGAAATGTCATGTGAATGTGGCAAAGGACATCAAATGTGCTTATGTGCTTCTGGTGTAATAATTATTCTTTGAAGAGTGAACGTCAGATTCTTCAAACACTGAATTTCTTACCTTTCAGAGGGATATACCTTTTTTCCAGTTTTGCATGTGACCATGTTACCTCCTTTGGCAAATCTTTATCACATTGTTTGTCATTTGCAACTAACTGGGTGTGTGGGTGATTAAGTATGAGAACGTTCACATGCATAATTTAAATGGTGTTTTCCAGTGCGCGTTACCTTTTGGTTGTGTGGCATGCTGTTGTCTTCTCTTGCTTCTATTAGGTATTTCTAGACTATCCCACATTGTTTTCAAATGCAGACAATAATACACATCAGTGATACCCACCTTTGCTCCTCAGTGCAGTTTGCAGGTGGACTGGCCTGCCCATCGTCACATTCCAGTCTTTATGATGATGTAATTTCTGTCTCCAGAAACAGTAGTTATACTCTTTGCTGAACTTTTTTTTTTTTTTTAAACTGATGTTTTTGTGGGGGTGTTCTGGTTTGGGTTTTTTCTTGTTGATCCTGACAGAAGCTTTCTCATTAACAAAATGTGAGGGTTTTTAAAGTCTTGATATATTCTAATGGCCTGTTCTGTGTATATGCTGTTTGCTTGCTGGGTACCAAGGAACCATGGCAAGGAACACATGGTCAAAACCAGGAATAAAGTATGTGCCCTTAAGCCTGAATAAGATCTTCAGATACCCTTATCTATCCATGTATGAACAGACGTTTTTGCAGTCTCACCTACTGCTGAAAGCTACTGTATTTGACGTTTGCTGTGTCGAGCGATTCCTGTGCTCTTGTGAATATGTCTGTATTTGAGTTGCGGTTGTGGAGTAGCCCTGGAATGACATCTTGTTATTTTCGTCTGCCCCCTGTCTTTTCCCCAGTCAGGTTTTTGACTTGTTTACAAACTACTCCATACTTTTTTTACTAGGGATGGATAGTACTAGTTGTTGAAAAGGCCCCTTTTGAGTTGTGCCTGGCTCGCCAGAAGAAACTGCCTTAACTAAAACAGATGTCAGTGTAGAGCTAAAACATTGTGTGTTGCTGAGAAATGTTGGTGGTAAATCAGCACCATACTGGGGCTCAGGGCACACAAATTAGGTGCTGCCAGGTGCAGTACCACAGATGATTGGATACTGGAGAGGCCTCCATGCTGCAAGTTGTCTGATTGGTTTTATTTATGTTTTGTATTGTATTGTTCTGTGTTTTGTTGTGAGTCACTGAGCCCCTGAATGCCAAGATAACTTGCTTCCTTCTGTTATCTAAGTCTCTTTAGGAATTCTGGCCATTAATGAAGCAGTAGATCATGGTGATGTGAGCCAGACCCTAAGTGCCTTACGTTCACCGGATGTTGGGCTCTATGGAGTCACTCCAGAATGTGCTGAGACGTACCAGCGAGAGCTGTCAGAAGTTAAGAGAAGAAAAATGGCAGCAGGTAAAGCTCAAGTAGCTAACAGTGAAATAAATTCAATATTACTGCATGTGTAATCAGAACCAGAAGTAAAAAAGCCTCTGGGGAGAAGTGGTATATTACAGATGGCAACTGTGGATGCTTTGTTGAACTAAGTTTTTAAAAAGTGAGTAGTAGAATGTTTTCCACTTGTAGGATGTGTTTTGTTTAGGTAATTCTTGTGTGAGGTCATTAGGGACTCAGAAACATGCCTTTTCTTGCTTGGAGGAAGGAGCATCTGTATATGTGGATTTCCTAGTTGCAATATTTGTATGTGGGACAGGTAAGATGCTTGTCTGTTATTGAGACTTACACTTCAGTTTCTGCTCTTAGGGGGCAATGGCAGTGAATGGGTGAAACACTGGGTGAGAGGAGGCTATCATTATTATCATAACCTGAGGACCAAAGAGGGAGGATGGGATGAACCAGCGGATTTTGTGCAAAATGACGTGCAGCTGTCACGGGAGGAGATACAGGTAGTGTAGATGACACATACTCTTTGTCTGAAAAATTGATGTTCGTACTGTTCCTACCCTTAATGCAGCTCTTAAGAGAAAATGCCTCAATACCATAGTCACGTTAACAAGTTTAGTAACTCATTTATTTCACTGGATATCATCAGATTGTGTATGTCAAAACTCCTTCTCCCGTTTCAGAAAAATTCATCCTGTCGGTCCATGGTGTTGAAAGGCAGTGTTGAAGTTTCCTATAAGCACAACACAGAAAGCTGATGTAACGTCATCATTCTTGTGTCTCCATTCTCTTTTTCTGACTCTTCTCCCTACCATAATGTTAATCCAGAGCACCATATCTGGAGTCACTGCGGCATACAACCGAGAGCAGCTGTGGCTGGCCAATGAGAACCTGATTACAAAACTTCAGGCTTGCTGTCGAGGATATCTTGTTCGCCAGGAATTCAACTCAAGAATGAATTTTTTGAAGAAACAAGTCCCAGCAATCACTTGCATTCAGGTAAAGATAGCCTTTAATAATGTTTGAAACTTGTACTCTGCAATTGTTTTCTATACACAAACTTATTGACAGTTTTTGTTCAGTTCAAACAGTTATAGCGCACAATTGTTTTCGCCTCATTTTGCAAACTACCTGAAGGCATTTCCTTTTCCCGAAGAGATTTGGTATATTATTTACTTTCCCATGTCATATATAATCAAGAAAGTCTTCTCAGGCAGAATTGGAGAGAGAACTTATTTGAGGAAGCTTTACCTATCAGTTTATTATCAGAATCAGTGGTTTGGGAATAGAGCAATATGAAGTTCGTTATATGTCTTTGTGGTGATCATACCATGTGATGAATTACTACTGTGATTCCTCATGAATTGAAGAAAAACAACATGGCTTTAAATACTCCTGAGTAAGATTATTCTTCTCTTCAAATTGTCCTGGGATTTTGAGGATTGAGGACCTGCAAGAGATGGTGGGATAATTCAGCATAAGGTTGGGTGTATTTACAGGAGAACAATGAAAAAAATCTTTCTCTGAGGTTGTAACCAAAATGTGTGCAGATGGAGTAGATGCTTTGCACCCTATTACCGCTTTATTAATTGAGCAGTTGATGTGTGTTTTGTTTCTGCCTAAGTAGCAGCACTTTGTATATTGGAAAAAAATCCACAACAAAGCCCCTAAAACCACTCCCAGCTCATTAAAATAACACTTTCTCCCTTTAAGTGTAGTAGAACCCCTTGCCTAACTTCTCAAAGTATCAAGTAGCAGTAGCATTGAGTCTGCTCTGAGGCGTGTTAATCCTTGTTTCTCACCAGCAGCAGCGTCTAACACAAGATTCTCGTGTAGAACAGTTTCTGTCATTTTGACTGTTTAGCTGCGTCCTTGATCTCTAACTGTGCTTCAGAAGGCCCAGGCTCTTCATGGGGCAATTTCAAGTCTCCTGATTAAAGTTGGTGAAATAGTTGATGCTGCACAGTGTATATCTCTTGATAAGATAATCATGTCTCCCCCACGTTTTGCTTGGCCAAAAGGGAAGTTGGGAAGCTGAGGAGCAGAAAGAAGCTCAGATTTGTAATTACTTCTCTTCAAGTAGAAAAGTAAAGTCAGTGCAGCTGTTTTCTGTTTTCAGTCCCAGTGGCGTGGCTACAAGCAGAGAAAGGCATATCAAATCCGTTTGGATTACCTGCGAGCACAAAAGGACCAAGTAGTGAAGGTAGTGAAGGCTCTCTACTGACTTTTTCGGTAAACCTTTTGGGTAGTGAACTTTGTAGGAAAGATTTTTATCTGAGTATTTTGGTTTCCCTTCTGTAGATTCAGTCAATGACCAGGATGTATCAAGCCAGAAGGCGTTACAGAGATCGTCTACAGTATTTCAGAAACCACGTAAGAGGCTATCTTGTTAAATGAATTTGGTACATGACTTCTGTACTCTTTCCAGAATGAGGTCAAGTGCTTTTTTTTTTTTTAATCCTAGATAAATGATGTTGTAAAAATTCAAGCCTTTATACGAGCAAACAAGGCACGAGAAGACTATAAAACACTCAGTGAGTATTGCCAAGAGGCTAAAACTGATGTTCCTTGAACCTCTGTTTGCAAGGGATGTTCTTAGTGTGATTTTATTATATCAAGGCAGTTTTGAAGAGCGATTGGGATGAAATTGGTTGGGCAGTGTGGAAGAGTAGGTAGTTCTTAAGGCTGAAGGAAAATGATTCCAACTGTTGCTTTTGCTGCTGAAAAATAGAACCATAGCTTTGCAGTTAACTTTGGTGGTGTGGACGACCCTAGGCTTATACTGATGCCATTTTTTACTGTTTGCTTTCTCCTAATTTACTCAAGAAATTCAAAATGTCAGAAGCTGTTTAGATATGGTGGTGCTAATTTTATTCTGGTTGCTCCTTGATACACTGTTTAAACATAGATGAGATATATGTTTACTTCTCTTTCCCATCCCCTGATGTTTTCATGCCTATTTTTAGTTAATGCTGAAAACCCACCTATGGCTGTGGTCCGGAAATTTGTCCACTTGCTCGATCAGAGTGACCAAGATTTTCAGGAGGAGCTTGAGCTAATGAAACTGCGTGAGGAGGTTGTAACCTTGATCCGATCCAATCAGCAACTGGAAAATGACCTCAATCTCATGGACATCAAAATTGGGCTGCTAGTGAAGAACAAAATAACTTTGCAGGTAGGAAATGCGCTGATGGGAGACCAGCTACAGATTGAACTGAGCTCAGTGGTAGTTAACATGGAGAGCTCATGGCCTTGGATGTCAGTTGCTCAGGGCCAGCAGAAGACATTGCCCTAGCCTTGCAGATTTTACTCCCACAGTACGTTCTTATTCCATTCTACTAATTGAGTGTATACTAATTGAGTGTATCCTTAGAAATAAAACAGCAGAAGGAGAAGAAGCAAGACCTCGAGCTAAAAAAGACAAACACCAGACTGTCTTGACCTAATTAATGCAACAGATTGTGTGTTTGAAGGCTTTGAGAACTCTGTTCTGTTGCTCCTTTGTGGTTAAACAGGTGATGCTCTGCAAGCTTGCAGCGAGGGGGGCAATTTCAGAGGGTGGAGACACGCTCGTGCTACTTGGGGTTGGTTAAAGGAGGCCCCCTCTATCATTTGGCTGATGTGATTAATTTCACAAAAAAACCACCCCAGCTCTTGCTGATACAGCACCACCTGTTCTTCAAGCTGAGATTCTGGTCAGCTTTTTATTTGGTCATGGATGGCATGACACCAGGGTCCTCCCAGTGTAAAATCTCAGTTGTAGTGAAATTAATCTTGGAAGGAGGTTGCAACTTTTGGGTTGGTGCCTGCAGTGAAAAGTGCCACTGCTGTCAGAGTAGGCAGAGGTAGCGAACCTAGCTGACTGTGAAATAGGATTTTTACGTTTTAAGCCCAATTTAGAAAGGAAAACATTTTCAGGCATCTTCAGGATGCTACCAGCTCTGCTACTAATTACTGCCAAGAGTGACTAACCCTTCTAGGGTTTCAGACAAATTCAGGAACAAAGTCAGGGACAAAGCAGAACATGTAATTCCAGTCAGAGAAATTGCTGCCATCGCAAATAATGCTTCACTTCAGTAGCCCCAGGCGTACCCTGACCCTGCCTGTCCACATGCAAGATAAGTGGGCTCTCAGATGCAACTGTTTTCCAATATTGCCTGCTATGAAATACTTAAGAGTGGAATCTGTCCCTGTTCGTTCTTTCCAGGATGTTGTTTCCCATAGCAAAAAACTTACCAAGAAGAACAAGGAACAGCTTTCTGACATGATGATGCTCAACAAACAAAGGGGAGGTTTGAAAGCTTTGAGCAAAGAGAAGAGAGAAAAGCTGGAAGCCTATCAGCACTTGTTCTACTTACTTCAGGTAAGCAGCTTCAGACACTGCTTGGTAACCCTATTACAGAGGCTTGTATGTCTTGGCACAGTCTTTGCTCATGCACTGTAGTTTAGAGCCACCATAGACAGCGGCCTGTGTGGACATGCACACTAACTCATTTTTCTTGTTGTAGACTAACCCAACCTACTTGGCCAAGCTGATTTTTCAGATGCCTCAAAATAAATCTACAAAATTCATGGATTCTGTCATCTTCACGCTGTATAACTACGCATCCAATCAAAGAGAGGAATACCTGTTGTTGCGGCTTTTCCAAACAGCGTTGCAGGAAGAGATCAAGTACGTGGTAGCGTACGGCACATTCTTGCTGTTGAATCAGTTTTGGCAATTTCTTGAACTGAAGCAGTTTTCATGTTCTGTCTCATGCTAATATGCAGATAACGCTGCATGTCCCTTCAGTGTCCTCTTCCCACTTCACATCTGTTCTTAATGTAGTCTATAAAGGAAGAGTTGAGTATGTCCATTGAGGAGGAGGACTTTTTACTTCGGTAAATATTTCACTGCTCAATATGGTAGCTACTTTTAATCTGATGCAGAATCATCCTGAAATTCAGGCTAATCTCAGTTCACCAGTGTCTGGTTATAGACACCTCCAAACAAATGGCAAACTCAGGCTTTACAAGCTGGGGAGAGAGCTAACACTAAGCTCTCTGGATTTCCAGAAGCTGATGAGGAGGCTGAAACTGAGAGTCTTTATTGTTTGGCATTTCTGTTTACTGTCAGTGTTAGGGACTCTGTCCTCAGGCATGTTCTGCTTGATCAGTTGGGCCTTAGGAGCTTCGTGTTACGTGACTTCAGTTCTTTACAGTGCAGAGCTGCACAGCTTGCTGTGAAGAAGCACGCGCAATAACATTTAGAGGAACTACTCTTTAAGCACTTTGGAATACACCCTGAAATAAATAACTTCTAAAAGAGATTATTCCTGCCGTGCCCCCCCTCTCCTTAAATTAATGCTTGGAATAGTAGTCCAGGGAAATGTAGAATTTTTGTTCTCAGCTGCTGTATTTCACATAGCTCTATACTAGGAGTGACTTTTGTTGTCAATTGCTTGTTTCGTTATTTTAAATACTGGAAGAAACCTACTGTTCTTTTTCTTCTCTACATAGAATGTGCTCTGTTCCCTTTGTATTTTTGAATTGTACTCTCAAATAGAATGTCCAGTCACCTTTGCTTTAACTGTCATTGAGATGACTACTGGTAAGTTGCATTGAAATTCCCAGAGGTCATAAGTTTCTGGCCTCTTCTGTCTTGAGAAGTGTTCCAGTATTGATCTTACACAGTGTTGTGGTTTGTTGCTGTATCAAGATTTTTAGTACAAATCCATCATCTGTTTCATGAGGGTGATGCTCTTTAACAGTCTGTTTTATGCTGAGAAATGGATTTAAAGCTGACAGAGTTATGCATACCTCATATTTCATATAGAGTCTTTCTTCTTCAGATCAAAAGTAGACCAAATACATGAAATTGTGACGGGGAATCCTACTGTTATTAAAATGGTGGTAAGTTTCAACCGTGGTGCCCGTGGTCAGAACGCCCTGAGGCAAATCCTGGCACCAGTTGTGAAGGAAATCATCGATGACAAATCACTCAATATCAAAACCGATCCAGTGGATATTTACAAGTCTTGGGTTAACCAGATGGAGTCTCAAACTGGCGAGGCCAGGTATGGGAACTCTTACTACTGTGTTTTTTAAACATTGCTTGGCTGCTTTGCACTGCTCTGTTAATCGTTCCAAACCATTCATGGCTTCACTGCATGCCTGTGTCCAACTGATAACTGGCTTTTCCATCTAAAATGGCTTTTATCTGAGAGTTCTAAAGATAGTGTTCTGGTGATGGTGCTGAGGGTATTGAAAGGGAATCTCCTTAGGAGATGGAAGAAGAAATGCTCTTTGGTGTTTGCCTATGTTGACTTGGTAATGATCTATGAGGTGCCCTCTAAACTAAAAGAAATCATGGTAAGAAAAGCTATTTGGGAATTGATCTATGTCAGTCTCTGTTCATGTTGTATATAGCCTCTGCAAACTCAAGTACTATTTGCAAGCCAGAGAAGCCTCTTTGGTGGAGGAGTGTGAGATGGCAGTTCTTTTAGTCCTAACATCTTTCTAGTATCAGACACTGATAACAGTTGGATTGTACTATTTGGTTTTGTGTCATTTTGGTGGCTTCCAGTGTGTGTGATTTACTAGAACTTGAGGTTTCTATTGTGTTTGGGTTTTGTAACATAGCTTTAAAAAAAAAAAAACCCAAAAAAAACCACCACAAAAAGCACCATGCAGATGAGTGAGTATACCCTTCAAAGCAATCTGCAGTCATATCTTGCCATATGCCTGGTTCAAAATTCTGAATGTGTTAAAAATGCAGGCAAAAATGTGTGTTCAGGTCTTTCTTTTTACATGAGATTTAGGAGACATTTCTATGAATTACCTGCTTCACCTGTCTTCACTGGAATACTGTGCAGTAACTCTAGCTGATGGAGAAAACGTCACTGCTTCCTCCCCTAGCATGTTACATCAGTTTTATGGATGCTGTTCTAGCTGCTGGCTTGTGTCCAAGCTTTTATCATGTTAATGTTCAAATGTGTAGCTTGCTTTTTCACCAGTTTATCTGCAGCCTGAAGTACCACTGCAAGTCACAGATGACACTTTTTTGCTTAGTGTGCATGTGTGTATACCATAAAAAAAACAAGCCAAACCAAAACAAACCCCACAAAAAGTCCCAGCCAGTTTTGGGTTAGCTGGGCCTTTTCTCACAGTGGCTATTGCAAGGGAGAGTAGAGGGAGTAAAACCAAGAAGTATTCAGCTCCTTCAGTGAGTGAAAGCTCAGTTGAAGGCAATGCACAGCTTTTGGCAGCCAAGTGAATATAAGCTGGTTTCTGTGTCCAGCTAGAAGTTCTTCAAATATGTTAACCTGAGGAATACTCACCTTCACATGTTTGGCTTTTTCAAATAGCAAACTGCCATACGATGTTACACCTGAACAAGCTCTGAATCATGAAGAGGTGAGGATACGCCTGGATGCCTCAATCAGAAACATGAGAACAGTGACAGACAAGTTCCTGTCTGCCATTGTTAGTTCAGTGGACAAAATCCCGTGAGTCTGGTGTACCACAGTATTATCTCGGGGAAGTTGGTGGTGGGTTCATGCTTGCAGCAGTCTTATTTGCTTATTTTTTTCTCTCAAAGTTATGGAATGCGTTTCATTGCCAAGGTACTAAAAGACTCCCTGCACGAGAAGTTTCCTGATGCTGGCGAGGATGATCTTCTGAAGGTGAGGATCTGAACAACTTTGTGAATAATTGTCAGCCAAATTCGCTGTGGCAAGCGCATCTCATTCTTCTTTGTCAGCTATGTGTGTGGAGAGGAGTGCATGTAAACATATATAAACTTACGTATTTCTACAGCTAGAAAATGTTTCATATTGGGCTTTTGATTGTTAGCTTCATATATGTCACCTGAGATGTAATACATTGTTCAGAAGGAGATGTCCTGATTTGGTTTTAATATCTTGGGCGTTGGGTCCTTTAGGTTTCTTGACTTGGGGTACTCTTGCACCTAGAAAGTAAACCTTGATTTTGCTGGTATGATCACAGCCAGCTGTTCCTTTCTTAAAGAGACAATGTCAAGTTAATAAGCCTGTATGCAAAATTCTGATGTTCCTGATTCCCCTATCTGTAGCACTCCAGGATATTTTGATAGCAACGGGTAGAGAGTCACTTTTTGTGATGCCTAGTCAGTTTTATATTTTGCATTTCAGTAGATTTGAAGGACTAAAAGGATCCTAATAGTAGGCAGTCTCAGATTAGTATAGCTTTGGGGTTTTTTATTAAAATTTCTTTGGGTTTATGGCTTCTGATAATTGTGAAAGCCTTTATGTCCATGAATGCTTTGCTTGTTAATAAAGTTTGGATCTTGGAATACTTGACAGCGTCTCTTTAAACTTCTCTACCTCTGCTTCATCACAAAATAATTACCAATCTGAATGCTGTTTTCTTCTCTCTTCTAGTTCTGTGCTTTCCCATTCTGAGACATCGATTCTTTCTAAGCAGGTGAATTAATTTCTTCCATCTGTAAATTTAGGTGGAAAACTGCGGTTTTCATTAATCTTTGTGGAAACAATGTAAATGTCCACATGAAAGTCAAAACTGCAGTTGCGTGCAATGACTACTACTAGATTTTTTTTTTTTTTTTTTTTAGCAACCAGAGCTACCCATATAATACACTGTTCTTCTCCCTCCGCAAGCCTGAAAGTCACTAATACAGTTTCTTTCACAGATGTGTTTTCTTATTGCTGGTAGTAAACAGCTTTGACTGTTGTCATCCCATGACATAATTTGTGAGAGTATGGCAGGGGCTTGCATGAAACAGTTGTCAAAAACATGACCTCACTGAAAGCAGTTAATAATTTCTGGGGCTGCTCAGCAATGGCTAGATTGTTTTTTTTTCTCTGTTTTCAGCTGTTTGTTCAGACCCCAGTCTCTTCCATGTATTTAGGTCACGTGGCAAGTAGGCAAAGCCAAGATTCAGTGACCTGGCCCTCTGCAAAGTTCTGTGAACTACCAGAAAATACTAGAGCATGTGGTGTGAGAACTACTGCTTTACAATAGCATATTGGGTTAATTCCTTTTCATTGCTGAAATTACTTTTGGCAAAATATTAAATACAGGTTAGAAGTCTTATTTGTGACCATATGGATAACGTGACATCTTTATTTTTTGTTCCTTGAAGTTTATTGCTGCTCACAATTGACTAGGTAAATTGGGTTTTGAAGCATCAAGTGCCATTTGTCTTCTGCACTTCTGGATTTCTTGCCTCTGAATTAAATGGTTTCTCAGTTCTTCTTGCTAACTGGGGGTCTATGCGTGAAAATGTTGCTGGCTTATCAAAGCATTATTCTGAAATAGGAAAGAACTTTGAAGAAGGAATGGAAAGTAAGTTTCCTCAGTTTAGCTCCTTGGTGTGCCATGCTTCCTCACCATTTTTGCTTTGTCAGAAATGGTGGGCAATTTTGCACGCTTCTCTAAGAATTAGGTCTTGTCCCATATTGACACTGCATTATTGGGTTCCTCTATACATGATCGTTCTGCCCTCTATTAGACTAACTCAGTTACGTTTAATGCTCCTGATAGATTGTCTCATGCTCATATGAGTAGTCCGTTGGTAATTTATAATGTCTTCTGTCCGTACACTTTAAGTTAAAGTTTTTAATCTTCAGGCATAGGAATATCTGCTGCTGTATTGTCCTGTGACTAGTAGTGCTCAGTCTTCCTTCTTTGTGTTGACCATCCTATTGCGTCTTAATTATTTTATTTTATTTTACACTGTAGATCCTAGTATATACTCGCATACAGCAGCACAGCAGAACCTTTATCTTGGAAGAAGCCTCTGGCTTACAAGAAAATAATTTATCAAAGCACAGAGTAGTTTCAGTAAAATTCAGTCAGGTCCTATATCATTGTTTCCTGATGCTTTTCTTCTCTACTCAACTTTTCCCAGATTGTTGGCAACTTACTCTATTACCGCTACATGAATCCAGCCATTGTCGCACCAGATGCGTTTGACATAATTGACCTTTCAGCTGGAGGTCAGCTGACCACGGATCAACGCAGAAACCTCGGTTCCATTGCAAAGATGTTGCAGCATGCTGCATCCAACAAGATGTTCATGGGAGACAATGCCCACCTAAGCATCATTAATGAATACCTATCGCAGTCATACCAGAAATTCAGGTAGAAGACCTTGGCTAATTAAGTTGAAAAGTGTGGCGGAGGGTAACATTGCAAGTAAAAAGGGATAATAGTAAATTTTAAATATGATAAATTCTGTCTCTGTCAAATATACGGTCTGTCTGAAGATAAGAGGTTGCACTCCAGACTGCCGTAAGCATCAGTGACAATGGCAGGTAAAGTGTGTACATCAAATTTATGAACAATACATTGTATGTGAATGAGATTGCGAAGTCAAGTGTTTGGACTTAAGAGTTTCCAGAATAAAGGTTGCTTCTGGACATGTTTATTGTGATACTTTGAACATGAACAATAAATGGACATGCATTCTCTATCCTGTGTGAACCCTGTCTCCACCTGAAAACCCAGTGGTGCTCAGGAATAAAGCAGATTGGCACTTAGCTGTTCATATAGTTGAAGTAAGCTTTTGTTCTGGAATTGTCATCTTATACCTCATGTGTTGTGGAAGAAAGAAAACCAGAGGTTGCTGGGAGCAGAGGGTGTTACTGCAGTGGAGGCAGGAGGATGTGTGAACAAGGTCACTGGAGCCGTAGACCAGTCCCATGAATGCTGAAAATGAGCCAGTGTCACATGACCAATATCAGTAATTTAATTTACTAGGTTACTTCTGATATGTTAAGCTAAGGCTGGCAGACTGTACTATGCCATAATGTACCATGGATTAAAGCAGAGAGAGTACGCTTGGGATTGTCTTGGGGAGTTAATGCTCTTGATGCTTCATGTGACTGTCAGTCATACTGATTGTTTTCTCCTCCTTTTTTCTGAAGACGTTTTTTTCAGGCTGCCTGTGAGGTTCCTGAATTGCAGGATAAATTTAATATTGATGAATATTCTGACTTGGTGACTCTCACTAAACCAGTTATTTATATTTCTATTGGTGAAATCATCAATACACACACAGTAAGTATACACCGGTCACAGTTGCTCCTTACAAGCAGTGCTTGCAAAGAAAATGCTGCTTCTGTCTGAAATGTGAAGTTACCAAATAAAAGGCTGAAAGTTGTCTTTCGTAGCATGCAAGAGCTTGTTGGTTTATTAATTAAATAATTAGGAATTAAGTAATCTGTTAGTGACTGCTTTAAGTTTCTTTTGGAAGTATTTGAGTATGTGATAATGGCACAGCTTTGAATACTGATACTGCTGCTGTGGAGTTCAGTGAAATAAGATCTTTTTCTAAAAGATACCAGCTCAAAGTAATGTAATTTTACTAGAAAAGGATGTACAATTAAGAACATAAATGTTTTTTCTGTTCATCTAGTTGCTCTTAGACCATCAAGATGCAATTGCTCCTGAGCACAACGATCCAATTCATGAGCTGCTGGATGATCTCGGAGAGGTTCCTACAATTGAGTCCTTAATAGGTGGTCTAGTTTATTGTGCTTAAGAAATATGTGATATTACTTTAGATGATTTGAAGTGCAGTAAAGAAACTAAGGAATCATTATAGGTCGTTAGGGAAGATGTTCCAGTTTCTGACTGAAGAATTTGTTACCCTGAAAAAAAGGAGGGGTCCCTGCTGTTCTCCACCCCTCCTCACCTCACCCCCACTCCAGAAGTTTCTACAAGGCAGATGGATATTTTGACATGTTTTCTTTATTCTGTTTCTGGAATGGCCATGTCTGTGTGTATGTCTGTCCCAGCTTGTTTGCAAAGATCTGGCCTCCATTCTGGACATCTGTACGCATTCCTTCCAGAGTGCAGTAATAAGTGTATTAAATGACATGTGACCCTACAAGGATCTTAGGTGTATGGACAAATAAGTTTTTTCCATCCTTTAGAGTTTTTTCTACATATTAAGAATTTTATCCTTTTTATTCTGGGTGGGAGAGGAAGGAACTGACTTCACTAATCTGTGAAAGTTTTTTTAAAAACCTGAGCCTTGTTTTACTGCTTCAGGATATAACAAACACTAGAAAGGTGCACAAGCCTCTCCTTCCTTGGTTGCAGCTGTTTGAACTGTGAAGTTTAGTGGGGTCTAGTAGGGGGGACGGGGGACGAAACAGACAAAGTTGTTTTTGGAGAGTATGCTTTGACAGCAAAATGCTTGTCTTGAAGTTGCTTTGATTAAAAGGTTGGAACCTTTTAAAGGTATGACTGGTAGCATATTTTCTTCCAAGCACTGGCAAAGAACAGAACATAAAAAGCATTACAGCTAACCTAGACCTCAAGTTTAACTAGAACTTACCCTTTTTCTTAATTTAATTTCTCCTGTGTGCGTTGTAGCAATGTGATGGTTGTGTCAGAGTTTAACCTCACTGGAGCCCTTTAAAAAAGTGGGGCAGGAGGGGAAGCATCCTAACAACTGTTCTGATGAAAGTTCAGGCACAATTAGAACAAGAAAAATTTCTTTTGACAGATGGCTTTGTTTAGTAGAAGATAAGTTCAGCTGCCCACAAAGGCTTCTCTTAGCTTGAAAATTCATTCTAATGAGGACATGGACATAGAGGCATGGTCATATTTTTATTTAGAAAGTATTTTTTGGTGGGTCAACTACTCAGTAGGCTGAGGTGCTGAGATACAGTGTGAAATATGTGTACATCTTTAAGGCATACAAACTAGTGATTTTGTGGTGCCTTTCTGGCCTGTGCTTTCTCAGTTTTGTGAAGAATAAGTTTGTAACATACTCCAGATGATGTTTTTAAAAGCTGTTTATGGCTTTTGAAATGTACTTTTGACAGTATAGGAAACAGTGTAGTTTTTCTGTGGTCTGTTACATAGGGAAAAGTTACAAAGCTCTAGCAGTCAAGAATGTAAAGAATACAGTTTAATCTGTAAACTCTTTTGGTTTGGCAGGGGAAGGGTCTGGCAATGTTAATGACCCCAACAGGGAAATGCTAGCAAAGACTGAGGTTTCTCTCACACTCACTAATAAATTTGACGTTCCTGGTGATGAGAATGCAGAGATGGATGCAAGGACAATTCTGTTGAAGTAAGTAAGGGGTATGTTTCTTGGGAATGAGGAACCTGAATTAATCTGCATGTGAAAATAAGAGAATATAAGTGTAATTTAAACAAACATGGAACCCTTACTCCAAATACACTGAGCTTGCAGCTATGGCCTTTCAACGCTGTGGCTGTTAAATTTGTTCCTGTTAGTTCTTTGTCACTGTTGAATTTGTTATTCTTTAAAAGTCTACCATGGACGGTTCTGGAGCAGAAAACTACCAGAAAATAAAACTTTCTAGATATGAGTGTGACAGCAGTTGGATTTGCCTGCACGTGAATAATTTGTAAAGATCATCGTAAATAATCTGTAGTGTTCATCACAGTTGAGTTTTAACTCTGAAGTCTATACATGTAAAACTTAGAAGAATCAATAATCACACCCTCAGCGAGTTTGCTAGTGACACTGAGCTGTGTGGTGCAGTCACACACTGAGGGAAGGATCCATCCAGAGGGACCTGGGCAGGCTGGAGAGGTGGGCCTGTGCAAACCTCGTGGAGTTCAACAAGGCCGAGGGCAAGGTCCTGCCCACGGGTTGGGGAAATCCCCAGCACAAACCCAGGCTGGGTGAGGAGGGGGTGGAGAGCAGCCCCGAGGACAAGGTCTTGGGGGTGTCAGTGGGTGGAAAACTGCCTGTGAGCCACCAACATGCGCTGGCAGCCCAGAAAGTCATGCATGTGCTGGGCTGCACCCAGAGCAGGGTGGGCAGCAGGGTGAGGGGGGGATTCTCCCCCTCTGCTCTGGGAGACCCCCCTGCAGGGCTGGGTCCAGCTCTGGGCGTATCAACAGCAGGAGGACACGGACCTGCTGGAGCGGGGCCAGAGGAGGCCACAGAGATGCTTGGGGGGCTGGAGCCCCCCCCCCCCCCCTGAG
>NW_020799112.1:23311796-23327413 GCF_003259725.1 Athene cunicularia
CCCCCCCCCTGTGAGGACAGACTGGGAGAGTTGGGGGGTTCAGCTGGAGAAGAGAAGGCTCCGGGGAGACCTTAGAGCTGCCTCCCAGGGCTGAAAGGGGGGAGGCACTGTGCATCGGGTCATAGGGATAGGATGAGGGGTAACAGTTTTAAACTGAAATAGGGTGGATTGAGATTAGACATAGGGAAGAAATCCTTCCCTGTGAGGGGGTGAGGCCCTGGCACAGGCTGCCGAGAAGCTGTGGCTGCCCCCTCCCCGGCAGCATTCAAGGCCAGGTTGGACGGGGCTTTGGGCAACCTGGGCTAGTGGAAGGTGGCCCTGCCCGGGGCAGGGGGGTGGGACTGGATGTGTTTTAAGGTCCCTTCCAACCCAAACCATTCTGTGATTCTGTGAATATTTGTGTTACCTATATAATGCCCTGTGCAAATGTTTTCAATAGCATACATGTGACATACAGAAAATTTAAGGGTAACTAAACGTCTAGTATATGTGAATAACATTCTGTTGCTAAGTTTGCTAGCTCCTGCAGAATCGGTTTCTTCACACAGTCTTTGAGTGGATTATGTCTGTATCCTGCCAGCAAAGCAGGAGACGATGGTAATTTAGGATACGCTCCCTGTAGCTTTCCCCTGTCTGTGGGAAATATTTCTTTAGGATATTTTTGCTGTTGCTGCTCTCCTTTTTTTGGTTTATGATGCAGTTCCCTTCTCTCTGCACTCAGTGTCCCCCAAACCTGACTCTTACTAGATGGAGACTGATAGCCTTTTTTGGGAAATAGAGGTGTTACTAGCCTAATGGAAGGAGAGCAATGGACTGTCAGGGATTTCATGATCGCCAGGCTCTGTATTCCAGAGGACTTAGTACTAGTATTAACTCTTGGACAGTTTTAAGCAAATCCCTGTTGCTGAGATATACAGAGCAGCTACCTGACATTCAGATGCCTGTTTACCCACTCTGATGCATTCCTGCTCAGGCGCTAGATGGTTTAACTGAGAATTCTTAGGGTCAGCTTACACTTGGCCTAGATGGAACAGTGATATCCCAAAAGAAAATCTTGTCGCCAAAAATAATTTTAAATTAACCGGGCTTCTAAAAAGATACGTAAGTATTTCCCTACCTGCCAGAAGAGGGTGACATTGATTTAAAAAATAAAGACCTACCAGATGTGCTGGTAGTCATCTAAGTTGTGGATGAGGAAGACGTCTATGTGATGTGCTTTTTGTGATGCCAGAAATAATTCCAGCCTAACTGTGAAGTATTGAAAGTGCTGTTTGGCTTCATTGTGTGGCTGAAGGACAGAACTGCCTCAGCGTGGGCACTGGCTTTGATTAAATCACAGATGAGATCAAGGAACAGCCCTGTTTATCGCCAGACTGGACTCAAGGATCTGCTTTAGATCAGTTACTGTACACACAAGAAAATAGTCCTATATTTTTATACCTGTTACAAAGCACTGAAGCACACTTACGGATGGATAACATTACCGACTTTTTCTGGCTGCAGAAATTCACTGTTGCTGTTACCTGCTTTACCTTTCACTTTGGAATTGCAGCTTCTGTGGTCCGCTTGGCAGAACTGGGTCTGCCTTGGAATATCTGGGCCACGTCCTTGTTGTTTGAGGGGGTAATGGGGAGAAAACCCTTCATATCTGATCCTTTCTGGGAACCAGTTTTTGATAATACTGTCAAATAGGTAAAGTGCTTCTCAGGGTTCTGGTCTGGTCTAGTGTATTACTGTCTAAGCCTGCATCCAGTGATAATCTGATTTGTTGGTATTGCAGAACAGAACAGTATTGAAACTCTCCCAGTTTAAAGGTTTTTTCCTTCTATTTTCCTTGATGTCTTTGCAGCACAAAACGTTTAATTGTCGATGTAATCCGCTTCCAACCAGGGGAGACGCTGACTGAAATCTTGGAAACTCCAGCTACTTCAGAGCAAGTATGAAGTTGTTTACCTGCATTTCTTTAGACTAAGGAGATTGTCACCTATCTAGATATATGTGGGTATACTTGGAAATCTGCATTTATGTATTGCAGTGAAGCTGTCTCCACTGATGTTGGAGCAGTGTGTAACAATAATGAGTCAGGGATATAATGGAAATAAATTGTATGCATGAATCTTACTCCTCTGGGGGTTGCTAGAAGACCTTTTTAAATGGCACGTAGGCTTCTGATGGTTCCCTTCTGATGTGGAATGTGTTCATCAAATGTGGATTCAGTATCCTACGTTAAGCCAGAGGTCAAGCAGTCTGTTTCTCATTTTTTTGTCACCTTAAAATTGATCTGCTTGTGAATTTGTAAATTTTTATTTTCTTTTTCTAGGAAGCGGAGCATCAAAGAGCTATGCAGAAACGAGCTATTCGTGATGCTAAAACTCCGGATAAGATGAAAAAATCAGTGTCTGTAAAGGAAGACGGCAATTTAAATCTTCAAGAAAAAAAAGATAAAATCAAGACAGGCCTGAAGAAGTTGACAGAACTGGGGACAGTGAATGCAAAAAATAAATACCAGGAACTAATCAACGACATTGCAAAGGTATGCCAATCAGTGGTTTCCTAGTAATCATAGGGGAGTTTGCTCACAGTTTGCAGTGTTGGGAGGCAGGAGTTTTCAGGAGGAGTAATTTTTGTAGCAGCTAGTTCACAGATATGAAGCCTACCTTTTGCCAAAGTGTTTCCACCTCTTGGCACTTGGCAAGTCCTTTATTTTTATAGGACATCTGTGTTTTCTCAAATGACTCTGTTGCCAGAATCTCAGGTACTTGAAGGGAAAGCATTATATCTTGGAGGGGAAATCCTGATGTATGACCTTTTTTTTCTGCTTTTTCACTAATTTAAGTAGTGCCTCTACAGACATATTCACAAGAGGAAGTTTTGCCCTAACTTAGACATCCTAACTTTTAAAGTGTACCCATTCAAGAACACCTAAATAATAAAAGGGCAAGCTGAGAAAAACTTGTAAAAGTGATCTAATACTGCTGTACATTACTACAGTGACAGTTTAAATCACATGCTTACCAAAAAAACTACTTGGGAAGTAGTATGTAAAGAAAGTAAATAACTGCCTTTAGGGAACCAATTAGAATCAATTGTACTGTCATTAATACACGATAAAAATGAAAAGACAAGTCGACTTGAAGATGTGATATTTTTTGTTCGGTATTAAGGTAACATATGGTTTAAAGGTGGCCAACTAACAATGAAATATAAGGACGCGTGTGCACTGCTGTGCTTATAATGCTTGATTTGTAAGATACACTTCCTACCCATCAGTGGCAGAAATTGCTGCGTGCCTTTAGATCATGTGCTGTCAGTGCCCACTCCAGTCATTGCAACTAGGACAATATTGAAGTTCATGAGAGCAACAAAAGGTTCAAATGAACTGTTGCGTAGGGTGGGTGGGTTCCAAAACCAGTCAACACAGAGAAGTAGTAGTTATGCTTAAACCGGGGCAAGTGCAACTGAGGGCTCCAGCCTGGAGCATGAAGCAAGACTAAGCAAAGTCAAATGGTGTGTTTCAAATACTCTGTTCTGGGCTTGAGCAGCTGGAGAGCTCAAATGACTGTTAAGTCTCTGCCTGCTTTTCTCTGTGGCATAGGATATCCGAAATCAGCGTAGATACCGTCAGAGAAGAAAGGCAGAGCTGGTGAAGCTGCAGCAGACATACAGTGCCTTGAACTCCAAAGCTACTTTTTATGGGGAGCAAGTGGATTATTATAAAAGCTACATCAAAACCTGCTTGGATAACCTGGCCAGCAAGGGCAAGTAAGTATCTTGGAACCATGCCATGGACCTAGAAGTACTTCTTGCAGAAATCATGTGTAGGTTGTTGCTAAGAACAATCTTAATGCTATCTGCTCAAAGCTCCTTGGCCAAGCTCTTTGCCACAGCAGTAGTTCTAGGGAAAGGGTCTCAGCAGTGGTAGAAAAATGCAGGGAGAGGGCAGTGCCTGGAGTGGGGCCAAAAAAAGACACACTTGAAAGAGTTTTGGTCCCTCTGGGAGAGGGGAGTTTGGAGAGTCCAGTGGGAATGAAGCAGGTTGCTCAGATACTGCACGTGCTGCTCGGTCTGACCTATCATCCTTCCTAGGAGCAGAGAATGAAAATAAGTTACCTACAAGGAAAGCATTGATCACGGATTGTCCTCTTTATCTTGAATGGAGTCAGTTGTTGCAGTGCAAGACAATTCAGATTTTCCGGGGGGGAGGAAAAAAAGGTGTCTTTTTTCCCGGTACAATGTGGGAAGAGCAACTGCCAGTGAAAAATGAGGCAAGAAAGTTGTTGAGTAATCTCAACCTTCTCGATGTCAGTTGTCGCCAGATCCTCTTTTGCCTAATGATAGATGATACTGCTTTCTGTGAAGTATCATGTGGTTATGTTTTGGGGACTTTTTGTTGGTGTGTGTTTTTTTTTCTCCTGTAGTGTAAGAGTTACTGGTAAATAGTAGCAAATCAGAGATAGAACCTGGGCTACATGTGCTTTGTAGATAAACTCACTAGTAGAAATACATGGTTAATTAGCTATACTGGTTCTGTTCCCTCATCCAAATAGGTTTAAATGCTTGCTGTTCGAAATCTCTTATTTGACTAATTATCTTGTTTGGGTTTCGTTTATTTTTTCTGCAGAGTCTCTAAGAAGCCTCGGGAGATGAAAGGCAAAAACAGTAAAAAGATTTCTCTAAAATACACAGCAGCTCGACTTCATGAGAAGGGAGTGCTTTTAGAGATTGAGGACCTGCAAAGTAACCAGTGAGTATCTAGGAAAACGGGTATGTTGAGTTCTTGTCTCTTTCTTTGAACTAGTCTAGGTGTGGCAATTGAGGAACAGAAGCTCTGAGACTTGTTGGAGATGGTGTCAGATTGTCTTGTGGTTTTGTTCTTGGAATTCAGCGTTGTTGGTAGATGTAGCTGTTAAAACTGAAGAAATAGTTTTGGTGATCTAGGCTGGCATCTCAAGGGCCAAGCAACCTTGCATATAGGGATCACTTCACAGTTCTCTTTTTTTCTGGTTGAAACAAAGCAGGTCTTTGGTTGAGAAGTGTAACAAGATTTAAACATGACATCCTCTTCCCACCTGCCCCTTCCCTGTCATCCCCACAGTCCTGGAAGGGTACTCAGGTGTAGCACTCTCAGTTGAAAAATCAACTTAATGCTAGCTTGACTTTGTCCAGCTGCAGTTTGCTAGTCTTGAGAATTTGGTGGAATACAGAGAGACTGCCTATTACTAAAATTTTTTTTCAATCCTGAATCATATTTTGTATTTTGTGCACTAAATGAGGCGTGGCTGTGCAGCAGTAAAGTAGACTGTTTAGACTGCATGGGCTAAATTACCCTGTGTCCTACTATGCTTGTGTGAAAATGTGCTCTACCGGATGTAGAATCTGATAGGCTTCCATTCGTTGTTGTATTGTCTGGTCAGCTTTTGTGGTCTCATTCCAAATGGGGATAGAGAGTAAAGAATATAATTCTTAGGAATTAATCTTCAGATTTCTTGTTGTATATTCTCTCCCTGTTTCAGTAGGAGTTACATGTTCGGTAATGAACTGTGGTTTTTCATTTCTCAAATTTCATAGGTTTAAAAACGTGATATTTGAAATCAGTCCAACAGAAGAAGTAGGAGATTTTGAGGTAAAAGCAAAATTCATGGGAGTACAGATGGAAACCTTTATGTTACATTATCAGGTAAGAACTGTCCTATTTAGTAGTGGCGTATAAGTTCCACTTGCCAGACTCTTCATCAAAACACTAACGACGTGTTTTCTGCCTGAACAGTTTGAAAAATGTTCTCAGAAACAACCCATTTGTTGCAGGAGAAACAGATGCAGTGCAGATGGGGGATTCAGACTACTTTTATTTCTTTACAAGTGAAAGCCTGATGTCAGTCTGTGTTCTTAGTAACACTTGGATGTGCACACACAAAATGAACACGTATTTTCAACAACTTCCTGCTACTGCAGAGACTGGGAGTCTGGCAGCAGTCAGCCAGGCCTTGGGTGTGGTGGCTTCGGCCGGTCATCACATACTGGTATTTTTTCTGCCACCCTACACTTCCTGGTGTCTTTAGCCATACGGTTCTTAGGAGTCCTCAACCTTTCCTTAGGCCAGACTACCGAGCAGGTGTATGGACTGACCTCTTCCCAACTGGTTCCCTGTTCTTCCTCCCAAGCAGTACTGTACTGCCTGGTGCCTCTGTCCCATTATTCCACTTTGTCCCTGCCTAGCACCCACCCAACTTGACGTTAGGTTTGTTAGTTATGGATGCCTCAGGGGTCTCGAAACAGATTGTGTGCAGGAACACCTTGTACTGGGACAAGTCCATGCAGCCACCCTGGCTGCTGGGAGGGACAGCTGCCTTGCTGTGCCATTCGTGTGCTGTGAGGAGTCCCATAGTTCGTTCCGGTCCTAATCTATCAGAGCTGGTCACCAACTTCTTGGTTCATGGGGCTACCCAAGGTCACTTGTTCCTCAGGCACGTGTCACTATACCACTATGCCTTTGCAGCACTGTGTTGCAGAAGAAGCAGATGTTCTGAGAGGACAGCAGTGAGGGAACTGCTGTTGGTCATCCAAATATATAGCATTAACAGTGGCATCAGTTAAAAAGACTTGCATTGCCATTGACAATATTTTTACAGAAAGCAGCAAAAATAGTTTTATGATTGTTTACTCCAGTGCCACCCAGGCTGGACACCTGCAGGAGCCAGATTAGGTTTTCAGAATGCACACCATTTCCCTGCAGTAGTACTACCTGAAGGCCTTCTTCAATATGTATTGTTTAAGAGTGGGCTTGCAGAAAGAAACTCATTGATGAGCAATCAGTGCAGGGAGTCCTATTGCTTGGTCGGGTGCATCACTGACAACAGCAAAGTGTAAATAAGATTGCTTACATAAATGTCTGAGAGACTCATTTCTTTCTCTGCCCTAGATTGTATTGCCACTGAGACCTGTGGCAACTAAGACTTAGAAAGTGATGGTGTGGAATGTTGTAATGTTTCATGGGTACATAATACAATTAGGTACATAAGAGACCCTTTTTAAACATTACAGCAACTTTATGGTTACTGTGCAAGTGAAAAGCCTGGAGATGGTTAGGTCTGAAATTTGGCTTTCTTAGAATGGTCTTCTATTTCTGTCTTCTTTTGTAAATTTTTAATAAACACAGATGTAAAAAAATAGGATCTTGAATGCCTTAGAGCAACTTCATTTTTCACGCAGTGTGTGTGGATCTTTAATGAGTCTCTTGTTTTTCTATCTTACACAATGTACTTTGCAATAGATAATCCTCAAAAACCTACTGTACCACAGGGTCTTGTATATTCTCTATAGACTCCTGAGGATTCCTCACTCATAAAGGTATTCTCTTTGGCAGGACCTTTTGCAGCTGCAATATGAAGGTGTTGCAGTCATGAAGTTGTTCGACAGAGCAAAAGTGAATGTCAACCTTCTGATCTTTCTTCTGAATAAGAAATTCTATGGGAAGTAACCAACCTCTGACAGCAAGTCTGTGAAAGGGGACATGCATAGAAACCTGCACATACAACTTTTAATGACATAGCTATGTATCAGTATATGCCCATGCTGTGCTAAAATATATCAAATGTATCATGGAGGAGGAATAAGAACCTCTTGTGAATTGACAACCCTGACTGAGTCTGCAGGGAGTTGGTTTCTTGTTTTATTTATGATCTTTATCTTCAACTTTGAAGGTCCCCTGAAAAGCAGTTAATTTAGAATGTATTTTTACATGGCACTGGGGATTAAACTAATGTTAGAATATACTTGGGGCATCTGGATGCTTTATTTGCCTAAATGTGCGCTTTGTGAGGCTTAATTCTGGTTGCCTGTGCAAAGAAAAAGCCAGCACTGTACAGCTGTGGGCTTGTCTCTTTCTGAAAGCAAAAAGGGTTGCAGATTGTATTCAGACTCCATTATTCTCCAACAGTAATGACCAAAATTAAAAATGGTCAAGGTCCTGGTTACCCACTTGCTTGTAAGCTGGTGGTGGTAGCAGCAGCCAGTTTTCAAGATAGAATTACTACAGTCTGGGGAATCAATAAGTGTCATAAATGGTCGCTGAACTGTTTGTGATTGTGTACTATAGCCACGTATAACAGCTTTAATTTCTCATTCTTCTTGATTTGTTTCTGTTTGTCACACTGTAAGAATTTGCAGATGGCCCCTTAAATAGAGGGACAATGGAATGTATTTACTAGTGCTTACAGATGAAAAGAAGCCTTTGGGGAAGGGGAGGCAAGCTTAAATTTTGAAATATGTTAACTTTTAATGTTGCTTGCAAAGCATTTGAAATGTAAAAATAACTTTTTTTCAGTTTAGAGCGATGTTCTATAGATCTGTATCTGATGCAATAAAATATTAGATTCTACTTGCAGACTTGTCAAAGGAAGGAGATTATCTTTAAGTAGGCTAGCTTTTAAAATTATTTTTTTCTAGCTATACTCAAGCTCCCTTTTCTTTTTCTTTTTTTTTTTAATTTTACTGTGGTGGTGCTGCTGGTTCTGCTATATCCAATAAAAAGGTAGGGACTCTTTTTAAAAAAAAAAATAAAATTCTGACCTTTAAATTCATCAGTTGTTCCAGCTCTCCCTCCATTTTTTAAACATTTGTATTATTTAAAAAGGGATGTATATCTTAATTGCAAATTTCAAGTTACTCATAGGACACTTGTTTTGTTTGTTCAGATTAGATCTTTTTTTTTTCTCATGAAAGATCCTCATAGTATTTGAAATGACTACATCCCTGAGGTTTACTTTTTTGCAGTCTTCTTAGAAGCAAATATTTATTTGAACCTGCTGGTGTCTAGACTGTGTTTAAAAGTACTGGTTGGTGCATGCACAGTCCAATCCAAGAACAAAAATTACTTGCCAAACCCAAGAAAGAGCTTTATGGTCCAGATCATCTGAGACAGAGATACCTCAGAAATGGATTTCTACTGAAATCTTGATGAAGAGGCCTGAAATGGGATAAAGGTCTTGCCTTGTTCTTCTGTGTGGGGTTTGTTTGGGTTTGTTATTTTCCTGCCTCTGAATTTTGAGTATTGTAGAAGGACTTAATTCCTTTGATTTGGGGATGATGAGAATAATGGCAGAACATGATAAAATGATTGTTAGGAAAATACAGCTATACTCTGCAAGCTCTTGGGCCACAGCGATTGATCATCCCTCACGCTTTTTTAAAATTTTATTAATGAATACTTTTAATACTTTCCAATGTCTGTTAAATAAATTTCAATTATAACCCAGCTGGGATTTAGGGACAAGGTGATGAAGTGTTAGAGGCCTGTGTGGAAAGCATCCTTTCTCTGTGATTTACAGTAATTCCATTGTTGCCTACACCTGTTTTTGGCAAAAATTGAAAAACCAACCCAAACAAATCAGTTCTTTTGAAGTAATATTAAAAACAGGAAAGAGTCTACTCATTTTAGTTGAGCAACTGTATGGAACTGTGGAGGTTTTTTTAAAAAAGAAAAAGCTCTATTAAAAGATCCAATCTCAGCACTTAAATATATGTATTTTATAATCTACTAGTGATTTAGCTTTGCTTACTCCATTATGTGACTATTTACTGTGGGAGTAGCTACATGTACGAATTCTGACTTCTTTCTTTCCTGGTAAAATTTGCTTTTGTAACTCACATCTAAGTAAAATGTCATTTGTCCCCCCCGCTGTGGTGTGAGCTCTTGACTGCAGGCAGCAGCCATGAACGCAGAGCTGGGCCACGGGCACAGCCTTGTGGCAGCGGGCATCGCCATCAGTGAGTGCCATTGGTGAGCACGAGTGAACCCACCTTCCTCTGCACCTCCTTCCTGGCCTTTCTTGTGCCTGTGGGGATGGGCATGGTGTGAAGAAACAATGGATGATGTGACACTGCTCAGGTGGAGGTGTGGACTGCCCACCTCCGGGGTCCTCCCTGTGGCCATGTAGCACCCTATGGGACCCACAGAAGCTCTCTTTTGGTTCAGCTAGGGTAAAGGGCAAGGCCCTCACCAATGCTTCTGCAACCTACTTGCCCTCCCACCAGCTCCTATGCCACTGGAGTTATCCCTGCCATTTGATTTGGCTCTACAGCATCCACAAGGCCCTCAGCTACCCCAAACCTTGCCTCAGAGCCAGCAAACTGCCCCAAAACTCTGACTGGCCACCAGACCCTGGCTGAGTACCCTCGAAGATCACTATGCAGCCCCTAGGGCCCCAAAACACTCCAGACCCTGCCTCAGGGCCTCCAGCACCACTGCCAAACATCCTCAGGGCCCCAAACATGCTGAGATACTTCCTCATTGCTGATAGTTGCCCACAACTTCTTTGGCCTGTTCCCTGGCATTCTTTTCCTCTCCATGCTGGTCTGTGTCCCTAAGTTGCTCCCTCTCCCTCCTCCCCTAGCATTCTATATCCCTTTACCTTGGTCACTGATGCTCAACCCCCTTACTCTAGATCTTGCTGCCCCTCTTCCTCTTGTTTATTTCATCCTTTGACTCTTTGTCATATTTCACTTCTCTGTTATTCTCTGTTGCTCATTGCTCTCTAATCCAGGATGCTGCTCTGTGTCATTCTCTGTTCCACGGTTGTCTCCTGCTCTCTGGCTCCCTGTCCCTCACCTCTCTACTAGATGCCTCTCTGCTGCCTCTGCTCTTTCCGGTGCGCATGCGCCAAATCGGAGATGGCACCTGGGCATGAGCCATCCAGGAACAACCAGTGTGTATGCAGACTCATAGTGGGTGCCACGTATGTGTCGACCCGGAGATGGCACCTTGCACGCATCAAACCGGGACCCACCAGTTTGCATGTGCTGCGTCAGAGACGGCACTGCGCATGCGCTGACCCTGAGTTGGCACTGCACTTGCGCTGCCTTTGTCCAAGGACTGCGCGTGTGCGACGTCGGCCCCGGGATTGGAGGATGGGAGGCTCATAGAGTTTGAGTTTGGAGGAGTAATCGGCACTTCTGGAGGACTGGCAGCTCATAGAGTGCAAGTTTGGAGTGACGGGTAGTTCTGGACTACTGGCAGCCTGTAAAGAAAGTATGAGCAGGTTTATTCACGGAAAAAAGATTCTGCAACTCGAATAAAGTTATAAAGCAGATATGTTTACTCCAGTGCTGGGGTGCAAGGGGATTTCTCCACAAAGCTTGCATACCAGCAGTACATTTTAACAAAAACTCATAAGAGTGTTAATATACATATTAAGTGGAATAAGTAATACAAACATACATAGGCATGAGTAAGGGTGGGTTCAAAAGGCTGATGTCAGCAGCTTACGGTCTCTTTACATCTGTGCATTGCCTCATAGTGGTCATCTTTAGGGGTCTTTGGGAGGAAGGCTTGTAGTCTCTCACCTTGTTTTTTCCCTGGAGCATGCGCAGATTCTCTTGGCCAATTTCTTGAATAACAGGAGGGGTTTTCAGCTGGTTTACTTATTCTATCTTATCTAAAAGAACCAATAGAACTCCTATCATCCATATATGGGTATCTTTACTCATTGCCAAGACCCAACTAATTAGAGCACACGTGTTCCCCAAGGACAAAAACATAGTATTTTGCTGAACATTATAGTTCTTGGTAGACTTTCACAGTGAACTACTTTGTTTTGATGAACACAGTAGTTCTTAGTAAAATTCCACAGAACAGTCTGGGCAAGCAGGATTCTTAGCAATATTAAAAAATACTATAAATAATACTATAACTTGCTATAAGTAAGTTTGTAAACAGTTTTCTATAAGTACATAAGTAAATAAGTCTCAAAACAAGTAATCATTTCTCTGTACCAATTGTCAGTGGCGATCTATGGTAATAATGATTGCTGCTGCCTCTTTCCATCTTCCAGAGGCTGCACTGGTGCCACACTTGTCCATTCCTGCCCTGGGCATGTCGCCAACTGCACCCAGCTTGGGCTGGCGCGGGGTGTCTCTGCCTGGCCTGGCGCTTCTTACGCCTCGGGGGCCAAGAGGGACGGGTGGAGCCTTCCCGGCCATGGGCAGCGGGCGAGAGCTGCCGCGGCTGGAGCTGGAGGGGCCAGAGAAAGCGAAGGAAGGAAAACATCGAGAGCACGTGGGCAGCAGCCGCCTCGCCCTGCAGGAGGAAAGCACCTGCCTCTCCGGGTGAGCGAGGGGTCCTCTGCAGAGTCCACAGCTGGCCGGACCGCCAGCGTGCGCCCGGGGTCTGTGCGCGTCACCCCAGGTGCGGAGCGGCCGTGTAGCAAGCGAGCGAGGCTGCGTGGGTTGGAAGCCACGTCTTGTAAGAGCCAAGAGACACCCGCGTATTCTTTTAGGGGGAGGTCACCCAGGCGAGTGGAGTTTCAGAAGAAGAGGAGGGGCAGGAGGAAGGAAGGAGAAAGAAGCATCTGATCTGTCCAATTCTCCTGGTAGTGCCGGGAGCGAGAGCTGCGGTGACTCCCAGGCCCTCGGGGCCCTGTCGCCCCCCCTTGTTTGTCCCAGTCCCTTCCTGCCCCTCTCTTTCCCATGCTGTGATTTATTTTTTCTTCTCTACCTTTTCTTTCTCTTCTTCTGCCTTGCTCCCCCTTCCTCTCTCACTTTCTCTCTCTTGTCTTGCTGCTCCCTTTTCTTTTTCTGTCTGCACTTCTGACTGCTTGTTCTGTACCTTTCGCATCACTCTCACTCCTCAGTCCATTTCTCTCTCGACCTTCCGTTCTGCTCCTCACTTATCAGTTTCTCTGTTTTTCCTCTGTCCTACTCCTGCACATAGTGCGTGATTGAATGAGGTTCTGTGTCTAGCAGGTCTCATCTCGTAAGAGCTGTGAGACGCCTACATATTCTCATAAGTGGAGGAAAGCCAGGCACCTGGAGCTGTAGAAGAGGAAGGGAGAAGACAAAGAAAAGGAAGAGCCTGCTGGTGGCCTGGCCAGCGTGACCCCCTGGAGTCGGGGCTGGTCACGGCACTTGTCCCTCAGTCCCCCGCGAAGCCCCGTGGCACGTTGAGTCCCTCTGGGCTCCGTGCGTCTGGGGGGGCAGGTCCCAGGCTCTGCTCTCCTGCTTGCGGGAGGGGATGGCTCCCCAGACATTGGCTGCACAAAGCTCGCTCTCTCTTCTGGGAAGTTTTCTTTCCCCCTATCCGTGTCCGTGTGCCTGCCTGTGTCCGCGTCGGTGCGAGTGTGCGAGTGAAGGAGCTTCTTGTTTAGGCCCCTGTTGAAATCGCTGCAGCGTACTGAGCTTAAACTTCCCGGGAGGGAAAGAGGGGCTCTGTGCAGCAACAGGGGGTCGGTCCCCGCTGAGCCCGCGAGTGGAGGGCGAGTCCCGGCTTGCCCCTCCTTTCCAAGGACAGAGCCAAGCCACGTGGTCGTAGCATGGCCGACGAGTGACCCGCCCGCAGTCTGGGCCTGGGTCACTGCCTGGGTGGCTGCCTGTCCTGCTGGCGACCTGCCAGCGTGCTGGCCCCGTACTCGGAGCGAGTGCCACGAGCCGTGGAGCCCTCTGACCCCAGGAGCAGCCCGACGGCCCTGTAAGCAGGGTTGGGCCCGTTCCCCGCCCTCGCAGGAGGACTGGGTAGCGAGCGGGCGTCTGGGACCCCCGGCCTTCGAGGGCAAATGCTTGGCAGTTGTGTCCCCTTCACCGAGAATCGCAGTAGCCTCTAGAAACGTAGGGAACGGCCCTGAGCCAAGTACCTGTCCCAGAGTCCTCGAGACCCTCCCAGAATTGCCCAGGATGCTCTCGTCCCACAGCAGCCTTGGTGGCAGGGAGGGCCCTTTGCCCACAGCACCTTTCTCTTTCCCCTGTTTCAGCGTGCCGCTCCTCCTCCCTCTTGCCCTCGCCTCGTAGTTTCTTCCGCAGACCACGGATGCTTCTTCCTTCTTTCTTCTCCGGGAGTTGGTGCCTGGAAGGAAGGCGCGGTTGGGCGCTAGCTCCTCTGCCTGGACGACGGGGAAACCAACCCCCTGAGGGATCTTCCCTCAGCGCGCTCTGGCACCCGGCACTCCTTCCTCCCTCCTACCCCCTGCCCTGGCCTCAGCCACCTCAGACCCCATTTTCTCACCTGGTGGTGCCCGGCAGCCTGGAGGCTTAAAGCGCAGAGGGAGAGGGGACCAGGGTACGGCAGGGCAGGCGGAGGTTTAGGGTGACAGGCAGCAGTGGTGGGCCCCAGCCGCCAGCCCCTTGCAACCAGCTGCTCCGCAGTGACGCGGCAGCTTCTCCCAAGCGATGAGAAACCCCCCACGGGAACTTCTGCCCCAGCGCCCAGAACCTTTTGGGAAAAGGCCGCTGCTGCCGATTCACCTGCCTTCAGGGCAGACAGCGCCCAGCACTCTCGATAGTGCTTGGCTGGCGTCTTGTGTGGGGTGGCGGCCCTGTTAGTGGGGTGCGGGTCAGGGTGTCCCTGTATTGGAGAGGAGGGGCCTCGTTGGCCTTTGGGACCGGTGCTGCCCTGTAAGTCAGGGCCTGGCTCGTGCCCTGCAGTCCCGGGCACTTTGCAGTCCCAGCAGCAGCTCGAGCCCCCTGTAAGCAGGGGCGCAGCCTCTGTGGCCGCCGCTTTGCATGCCCAGTTCCACTTGCCCAGAGTGCCCGACTCCGAGCCCAGCTCCAGCGCCGGCTGCGACTCCACGTGTGGCAGCACCGGAGCACCAATTGGGTAAGACAACCCAATCTGTGAGGTTTTTTTGGGGGGGGCGGGGGTATAGGGGTGTGTGAGGGCGGCCGGTGTTCAGGTGGTGCTGTGGCCCGCTCTTACCCAGGACCGTCGTCGCTCTCAGACCTGACAGCTTCCTGAAACCAGATATTTCCGCTCCAAAGCAAGGTGCCAGCTCTTCTGGCTTGCTGATTTTGGGGTATGTAAGGGTGGGCCTGCTCACAGCGACTTTGGAGGCCTCAGCTACGGGTGGACGCACCGCATAGGATTTCCCACCTGCCGGGAAAGGCTCTGCAAACCCTCGCTGTAACTGGGGCTGCCTGCGGGTCTGGGTGATGGCAACGGGTGCAGGTGCTGAGGGATCTTTTTTAATCGCTGTTCCCTCTCTCTCAGGTAGTCAGGATTTGATGCATTACCCCGTTATATGCCTATTTGTGTGTGTGCACTATTCTGTCTTTCTTACTGCGTGTTTTCTGTATTCTTCTGTTATTATTTAGCTAATTATAATAAAATATGCCTGCTCCTTTCACTTTGGTGTCCGAGTTTGATATCCCTAATCAGCAAAACAGGGGGAGATCAGATGGCGCTTTCCAGAGCCGAGGTCGGCGTCGGAGTGATTACTGTTGATTTGGCTTTGGGCTGAGCTGTAGCCGCCGCGGCGCTAGTTCCTGGCAAGGGGATGGACGTGGGAACTGTCGAGGCAACAGCTGCGAGAGCGTGTGCGAAGTGACGTTCCGCTCGTGTGGGGGGTGGCGCTTCGGCACGTCCCGTGCGCTTTCAGCAGGCCACCTGTGCTTTCGGGGTTAGGGATAGGGTTAGGGTTAGGGTCGGGGTCGGGGTTGGGGTCAAGGGTTAGGGTTACGGTTGGGGTTAGGGTTAAGGGTTTAGGGGTTAGGGGTTAGGGTTAGGGGTTCGAGTTAGGGTTTGGCTACGGGTTAGGGGTTAGGGTTGGGGTTAGGGTTAGGGTTTGGGTTAGGGTTAGGGACATTAGGGTTAGGGTTAGGGTTAGGGTTAGGGGTTAGGGTTAGGGTTAGGGTTA
>NW_020799112.1:23327463-23332339 GCF_003259725.1 Athene cunicularia
CCCCCCCCCCCCCCCCAAGGTGGGTGTGTGGTGGTTTTGTCTTTTAAATTATTAAACTATTTCTCTCTCAACCCACAAGTTTTCTCACTTTCCCCTGCCTGTTCTCTTCCATCCTGCTGGTGGGGGGTGTGAGCAAGCAGTTGTGTGGTGCTCAGTGTCCAGCTGGGCTCAAATCATGAGAGGGTTAGTTGCCAGCCCTGCCTGGCTGATGCTTCAGGCTCTCCTTGTTCCTGCCACCATCCTGACAGGCCATCCTTGTTCTTCACCGCTGCTTTCTAGCACCTGTTGCTCCGTAAGCAGCAGCGCTCACGCTGTGCCCGCGGACCCGTCTGCTGACCACTGGGATGTAACTGCCGGAGAGAAAGCGAAACGGCCGCGGCACAATCTGCAGCCGTTGTGCCTCCGCAGGGACCCGCGGGCCCCTTTCTCCCGCCCTTTCCTCTGCTCATCTGGGCTGGGCAAGTACGGTTGTTGCAGAGGCTGCTACACACACTGGGGTTCTTTCTTCGGCTGTTGGCTTTGCCCTGTGTCTGGGCTGCCGAGGCCATCGACTGTGCGTGGGACACGGGCAGCCTGGAGAGCTTTAGCCCGAGTCCTTCCGTTCCCCCGTGGGCAGCAGCGGTTCTGGCGCTGCTACAGTAGGCAGCCGCTGTCGACGGCCGCAGGCTGCTGCATGCTCCAGCCGGAGGAAGAGGCGGTTCTCTGGGCCCCGGTGCAGGGCAAGGGAGAGACGTTCTGCGCTGCCGCTGGCTCTTCCCGAGGGAACTGTGCTCCGGTTTCAGCAGGAAAAGGTGTCGGTCCCAGGCAGCCGCGTGTCGCTGTGCACAGGTATTTGGCCGATGTCTTGCTTGTTGGAGAAAAGGCGTATTTCTTGCCTTGCGGTCCTCCTGGCAGGTCAGAGGGTGGAGTGAGAAAAGCCTTTTGCCACCACACCAAGATGAGAGCTGGATTTCCACCAGCACTGTGTGTCAGCTGTGTTGGTAGCTGAGCAGGGCTGGCAGGGCAGGAGATAGAGGGGTCCCAAGTGAAGAAAGGGAGGGTTGGAGCGTGTGTTTTAAGGAGGTGAAGGAGGCAGCCGAAGGCACTGAGCTGCTCGCCTGAGGCAGGGGCAGAACAGCCCCTCCAGCCCCCCAGGAATCGCGTGTTGGGAGCAGCAAGGCGCTGGCTGGCAGGAGCGCGGGGCTCCGCGGCTGCCCGGAGCAAGACGGAGCCTCGCGGGCTCTGCGGTCACCGGCCGAGGACGTCTCCGAGCCCAAGGGGCCGCGCTGCTCTCCCGGCTGGCTGCGGGCTGGGGAGGAACTCTTACGGAGGGGACGGGCCCTGCCCCGGAGCCTCGTGCCGGGTGCAGGGCGAGGGGAGCGGAGCGCTGGCAGCACAGAGGGGAGGGAAGGTGCGAGCAGCGCGGCGGAGCGCGCGGGTCACCGGCGGGTCATCGCTGAGGTGCAGCTCCGCCGCGGCTCTGCTCGGCCGTGCTGGTTCCTGCTGCCCGCGGCTGCCCCTCGGGCACGAAGCAGCTTTCCGTCCGTGCCCTCCTGCCCTCAGCAGCCGCCCGGGCTGCCGGCGGCGTGAAAACTCTCTCTGCTGCCTCGGTCGCTTCTGCTCCCGGGAGATGCTCGGAGGGGCGAGACGGGGCGACGGTGCCGCCCGGCGGCCAAAGGTCGGTACTGCAGCTCGGGCCGGGCTGGCGTTTTCCGTGCGCCGTGCTGCCACCCGGTGACCGAAGTGCGGTACCACACCCCGGAGGCCGTGACCGGGTTCGTGCTGTCTGCTGCCAGCCGGTGGTTAATGTCGGGCATTGCACCCCGGAATCCACGCATGTGCTCTCGTGCTCTTGTGTTCGTGCTCTCCGCTGCCACCGGGTGACGCAAATCGGGTCCCGCAGCCAGGAACCCGCGCTGACGTCCTGATTTAGTGCTCTCTGCTGCCACCGGGTGACCAAAGCGGGGTACTGCAGCCCGGAGATCGCGCGTGCGCAGTGGCTGCCCGTTTCCGTGCTCTCTGCTGCCATCATTTGACCGAAACTAGGTACTGTAGCACAGAGAGGGCGCATGCGCAGTGGCGCGCGTGTTTTAGTGCTCTCGGCTGCCACCAGGTGACTAAAATCGGGTACCGCAGGCAGGATTTAGCGCATGCGCAATGGCGCGCGCTTTGTAGTGCTCTTTCCTGCCACCAGGTGACCAAAATCGGGTATTGCAGTCAGGATTTGGCGCATGCGCAGTGGCGCGCATGTTTTAGTGCTCTCTACTGCAGCACAGAGCTGGCGCATGCGCAGTGGCGCGCCAGCTTTACTGCTCTCTACTGCCTCCAGGTGACCACGACTGGTACTGCAGCACGGATTTTGCGCATGCGCAGCGGCGCGCCTGTTTCCGCGCTGAGCCACCCGTTGAACGTTGTAATGCAGACCGCAGACATAGCGCATGCGCAGGAGCGCGACCTAGTTTGGAGCTCAGTGCTGCCACATTTTGACTAAAATCGGGTATTACAGACCGGAGCTGGCCTCATGCGTTGTGGCGCGATGTTTTTACTGCTCTCTCCTGCCACCTAGTGAATGAAATCGGGTACTGCAGCCAGGAGTTGGCGCATGCGTATTGACGCGCCTGTTTTAGTGCTCTCTGCTGCCACCCTGTGAAGAAAACGCGGTACTGCATCTCGGAGTTGGCTCATACGCAGTGGCGCGTCATCGTTTAGAGCTCTCTGCTGCCACCGTGTGAAGAAAGCCCGGTACTGCAGCCCGACGATTGCGCATGCGCTCTTTTTTTTAAAAAAAACAAACGTGCTCTCTGCTGCCACCATATGGCCAAAAGGGGGCACTGCAACACAGAGTTGGCGCATGCGCCGTGACGCGCCAGTTTTACTGCTCTCTGCTGCCACCGTGTGGAGAATGTTCCGTACTGCAACCCGCATGTGGCGCATGCGCAGTGGCGCGCCGTCGACCAAAATTGTGTGTACTGCAGAACGGAGTTCACGCATGCGCAGCGGCGCGCATATTTTAGTGCTGTCTGCTGCCACCAGGTGACGAAAGTCGAGTACTGCAGCACGGATTTGGCGCAGGCGCTGTGGCGCGCCTGTTTCCGTGCTCTCTCCTGCCACCGGTTGACCAAAGCCGGGTACTGCATTCCGAAATGCCCGCATGCGCAGTGGCGCGCCTGTTTTCACGCTCTCTGCTGCCACCATTTGACTAAAATCCGGTACTGCAGTCAGGAGTTTACGCATGCGCATTGGCGCGCCTGTTTCAGTGCTCTCTGCTGCCACGCGTTGACCAAAATCGGGTACTGCAGACCGGATTCGGCGCATGCGCAGTGCCTATACCGGGTTTGCGCTCTCTGCTGCCATCCGTTGACCAAATTCGGGTACTGCAGTCCGGAGTTCGCGCATGCGCAATGCCGCGTTCGAGTTTGTGCTCTCTGCTGCCACCCGTTGAACGAAATGGGGTATTGCAGCCTCGACTTCGCGCATGCGCAGCAGCGCGCCGGTTTCCGTGCTCAGGAAGTGCCTTGGCCCCCCGCCCCCCCCGCTGTCGGCAGGTGCTCGGGGCGCAAAGCGCGGAACGGCAGCGCCGGTGCCGCCCCGGACACGTGCCAGCGGCGACCTACGGCAACAGCGTTCAGTGCTGCCTCTTTCCCTCCTCCAGCGGCTGCACTGGGGCCGCGCGTGTCCGTTCCTGTCCCGGGGATGCCGCTGACTGCAGCTGCCTCGGGCTGGTACGGGGCGTCTCTGCCCGGCCTGGCGCTTCTCATGGCTCGGGGGCCAAAAGGGACGGGCGGAGCCTTCCCGGCAGCGGGCGGGAGCCGCCGCGGCTGGAGCTGGAGAAAGAAGTGTCTGAGCTGTCACATTCTCCCGGCAGGGCCGAGTACAAGAGCTGCGGTGATTCCCGGGCCCTCGGGGCCCTGTCGCATCTCTTATATGTCCCAGTCCCTTCCTGCCCCTCTCCTGGACCTCTCTCTTTTCCATGCTGCTGTTATTTCTGCCCCCCCCCCCTTTCCTATATCTCTCCTTGTCTTTAGTCTTCTGCCCTGCTCCCCCTTCCTCTCTCACTTTCTCTCCTTGTCCTACTGCTCCATTTTCTCACTTGTCTCTGTGCTTTTATCCTACCTCTCGCTCCATTTTTAGCCTTCTGTCTCTGTGCTTAGCGCTGTCGCTTTTTAAATTTTCCTTCTATGTCTTTTAGTTCACTGTCCTTATTTGGTGCTTCCTTAGTGCCGTCACTTTTGAAATTTTCTGTCTCTATCTCTGTTCTGGTTTGCTGTCCTTGTGTCATTTTGTTCATTCCACCTCATTTTCGCCTCTGCTTTTTCCTGCCCTTCACTTACCCCAACTCCCCCGCCCTCCCTGCCTCTGGCTGGCAGCCTCCAGCCATCCCTCCCTCTCTCTCTGCCTCCGGCAGGCAGCCTCCTTGCCTCCCTCCCCGTCTCCGGCAGCCGGCCTCCCTCCCTGCCTCTGGCCTCGCAGCCTCCGGCAGCCTCCCTGCCTCCAGCAGCCTCTGGCAGCCTCCCTGCCTCGCTCCCTCCCTCCCTCCGGCAGGCAGCCTCCCTCCCTCCCTTGTTCCCTTCCTCTGGCAGGGCAGCCTCCAGCCATCCCTCCGTCTCTCTCTACCTTCAGCAGGCAGCCTCCCTCCCTATCTCTCTGCCTCCAGCAGGCAGCCTCTCTCCCTCCCTGCCTCCCTCCCTGCCTCTGGCAGGCAGCCTCCCTCCCTGCCTCCCTCCCTCCCTTCCTCCCTCCTTGTCTCCGGCAGCCGGCCTCCCTCCCTGCCTCCGGCAGCCTCTGGCAGCCGGCCTCCCTGCCTCCAGCCTCGCAGCCTCCGGCACCCGGCCTGCCTCCCTGCCTCCGGCAGCCTCCAGCAGCGGCCTCCCTGCCTCGCTCCCTCCCTCCCTGCCTC
>NW_020799112.1:23332389-23334976 GCF_003259725.1 Athene cunicularia
GCGGAGGAAGTCTGGGCAGCAAGAGGAGGAAAGAGAAGGGCGCTCTGGGCAAAGGGACCTCCCTGTCACCGGGGCTGTGGTTGCACCAGCGTGTCACCAGGACCTTTGGTGCCCTGGCCGGCTTTGTGCCGGGTGACCCCCCTGTAAGCAGGGCTCGGGTCTTTGGGTGTTTGCCGGCCTTTTGACATGTCACCCCATGGTCAGGCTGCCGGGCAGGTGACAACCCTCCAAGGGGGTTGAGCAGCATCGTCTCTGCGGCCGGGGCGGGAAGCGGAGCTCCTAAAGCGCACCGTGGTGGTGAGCCACAGCCAGGACGGCTGGCCAGTAACTCGGGCGCAGGGGGGAGCCTGGCAGCGGGGCCGGGACCTCTGCTCTGTCCTCCGGGTGGTAGAGCTGGCGCCTGGCTTCGCCTTCCTTCTGAGCAGCAGCCCCTGGAGAAGCAAGACAAGGCATCGTGAAGGAGCTGCGAGGCCAGAGCGAGGGAGAGGAGGAGCGGCGGGCTGAAGAGAGGGCTGGGGGGAGAGGAGGGACCTCAGGGCAAAGGGGCCTCCCAACGGCACCGTTGCCGGCACCTTTGGTGTCCTGGCCGGCGCTGCGCCGGGTGACCTCCTGTAAGCAGGGCTCGGTTTCTCTGGCCTTTTGCACCCTTGCCCCGACTATTTGGCTACCCGAGGCAACCCTGTAAGGAGAGTGAGCGGCACCGTCCCCGCGCTGAGGGGGAAATGGGGCTCTCTGGCCCCCACGCCCGCCCTGTAGGCAGGAGAGGGCTGTTTCCCCGGCCCCGGCGGCTTTCCGCCTGTTGGCGGCCTGGCCAGCGTGACCCCCTGGAGTCGGGGCGCGTCACGGCACTTGTCCCTCGGTCCCCGCGGAGCCCCGTGGCACGTTGAGTCCCTCTGGGCTCCGTGCGTCCGGGGGGGCAGGTCCCAGGCTCTGCTCTCCTGCTCGCGGGAGGGGACGGCTCCCCAGACATTGGCTGCACAGAGCTCGCTCTCTCTTCTGGGAAGTTTTCTTTCCCCCTGTCCGTGTCCGTGTGCCTGCCTGTGTCCGCGTCGGTGCGAGTGTGCGAGAGAAGGAGCTTCTTGTTTAGGCCCCTGTTGAAATCGCTGCAGCGTACTTAGCTTAAACTTCCCGGGAGGGAAAGAGGGGCTCTGTGCAGCAACAGGGGTTCGGTCCCCGCTGAGCCCGCGAGCGGAGGGCGAGTCCCGGCTTGCCCCTCCTTTCCAAGGACAGAGCCAAGCCGCGTGGTCGTAGCATGGCCGACGCGTGACCCGCCCGCAGTCTGGGCCTGGGTCACTGCCTGGGTGGCTGCCTGTCCTGCTGGCGATGTGCCAGCGTGCCGGCCCCGTACTCGGGGTGAGTGCCACGAGCCGTGGAGCCCTCTGACCCCATGAGCAGTCCGACAGTCCTGTAAGCAAGGTTGTGCCCGTCCCCCGCCCTCGGCAGGAGGAGTGGGTAGCGAGCGGGCGTCTGCGGCCCCCAGCCTTCGAGGGCAAATGCTTGGCAGTTGTGTCCCCTTCACCGAGAACCGCAGTAGCCTCTAGAAACGTAGGGAACGGCCCTGAGCCAAGTACCTGCCCCAGAGTCCTCGAGACCCTCTCAAAATTGCCCAGGATGCTCTCGTCCCACAGCAGCCTTGGTGACAGGGAGGGCCCTTTGCCCACAGCACCTTTCTCTTTCCCCTGTTTCAGCGTGCCGATCCTCCTCTCGCTTGCCCTCGCCTCGTAGTTTCTTCTGCAGACCACGGATGCCTCTTCCTTCTTTCTTCTCCGGGAGTTGGTGCCTGGAAGGAAGATGCGGTCGGGCGCCAGCTCCTCTGCCTGGACGACGGGGAAACCGACCCCCTGAGGGACCTTCCCTCAGTGCGCTCTGGCCCCCGGCCCTCCTTCCTCCCTCCTCCCCCCTGCCCCGGGCCCCAGCCGCCTCAGACCCCATTTTCTCACCTGTTGTTGCCTGGCGGCCTGGAGGCTTAAAGCGCAGAGGGAGAGGGGACCGGGGTACGGCAGGGCAGGGGGAGATTTAGGGTGACAGGCAGCACTGGTGGGCCCCAGCCGCCAGCCCCTTGCAACCAGCTGCTCCGCAGTGACGCGGCAGCTTCTCCCAAGCGATGAGAAACCCCCCTCGGGAACTTCTTCTGCCCCAGCCTCAGGAACCTCTTGGGAAAAGGCCACTGCTGCCGATTCACCTGCCTTCAGGGCAGACAGCGCCCAGCACCCTCGATAGCGCTTGGCTGGCGTCTTGCGTGGGGTGGCTGCCCTGTTAGTGGGGTGTGGGTCAGGGTGTCCCTGTATCGGAGAGGAGGGGCCTCGTGGGCCTTTGGGACCGGGGCTGCCCTGTAAGTCAGGGCCTGGCCCGTGCCCTGCAGTCCCGGGCACTTTGCAGTCCCGGCAGCGGCTCGAGCCCCCTGTAAGCAGGGGCGCAGCCTCTGTGGCCGCCGCTTTGCATGCCCAGCTCCATTTGCCCAGAGTGCCCGACTCCGAGCCCAGCTCCAACGCCGGCCGTGACTCCACGTTTGGCAGCACAGGGGCACCGATCGGGTAAGAAAAGCAGATATGTGAGGGGTTTTTTTTTGGGGGGGGGGGGGGGGGGG
>NW_020799112.1:23335026-23337690 GCF_003259725.1 Athene cunicularia
GAGGGAAAGAGGGGCTCTGTGCAGCAACAGTGGGTCGGTCCCCGCTGAGCCCGCGAGCGGAGGGCGAGTCCCGGCTCGCCTCTCCTTTCCAAGGACAGAGCCAAGCCGCGTGGTCGTAGTGCTTGGCTGGCGCCTTGTGTGGGGTGGCAGCCCTGTTAGTGGGGTGGGGGTCAGGGTGTACCTGTATCGGAGAGGAGGGGCCTCGTTGGCTTCTGGGACCAGGGCTGCCCTGTAAGTCAGGGCCTGGCCCGTGCCCTGCAGTCCCGAGCACTTTGCAGTCCCAGCAGCGGCTCGAGCCCCCTGTAAGCGGGGGCGCAGCCTCTGTGGACGCCGCTTTGCATGCCCAGTTCCACTTGCCCAGAGTGCCCTACTCCGAGCCCAGCTTCAGCACCGGCTGCGACTCCACATGTGGCAGCACCGGAGCACCGATTGGGTAAGAAAAGCCGATCTGTGAGGGTTCTTTTGGGGAGGCGGGGGTATAGGGGTGTGTGAGGGTGGCCTGTGTTCAGATGGTGCTGTGGCCAGCTGTTATCCAGGACCGTTGTCGCTCTCAGACCTGACAGCTTCCTCCTGCTCTCGCAGCAGTTGGTTGTGGAGAAGAAGGGAGAGACATCCACGATGTGCAGAAGGACCTGCGAGGCAAGAGCGAGCGGGAAGAATAGCGGCAGCGGTCCGCCAAAAAGGTGAGAGAAAGCCCTCCTGGGCAGGGGATCTCCCTGTCACCTGGGCCGTGGTTGCCTCAATATCCCTGCCCCTGTGGGGATGTTTTCTTTGCCTCATGAGCAGGTACTCGGCTCTTGGTAGTTCTCCAGTTTTAGAAACTGCTCCAATTCCATCTGATGATGACCCCACTTCCTGAAGTTTTCTCAGAACTCCTTTTTGTACTTGGATGTGGCTGCACCAACTGTGGCGAGCGGGGGGGCTCTGCAGACACCCACCCGAAGTGCCCTTTGAGGCTGTGTGGGATGCCGGGGGAAGAGCAGTTGGGAGCAGGGATTTGGAGGTGGTTTCCCCTGCTCTGAGTGCTTCTCTTGCAGCACCTGTACAGGGAAGGAAGCGGCTGGATCTCAGCCTCTGGAGGAGCACGTTCCTCTTCCCTGCCCCAAAAGGGCGTTTGTGCCCACCCTTTCCCCATCTGTTCAGTGCCAGGGATGCTCAATCAAATGCTTTCTCCAACTGCATGTTCCCCATTTAGCTCCTTTCCTGCTCGACTCGCCTTTAACCACTGCCAGCCACATGGCGCTGCACGTGGGATTTTAACCTTTGGCAGCCACTGGAATGGTTGCTCTGTGTGTTGGTCTTGGCTGCTTGAAAGAGGACTCTCGGGGTGAAGAGCTAAGGCTTGGACAATAGGGCCAAGCCAGAGTTGGCCTGTAGATGAGTCCTGTGTATTTTATAACTGATAACCATTGTATTAACAGGTATTTTACTAAGTGATAACCAACCCCCTATTCCAATGTAAAAAGTGGAAGTATTGAAGCCTGAACAACAGGCCCTGAGCCGAAGCTGCTCACTCAGTGTGTCATCGTTAGTGAAATATGTGTGGAAGACGTAGCTCTCTTGAATGTATATTTATCTATCTTTGTGTGTGGATAAAATACCCGGGTCGTGGAGACCATAGTCTGGCCTGACATGAGCCCTTGCACCTAGTCCGCCTGGGTAAGCAGAGGAACTCCCGAGCTTCTCTCCCGAGCCCTGGCCAGGCTCTGGGGGAATCTAATGTGAGATTGAAAGCAGATATTTCCACTCCAAAGCAAGGTGCCAGCTCTTCTGGCTTGCTGATTTTGGGGTATGTAAGGGTGGACCCGCTCACAGCGACTTTGGAGGCCTCAGCTACGGGTGGACGCACCGCGTAGGATTTCCCACTTGCCGGGAAAGGCTCTGCAAACCCTCGCTGTAACCGGGGCTGCCCGCGGGTCTGGGTGATGGCAACGGGTGCAGGTGCTGAGGGATCTTTCTTAATCGCTGTTCCCTCTCTCTCAGGTGGTCAGGATTTGATGAATTACCCTGTTATTTGCCTATTTGTGTGAGTGCACTATTCTGTCTTTTCTTACTGCATGCTTTCTGTATTTTTCTGTTATTATTTAGCTATTTCTAATAAAATACATCTGCTCCTTTCACTCTGCTGTCCGAGTTTGATATCCCTAATCAGCAAAACAGGGGGAGATCAGGTGGCGCTTTCCAGAGCCGAGGTTGGCATTGGAGTGATTTGTGTCGGTTTGGCTTTGGGCTGAGCTGTAGCCGCCGCGGCACTAGTTCTTGGCAAGGGGCTGGACGTGGGAGCTGTTGGGGTCAGAGCTGCGGTAAATTTAATCAGACAGCTTGCTTGGGTTCTCCAGCTCCTAGCGTACGCTCCAGAAGAGTGGCTGAAAGTGGGCAGTTCATGGATTTATCTGGGGTTTTTTAAAAAAACTCTTTCTGCTATCACCAGGATTTGAAAAACTAAATTGGAAAATGTGAGTTTAGGAAAAATCTCTAACAATCTGTGTGCTTTTAATAGTTACTGTACTGGTCTCCCAGGGACTGAAGTTACACTATTTTGTCCTTAAAACAACTTTGCGCTCCCCATTGCTGTTGCTTTTGTCTCCCTCTATGCCCTGTTCTTTGTAGCTTTTTTCTTTCTCCCATCTTGCTTGGTCTAGCTCCCTGCATACCCCCCCCCCC
>NW_020799112.1:23337740-23345280 GCF_003259725.1 Athene cunicularia
GGGGGGGGGGGCGTGAAGGACGGTGTCCCCGCAGGGTCAGAGAGGCGGGAGGGCTGCCGCGGGCGGCGCCGTAGTCACGTGCAGGGGGCGCTTCCGGTCGGCCATGTTGGCTCCGCGGGGCACGCCGGGAGCTGTAGTTTCTGCGCTCTCGGTCCCCGCAGCTGCGGCGCTCGCGGCACGGCACAGCCCCCGGTACCGGCGCGGCCCCGCCCGAGGGGCGGTTTCGTGGCGGTTTCCCGCGGGCTGCCCGCGGCTCCCCGAGACGCGGTGTGCCTCCGGCCCGGGAGAGCGCATGCGCGGTGGAGGTGAGTGGCGGGGCTCCGGCCGGGCCGACCCGCGGCAATAACGGTCCGTGCGGCTGCCTCTTTCTTGAGCGGACGTGGCCGGGCACGGCTGCCCTGGGGGGGCCTTCAGTCTGGGGGGTTTGGGGTGCGGCGCTGACGGTGCTGGAGAAAGAAAACCTGAACTGGAACTAATGAAGCGATGCCCGGCCTGTGCGGGTGCTGCCCCCAGAGAGGTGGGTCCGGGCCCTCTGCAGTTCCCCAGCGCTTCCCAAACCTGCACGTGGCGATCTGGGGGTGCGGGGCTGTGGGGCGGCTACGTTCCCCCCCACCCCTCGGCCTCACCCGTGGGGACTGCAAAGGGGTCAGAGAGCAGACAGGGTGAGAGCTGTTTTGTGGGCCAGAAACGGAGACAGCGTTCTGCGTTCCTGGGGCTTGAGAACAGACTCGCGCGGCTGATTGTGGGGCTCAGAAACAGACGGAGTTGTGTGGATTTGGGCTCAGAAACAGAGGTCAAGTCTTGCATTTTGGGGACTTGAGAAGAGGCTCAGCGACCGGGTTTTTGGTGTTGGAAACAAGCACTGAGGCGGCTGGTTTGGGGGCCAAGAGCAGCAGCCGGTTTGGCTGGTTTTGCAGGCAGGTGAGAGGCTGAGGTGTGTGTGGTAGGGGGCGGGGGTCGGGGTGGCATCGGACCCCGGAGCTTGGGAGGCCGGCGTGTGCCAGGCCAAACTCCGTGTCTGAGGTGGTCTCCGGGGGGAAACACGCTTTTCAGACCCTACGTGCCCTCTTCGAGTTCAGGTCTTCTTTCTACGCTGCTTAGAAGAATTACGAACTGATTAATAGTACAAAGTAATGAATACTTAGACCATGTACAAGGAAGATGTTTACTCCTAATAGTCAAGTTCTGACTGTGATTGATTTACAGCCTTGTCAAAAGTCCAGGCTGTTGCCGGTAGCTGGAGAAAGAGCTGAAATGGAGCAGAGTTTCAGCGCAGAGCTGAAGCGTCACCGAGCCAGACCTGTGGCCAGCAGGAGCTGGAGTGAGACGGGGGGTGTCCGCTATCTGGAGCCGGCATCTGCCAGAGCCACGATTCTCTGCGGCTGTGAGGAGCAGGAGCTGCACTCAGCTGGGGCGTTGACTGCCTGCAGCACCCCTTGAATTGATGGCGGAGGGTCCTCAAACGGCGGAGGGTTTGAGGTGAGTTGGTAGGAGAGAGGAGCAGCAGGGCAGGAGCCACAGAGTGAGTGATTGCTTCCGAGTATGACAGATTCTTTATCTCTCTGGTTTTCTGGCTTCTGCGGGAGATGCTGGTGCAACTCCGGCTTTTTGGGGGCAGCATGGCACTTCCGAGGAGTTGGTGACTGGCGGCGCTCTGTCGTGCAGGTGAATGCAGGAGCGTCCCGGTTAGGTGATGTGCTCCTGATGAGGATGGATTCTGGCCCGTGCTCTCTGAAGGTTAAGTCAAGGGGCAAAAACAGTGGGTAGGGTGGGTCCAGCAGAGGCTCTAACATCGGGATTGTGGAGAGGGCTATTTAGGCTTCCGTAAGTCTGGGGGAGGATAGCAGGGTCTGTCCCACAGGGTGTGAATATTCTGGCCTGTGTCTGTGTCCTCGTGTCATTTGTGCTGTCCATGTTCTGTCTTGTCTGTGGTGCCTTCCTCACGTCTCTGTTCTGCCCCGTGGGCTCTCCGTGCTGGGCGTGCACCTTCGTAGGTGTCTGTAGGGTCTCTTGATTCCTTGCTGCTTTGGAAAGGAGCCCATTGAGCACTCCCCGTCTCGTGAGCGGAGTTTAAAGTGTGATTTGCGTCACAGATGTTTCTGGAGGGTTGCCTTTGCGGAGGAGACCTGGGCCAGAACGACAGCTCTGCTCTTGAAAGTTCTGTTTCCATAGAGGTCCCTCCCCTCCAGCACTTCACCCCCATGTCCTTATGGGCCTCGCCCTCAAGCCCTCCCACATCGGTTGTTGTGGTTTTGTGCTCCCCTGCAGCGCTCGCTGTGGGTTCTGACTGCACCTTGCTGTGCACTGCTTTGTGTTCTGCAGGTGACACAGGGCTGCCTGGCTCCCCAGAGCAAATCCTGGAGCAGGGTTTTCCCGGAGCATACAAATCCAAGGGGAGGAGGAGTGGGAGTGGTGCCGGTTGTGAAACATCTTCATCAGCTGCTGGTGAGGAAGGCTGACACCGTGGGGCCATGTGGAAGGAGGGACGTCGTCAAGGTGCAGGGTGAGGCAGTTCCAGGGGTAGGTTTAGAACTGGGTGATCTGCTGCTGTGGCAGGTGGGCAGGGAAATGGATGTTTGGGGTGAGGAGGGGATTGAGTAGATGTTGAATGAGCATCCGTTTCTGAATGTGTCTAACCTTATATGTGTGGGGTTTTTAAAATTTTATTTCAGGTTGTATTTAATGTTGAAATAGTCAATGTTTTTTAAAAATTGTATTTAAAAAAAGCCCAGCTGGGGGATTGTATCTCTTACGCAGACAGACTCCTCCCTCAGGCTTACTCTGTGTCCCAGAGCTCTCTTAGAGTATTCACTGCTGTATTCACTGCTGTCTTGGATGTCTCCTTCCAGTCGCTGATCCCCAGAGGACATCTGTACCTTGCTGGAACACCTTGACTTTTACGCTGTGTCCTAGAGCCGCCTCCTGTCTCTCGTTCAGTCTCAGCACCCTGCTCCTGCTGTCATCGTGCCTACTGAGGCCAACCTCGTGCCCCACAGCCCTCTTTTGGCAGCATGGTGCACTCTGCACCCTTCTTCCTTCCCGACACTCTTCTCTGATGCCATCTTTCATCTCCAGAATGCTCCTGTTGTCCTCTGTGCTAGCTAGGATACCTACCTGGTCCCCTGAGGACACCTGTAGTTTCTTCAAATCCCCTCTGGACTTCTTCATCATGTCCTCGAGCATTCTTTTGGCTGTCCTCTGCTACTGTCACGAAGTCTCCCGAGGTCTTGGACGATCCCTGCAGCACACCTTTAGCCCCGTAAGTCTCCTTTGGACTTGTTTTGTTGCAATAGCACCTCTCCTCCTAAGATCTCTGTTCCCCAAAGAGAGCATTCTTCTTCTTCTTTATGCCACCTAGGATGCCTCCTGAGACCTTCTTTGTGTACCACAGCCCTGTTTTAGCTCCGTAGCAGACTTTGATTCTCTCTCATTCCCTCAGAAACTCAGGTGTGTTTGTACCTCGGAGCACTCTTAATCATCCTTCCTGCCATCTAGGGTGTCTCCGCTTGGTCCCAGCCTCCCGATGGCATCTGTACTGTTCAGATCCCGTCCGGACTTCCTTCTTATGTCCTTGAGCTGCCTTTGGTGCCTTTGGCCCAATCAGGACCTCTCTGATGGTGTCGTGATGCCTATCGATGCCTTTGAGGTTGCCCTTAGCAGACTTGTAGCCTCGTACCAGACCTGGCAGCCATCTCGTTCACTCAGAGGACTTCCCGAGTCCAGATGTGTGACCCAGCCCAGTCATTCTGTCCTCTCTTCCCTCTAGCTGCCTCTGTTCGTTCCCTGGCTCTCTGATGACATGCGTACGTGGTTCAGATACCCTCAGGATTTAATCATCATGTCCCCAGTCCTTTTTCTGTCTCTCTGGCTCCCTCAGGACAGTTCTTCTCCCAGTCAGTGCCTCCCAAGACCTTCCTTGTGGTCTGGTTCTGTCCTGTAGCACTTTAGGTGGGGCTGTCTTTGAGCCGCAAATGAACTCGTTTGTTCCTCTCTGCTGGCTGGGATTCCCGTGTTTAGTTCCCAGCCACCTCAGACCGTCTGTACTCTGCTCAGACGATCACCCGATTTCCTCCTTGTTGTTCCTCAGCCTTTTATCCCCGCCGCCGTGATCGCTCTCCTCACGGTCACAGTGCTTGCTGAGACCTCCCTCGATCTCCACAGCACCTTGTAGCACTCGATCTCCTTTTCTCTCTCTCCTGTTCTGTCAGAGCCTCCCTCATTTCTTTGCTACATGCCATCGAGGGTGTCTCCGTTTAGTTGTTCTCTCAGTCGTTTGTAGTTTGCCCAGATGCCCTCCAGAGACTCCAGGGCCCTCACTGTGTCTGAAGGCTGCTTTTGTTACTCTGCCCCCTCCTAGTTCCTCTACGCTCTGTAACAATGTCTTCCGAGTCCCTTTGTGTACTTCACCGCACTCTTGTGGCACTTCAGCTCCCTTTGGATTTCATTTTTTGGCGCTCTTTAGAGCACTCTTCTCTTACTCTCTGGCGTGTCAGTCTGCACATGTACCTGGGTTGGAACCGCTCTGCCTGGGGGCACAGCGGTGTCAGTCAGGGGAAGAACAGCACTAAGAGTCTGTGGTTAACGTTGCTTTGCCTGGACTGTTTAGGTACAGACCGTACAGCCCCCTCAGCAGCAGGCAAGGATGTCAGAGGGGTGACCGGAGCTGTCTGGGACAGGCTGCGGGAGTGGTAGTTGAACAGATGGAATCTCAAAGGTGTTAAGGCTTTTGTATGTAGGGCTTAATGCTGGTTTTTATGTTGTTTTTTTTTTTAATGGCAGGCTGTAATGAGACCCTAGATGGTGTTCCTAAGTGCAGTCAAGAGCTCTGGAATTGTTGAGCTGTCACTCGGCATCCAGGTGACTTGTTTGAAAATTTTTTTCAGATCCAGAGGGACAATATATGCACCAAAGAGTGACAGAGGCAGCGAGCAGAGCACTGTAAGAAGGTGGGTCACTCAGGTGGTGTCAGAGGAGAAGATTGGTTGCTACATGACTAGTTTATCGGTTTGGGGTATTTTATTTTGAAGGTGCATAGCAATGAGCAAAGCAGGATATTGGCACTGGCGGTGACTTGGGCAAGGTGAGACAAGTGGGCCGAAGCAGCAGTTATTTTTCAGGCGTCTCACTGTTGGTGAAGCTGGAAGCATCTCCTGTTGTCTTACAGGTGGTACCCAGGCCTCGATGTGGCGACCTGTGAACGAGCGGCCGAGGTAACGGGGCACGGGGTGGGAGTCGGTGTGGGCAGGCTGCAGGTTCAGCTTGTGCCTCTCGCTTTGTTTTTTGCAGGTGCCACGTGTGGGCCGGGAGGGGCGGAGCCGCCGCTGCTGCTGCTGCTGAGCACTCCAGGACGGCGAGGCAGCTGTCGGCTGGGTCAGGGTTATAGTGCAGAGGATCCCATGGCAGCTCGATGAAGCATTTCTCTTTGATTTGCAGGTGCCGTGCCGGCTGCCTTTGGAATCGGCTGAGTATTTGAGGTGAGCTGGGTAGGAGAGAGGAGGACCCAGGCTGGTGACTTCTCGCAAGCACAGTGGCAGTTCTCTGTCCTTTGGTACTGTAGGTGCCAGGGCCACAATGGCTGCAGCGTCCGACACTGGGCTCCGCGCGGGGCAGGTGATGAGCGGAAAGCCCCGTGGCTGTGGAGGTGGAGGGTGTTGCAGCAGAGGTGTGTCAGCTGACGCGGTGCTGGCTGCTGGCACTGGGATTTTTGCAGATGATGAAGAGGAACCAGGCAGCTGCAGGAATATATCCTGGTTAGCTGATGTGGGTTTTGTTGAGGATGGATTCAGAGCCCTGGCCCTCTGAAAGCTGAGTTGAGGGAACAGAGACCACTGCCCTACAGTGTGTAACCCTGACTTCAGTTAGAAAGAGACTTTACCAAATGGAAACCTTTCTCGAGGAATGTTGATTTTTATGAACTTCCCATCGGAGCAGATCTTCAGAGCTGATGGATTTGGCAGTAGTACTCGGGCGGTGCAGCTGGCCAGATGTCCCTGCTAATTCTGGAAGACACCAAACCCCTCGTCAGGTTGTAAGTGTGTATTTTGGAGACAGACAGCCTAATGGCATCAGCTCAGAGCTGTACGAGTTCAGGGAATGCAAAAGGAGAACCAAATACTTACACACCTAATAAAACCACTGCTACAAGCATATGCCCACCTGTATACTAAAGAGCAAAGGGCTGAGCTTTGTTCTTTATTTTTTGTTTTGCTCTTTAAAGTTTTACACTTCACTCCTGATGTCACTGACCCAGCAGCAGGATGTGCAGCAGCAGCGCAAGGGCCGTGGCTGTCGCGGCGCGTCCGTCAGCCGTAGCTTCTGGTGGCGGTGCGGCCTCGTCCTGCACCTCGCAGGGCTCCCTCCCTGCAGCCCTGCTGTAAGGACGGGACGAGACGTTGCGACAGCAGCAAGAGCGTTTGCTTTTATGGGCAGGGTGTGCTCAGGGCTGTATCCCTTGGCCTTGCTGGTGACTTGAGGAGTTGAAATCGCTCCGGCCTTGCCAAGGCGTGTTGTCTGTGGAGCTGACCTGTTCACACAGAGTCCTTTTCTTCTCTCCCTGCTGCTTTTTTTTCCTCCATATCCATGTTGGGCTCCCTGTCCCCATCCTCTCACCACCCTGGTGCTCACCTCTTGTTTTCTCTCTACCCCTGTACTGGTCAGCCAGCCGCCTTCTTCTGTCCTGCATCTTGCTCCTCATGTTTGGCAGTTTTCAGCTCTGCCCACCAGCTTGTTGCTCCAGGAACCGACTGACTGTTCCTGACTGGACTGAGGAGCGTGACCTGGAACAAGTGCCAAGGTGTGCCAAGGGCAGCATTAGGGGCCCTGAGCCCCAGAGCAGACTCACTCCCTTCTGGGACTTGGTCTGTGTGTGACTGAATAAACACTTGCTGGCTGCCTTTTGTGCTTCCTTTGCCCCAGGTGAGGGGCTGGGAGGGGTGATGATGCTCTGTGGGGGTGGGTGATGGCCTCCAGCTGTGGGCTGGGGCTGGAGGGGCCCCAGGTGTGGGCAGTGAGGCTGATGGCAGTGGCCCCTCCCTGTAAAGGGTTGCTCCGGGTGGACGGGTGTGTGCTGCTCTTAAGAGCAAGGCAGCCGTTGGAGGGGTTGGTGTCAACCAAGGGAGGAGCAGAGCGGTCGCTGAGCATTGCTGGGCCGTGGCTGCACCAAGGGAGAAGGTGAGTGGAGCCGTGCAATCAGCTGGCAGCTCCTGGGGAAGGAGCTCGTGGGGAGGGTGGCGGTGCCTGCAGGGTGGCACTGCTCGGCGTTGCTGATCAGTGTTGGAGCTGGTGGCAGGGGCTGCCCCCAGCCAGTATTGAGGCTTCTGGGTGCATTGGTGGGGGTTCAGAGGAGTGAGCCCTGGTGTCCCTGCAGGGTCAGAAAGCAGAGAAAACTGCTTCTCGCAACACAGCGGGAGCTGTAGTCCTGGTGTGTGCGGTTTCTGGCCAGCCATGTTGGTTCCCTGGGTCACACTGGGATGCGTGGTCTTACAGCCCTTGGTGTGCAGGCGGCCGTGCTTCGTTGGCCAGTGTGTGCCAGGAGCTGCAG
>NW_020799112.1:23345330-23351652 GCF_003259725.1 Athene cunicularia
CCTGGCCCGTGCCCTGCAGTCCCAGGCACTTTGCAGTCCCGGCAGCGGCTCGAGCCCCCTGTAAGCAGGGGCGCAGCCTCTGTGGCCGCCGCTTTGCATGCCCAGTTCCACTTGCCCAGAGTGCCCGACTCCGAGCCCAGCACCAGCGCCGGCTGCGACTCCACGTGTGGCAGCACCGGAGCACCGATTGGGTAAGAGAAGCCGATCTGTGAGGTTATTTTCGGGGGCGGGGGGGTGGTGGGAGGGCAGTCGCGGTCCGCGTGGTGCCATTGCTGGCCCTTGCCGGGGACCGTCATCGCTCTCAGACCTGACGGCACTCTCCTGCCCTTGCAGCACGTGGTGGCGGAGAAGGGAGAAACATCCACCGCGAGCAGAAATCCGTGCAAGGTAAGAGTTAGCAGGAGGAATAGCGGAAGATGTCTGGCCAGCAAGTGGAAGAAAGAGAAGCGCGCTCTGGGCAAAGCGCCGCTGTGATGGGCGGAGCGGCTGCCTGAGGCAAAGGGGAGCGCAAGTCGGCGCTGCCTCAGCGAGAAGCGGATCGACCCGGGGCTGAGGGATTGGAGCCATCTTGGGGGGGGGATCAAAGCTGCTGCGGGGTGGGGGGCCAGTGCCGTCGCCTAAGAGGGGGACTGGAGCTGAGTGGGGAGGGACCGCCATCGCCTCAGGGGCTGAGGAGGGTCCAGGCCCCGCTGGACGCTGCCAGGAGCCCATTGCAGACGAGTGCCCGTCACAGTCTTCCCTGCATGAAGCGCTGGAGCACCGACTGGGTGTGAAAAGCAGATCTGCGATGTTTTTTCGCGGGGTGGGTGGTGGGAGGGCGGCCGTGGTTCGGGTGGTGCTGTGGCCAGCTCTCGCCAGGGACCAGCATCGCTCTCGGACCTGACGGCATCCTTCTGCCCTTGCAGCAGGCAGCGGAGCAGTGTGGAGGTCTCCGTCCTGTACCACTGCAGGCCGAGAGTGAGCGGGAGGAGCAGCGGAGGAAGTCTGGGCAGCAAGAGGAGGAAAGAGAAGGGCGCTCTGGGCAAAGGGACCTCCCTATCACCGGGACTGTGGTCGCACCAGCGTGTCGCCAGGCCATTTGGTGCCCTGGCCGGCTTTGTGCCAGGTGACCCCCCCTGTAAGCAGGGCTTGGGTCTTTGGGTTTTTGCCGGCCTTTTGCCACGTCACCCCATGGTCAGGCTGCCGGGCAGGTGGCAACCCTCTAAGGGGGATGAGCAGCACCGTCTCCGTGGCCGGGGCGGGACACGGAGCTCCTAAAGCGTGCCGTGGTGGTGAGCCGCAGCCAGGCCAGCCGGCCCGTAACTTGGGCGCAGGGGCGAGCCTGGAGCTCCACGGGGCTTGTTGAGTGGGCCAAGCCCGGGGGAAAGCCCTATAAGCAGGGCCGTGAGCATGGCCTGTGCTCAGCGGGAGGTGCTGGGAGGGACCCCCTGTGAGCAGGCAGGTGTCCCTGGCCCCGGCCTTTCAGAGGCGCGGGGCTGAGACGTGAGGGGTTGGGCGTGCCCTGGCCCTGGCCCTCTTTCTCTCTGCTCTCAGTGCTAGGAGCAGTTTGGGAGGAAGAGAGAGAGGCCTGGGGGGAGGCTGGGAGGAAACAGTGCCTGCGAGCCGGGCACGGTCCCAGCCTGGGTAGCCCTGGCATTGCTTTGAGCTGTGCCAGTGCCCTGGCAGCAGGGCAGGGGCCTCTGCTCTGTCCTCCGGATGGGGGAGCTGGCGATTGGCTGCGCCTTCCTTCCGAGCAGCAGCTCGTGGAGAAGCAAGACGAGGCATCGTGAAGGAGCTGCGAGGCCAGAGCGAGGGAGAGGAGGAGCGGCGGGCTGAAGAGAGGGCTGGGGGGAGAGGAGGGAGCTCAGGGCAAAGGGGCTTCCCCACGGCCCCGTTGCCGGCACCTTTGGTGTCCTGGCCGGCGCTGCGCCGGGTGACCTCCCTGTAAGCAGGGCTCGGGTCTCTGGCCTTTTGCCCCCTTGCCCCGACGATTTGGCTGCCGATAGAGAGGGGCAGCCCTGTAAGGAGAGCGAGCGGCACCGTCCCCGCGCCGAGGGGGAAACGGGGCTGTCTGGCCCCCACGCCCGCCCTGTAGTCAGGGGAGGGCTGTTTCCCCGGCCCCGGCGGCTTTCCGCCTGCTGGCGGCCTTGCCAGCGTGACCCCCTGGAGTCGGGGCGCGTCACGGCACTTGTCCCTCGGTCCCCCGCAAAGCCCCGTGGCACGTTGAGTCCCTCTGGGCTCCGTGCGTCCGCGGGGGCAGGTCCCAGGCTCTGCTCTCCTGCTTGCGGGAGGGGACGGCTCCCCAGACATTGGCTGCACAAAGCTCGCTCTCTCTTCTGGGAAGTTTTCTTTCCCCCTGTCCGTGTGCCTGCCTGTGTCCGCGTCGGTGCGAGTGTGTGAGTGCAGGAGCTTCTTGTTTAGGCCCCTGTTGAAATCGCTGCAGCGTACTTAGCTTAAACTTCCCGGGAGGGAAAGAGGGGCTCTGTGCAGCAACAGGGGGGTCGGTCCCCGCTGAGCCCGCGAGCGGAGGGCGAGTCCCGGCTCGCCCCCCCTTTCCAAGGACAGAGCCAAGCCGCGTGGTCGTAGCACGGCCGACGCGTGACCCGCCCGCAGTCTGGGCCTGGGTCACTGCCTGGGTGGCTGCCTGTCCTGCTGGTGACCTGCCAGCGTGCCGGCCCCGTACTCGGGGCGAGTGCCATGAGCCGTGGAGCCCTCTGACCCCAGGAGCAGCCCGACGGCCCTGTAAGCAGGGTTGGGCCCGTTCCCCGCCCTCGCAGGAGGACTGGGTAGCGAGCGGGCGTCTGTGACCCCCGGCCTTCGAGGGCAAACGCTTGGCACTTGTGTCCCCTTCACCGAGAACCACAGTAGCCTCTAGAAACGTAGGGAACGGCCCTGAGCCAAGTACCTGCCCCAGAGTCCTCGAGACCCTCCCAGAATTGCCCAGGATGCTCTCGTCCCACAGCAGCCTTGGTGACAGGGAGGGCCCTTTGCCCACAGCACCTTTCTCTTTCCCCTGTTTCAGCGTGCCGCTCCTCCTCTCGCTTGCCCTCGCCTCGTAGTTTCTTCCGCAGACCACGGATGCCTCTTCCTTCTTTCTTCTCCGGGAGCTGGTGCCTGGAAGGAAGGCGCGGTCGGGCGCCAGCTCCTCTGCCTGGACGACGGGGAAACCGACCCCCTGCAGGACCTTCCCTCAGCGTGCTCCGGCCCCCGGCACTCCTTCCTCCCTCCCACCCCCTGCCCCGGGCCCCAGCCGCCTCAGACCCCATTTTCTCACCTGGTGGTGCCCTGCGGCCTGGAGGCTTAAAGCACAGAGGGAGAGGGGACCGGGGTACGGCAGGGCAGGTGGAGATTTAGGGTGACCGGTAGCACTGGTGGGCCCCAGCCGCCAGCCCCTTGCAACCGGCTGCTCCGCAGTGACGCGGCAGCTTCTCCCAAGCGATGAGAAACCCCCCACGGGAACTACTTCTGCCCCAGCCCCCAGAACCTTTTGGGAAAAGGCCACTGCTGCCGATTCACCTGCCTTCAGGGCAGACAGCGCCCAGCAATCTCGATAGTGCTTGGCTGGCGCCTTGTGTGGGGCGGCGGCCCTGTTAGTGGGGTGCGGGTCAGGGTGTCCCTGTATCGGAGAGGAGGGGCCTCGTTGGCCTCTGGGACCGGGGCTGCCCTGTAAGTCAGGGCCTGGCCCGTGCCCTGCAGTCCCAGGCACTTTGCAGTCCCGGCAGCGGCTCGAGCCCCCTGTAAGCAGGGTAGCAGCCTCTGTGGCCGCCGCTTTGCATGCCCAGTTCCACTTGCCCAGAGTGCCCGATTCCGAGCCCAGCTCCAGCACCGGCTGCGACTCCACGTGTGGCAGCACTGGAGCGCCGATTGGGTAAGAGAAGCCGATCTGTGAGGTTTTTTTGGGGGGGCGCGGGTATAGGAGTGTGTGAGGGCAGCCGGTGTTCAGGTGATGCTGTGGCCAGCTCTTACCCGGGACTGTAGTCGCTCTCAGACCTGACAGCTTCCTCCTGCTTTTGCAGCAGTTGGTCGTGGAGAAGAAGGGAGAGACCTCCACTGCGTGCAGAAGGACATGTGAGGCCAGAGCGAGCGGGAGTAGCGGTAATGGTCCGCCAAAGAGGCGAGAGAAAGCCCTCCTGGGCAGGGGATCTTCCTGTCACCTAGGCTGTGGTCGCCTCGAGCATCCCTGCCCCTTTGGGGATGTTTTCTTTGCCTCGTGAGCAGGTACTCGGCTCTTGGTAGTTCTCCAGTTTTAGAAACTGCTCCAATTCCACCTGACGATGACCTGACTTCCTGAAGTTTTCTCAAAACTCCTTTTTGTACTTGGATGTGGCTGCACCAGCTGTGGCGAGCGGGAGGGGTCTGCAGACACCCACCCGAAGTGCCCTTTGAGGCTGTGTGGGATGCCGGGGGAAGAGCAGTCGGGAGCAGGGATTTGGAGGTGGTTTCCTGTGCTCTGAGTGCTTCTCTTAACACCTGTACAGGGAAGGAAGGGGCTGGATCTCAGCCTCTGGAGGAGCATGTTCCTCTTCCCTGCCCCAAAAGGGCGTTTGTGCTCACCCTTTCCCTATCTGTTCAGTGCCAGGGATGCTCAATCAGATGCTTTCTCCACCTGCGTGTTCCCCATTTAGCTCCTTTCCTGCCCGACTCGCCTTTAACCGCTGCCAGCCACATGGCCCTGCGCGTGGGATTTTAACCTTCGGCAGCCACTGGAATGTTGGCTCTGTGTGTTGGTCCTGGCTGCTTGCAAGGGGACTCTCGGGGTGAAGTGCTAAGGCTTGAAAAATAGGGCCAAGCCAGAGTTGGCCTGTAGATGAGTCCTGTGTATTTTCTAACTGATAACCATTGTATTAACAGGTATTTTACTAAGTGATAACCAACCCCCTATTCCAATGTAAAAAGTGGAAGTATCGAAGCCTGAACAACAGGCTCTGAGCCGAAGCTGCTCACTCAGTATGTCATCGTTAGTGAAATATGTGTGGAAGACGTAGCTCTCTTGAATGTATATTTATCTGTCTTTGTGTGTGGATAAAATAACCGGGTCGTGGAGACCGTAGTCTGGCCTGACATGAGCCCTTGCACCTAGTCTGCCTGGGTAAGCAGAGGAACTCCCTTAGCTTCTCTCCTGAGCCCTGGCCAGGCTCTGGGGGAATCTAATGTGAGATTGAAACCAGATATTTCCGCTCCAGAGCAAGGTGCCAGCTCTTCTGGCTTGCTGATTTTGGAGTATGTAAGGGTGGACCCGCTCACAGCAACTTTGGAGGCCTCAGCTACGGGTGGATGCACCGCGTAGGATTTCCCACTTGCCGGGAAAGGCTCTGCAAACCCTCGCTGTAACCGGGGCTGCCCGCGGGTCTGGGTGATGGCAACGGGTGCAGGTGCTGAGGGATCTTTCTTAATCGCTGTTCCCTCTCTCTCAGGTAGTCAGGATTTGATGCATTACCCCGTTATTTGCCTATTTGTGTGAGTGCACTATTCTGTCTTTTCTTACTGCGTGTTTTCTGTGTTCTTCTGTTATTATTTAGCTATTTCTAATAAAATACGCCTGCTCCTTTCACTCTGCTGTCCGAGTTTGATATCCCTAATCAGCAGAACAGGGGGAGTTCAGGTGGCGCTTTCCAGAGCCGAGGTTGGTGTCGGAGCGATTTCTGTCGGTTTGGCTTTGGGCTGAGCTGCAGCCGCCGCGGCGCTAGTTCCTGGCAAGGGGCTGGACGTGGGAGCTTGTCAGGACCAGAGCTGCGGTAAATTTATTCAGACAGCTTGCTTGGGTTCTCCAGCTCCTAGCGTACGCTCCAGAAGAGTGGCTGAATGTGGACAGTTCATGGATTTATCTGTTTTTTGTTTTTTTTTTTTTTAAAAACTATTTCTGCTGTCACCAGGATTTGAAAAACTAAATTGTAAAATGTGAGTTTAGGAAAAATCTCTAACAATCTGTGTGCTTTTAATAGTTACTGTACTGGTCTCCCAGGGACTGAAGTTACACTATTTTGTCCTTAAAACAACTTTGCGCTCCCGTCTAGCGTTATCAAAGGCTTTTTGTTTTGTGGCCTGTTTCTGACTGGTGCTCTGTTACTATTCAGTAATTCCTCTCTTGATGCCTTGTCTGTTGCTTTTGTCTTTTCTCCATCTCTCTGTCTCTGTTTCCCCGCTTTTAGAATACCCCCCTCTTCTTTCTGTATGCATCAGGATTAGTTTTTGGCTCCAGGTCTCTTTTTTTCTGTCTCTGTCCCTGTTTCCCAATTCTTCCTTCTCTGCCCTGTCATATGTAGCTATGTGATTTGGTTTGTGTTCCTTCCCTGCCCTTTCCCTCCATCGTTTGCTGTCCTGACTCCCCATCGCTGTTGCCTTT
>NW_020799112.1:23354700-23357796 GCF_003259725.1 Athene cunicularia
AGCCGCACAGGGAGGGAGCGCGGTCGCATGTGCAGGAAGCCGCTTCTTGTAAGAGCCCAGAGACACCCACGTGTTCTTTGAGGTGGAGGACAGCCAAGCGACTGCAGCTCCAGAAGGGGGAGGGAGGAGAGAAGGAGAAAGAAGGGTCTGAACTGGCAAATTTTTCTTGGCAGCGCCGAGAGCGAGAGCTGCGGTGAGTCGCGGACCCTTGGGGCCCTGTTGCCGTTCTTGTACATTTTGGGATCTCCCCTGGGCCCCTCTTTGTCCATGCTGCTGTGATTTTTTTTTTTTTTTTTCTTCCCTTAACCTCTGCTCTCCTTCTTTACTGCTGCCACTCCCTCTTGTAACTTCAGGCTTTCCCTTTTTTCTAGATGCCTTGGTCCTGCTCCCTCTCCTTCCTTTTTGTCATCCTCTGTTTCTCTCCTGTAGCCTAGCACTATTTTTTTCCTTTTCCAGTTCTTGGTCCAGATAGGCTTTGGGGTGTCTTTTTGACCACAACTGCTCTGGCCTGTTTCCTGCATTCTCATACCTCAAAATATACCCCTGCAAAATAATATTTCCCCCTAGAAATAAGAATTCCCCCCCCCCCGAAGTAATGGTCCCCCAATAATACTCCACCACCCCTATAAAATAATAATACTCACGCCCATGTATTATGGCTCCGCCACCAAAATGATACTGCCATGAAAAATCCCTGCCTCTCACGCCACCCTTCCTTCCCACAACCACCCGGCAGAGTAATACACCCTTCCAAATAATACTCGCCCAGTAATACCCCCGGAAATATTACACCCACCCCCCTTGGAATACTACTACTCCTCCCAGTGAAATAATGCACTCCTTCTCCCCCCCCCCAATAATGGTCTCTCTGCACCCTGCTGAAGTAAGGCTTGCCCCCCCATGCAAAATGACTCTTCCCCCATCATGTGAAATGTTGCTATTGCCCTGTGAAATAATACTCACCCAGTACTCCCCCCTCCCCATATGATACTATCCCCAATAATATTGCTGCTCCCATACTCCCCCCTCCCCCTCATTATAAAACACTCTGCCCCACTGGAGATATAACACCTCCCCAATAAAAAAATCACATTTGATATAAAGCGAGATACTGCTGTCCTCCTGCTGAATAGCACGCCACCACTGCCTGCTAAATACATCTTTACCCCCTCCACCTCATGAAATACAATACTTCTAAGGTGTGCTTCACTGCAGTCTCACATATTTGGTCTTTCCACACCAATTTGGCCTCCAATTACACTTGATTTCTACTTTATCCAATCCCCTCCTGCTTTCAGCCTTCACTTTTTTCCTGACATCTACCTTTTCCTGGCCTCCACTTTTTTCAGCCCCAAAATTTTTCTGGCCTCCTGCCCCGTTTCAGCCTCACACCTTTTTTCGGCCTTCACTTTTTTCTGGACTCTACTGCCCTCCAGTCTCCCACCTCTTTTCAGCCTCCCACCCCTTTTTGGATACCACATTTTTCTGGCCTGTATTTCCCTTCCAGCCTCTCTTTTAGGTCTCTTGCAGCTTTTCTGCGCTCCCTTTATTCATGCCTTGATGTGCTTTTTGAAGAATTGAATCGATGGAAGAGTTTGAATCTACTGATGGATTAATCTGTCTCTATCTTGTTCAGTTTTCCTGTCGTTTCTCATGCTCCACCCTTCTGTCTTTCTCTTTGTTGCTCTGTTTGTTCTAGGCCAGCATCCTACTCCCTGTCTTTTTCTTCCGCAGTCGTCTCCTGCTCTCTGTCTCCCTGTTGCTCACCTGTCTTCTGGATGCGTCAATGCTGCCTTCTCTCTTTCCTGATCCCTCTGGCCTGTTCCCATCCATGGCTTGATGCTCTTTCTCCACCTCTCTGTCTCGGACCTGTTCCTCTTCTCATCTCTCAGTTGCTACTGTTTGTTTCTGCATCCCTGCCTCACTGCCTGTCCCTTTTCCCTTCTTCTCTCAGTCCTCCATCCTCTCCCAAACATTTTGCCTGTCGAGATCCATACCCCTCTCTGTGGTGTTCTTTCCTAGTATAAACTTGTGCCCAGCTCCCGTGCCATTCTCTTCTGCTCCATGGCCCTTTCCCTTTCAGCTTGTAGCCCATCCCAATCTCTCTCTCTCAATCTGTTGCTCTCTCATCCCTTCGATCCCTCCGTCTTCTTGACAGTCCTTTGCTCTCCCTCCTTCCCACCTTCCTTTCCCCCCACAGTTGATGTCTCCCTGTCTTTCTAGTCTCCACTCATCATTATCTCTCTTCCTCCAGCTTGCTCCATGATCATGTTTTGCTTGCAACATGTGCCTGTAGATCTCCCCCTTCCTTTCCTAGTGATTTCACCATCTCTTATTCCACTAGGGCCTCTCATCCCTTTTAGGCTTCCCAGCCCTTTTCAAACACTTATGCCCATCAGAACCTGCACCACCTTCCAGCATCTCTTGTTTTAGTGGCAGAAATTTGCCCTGTGGCGTCTAGGCCTCCACTTTACTGCAGCCTGCCAGTCATTTAGCTCCTTCCACTCCATTTTGGCCTCCACTTTTTCATGCCGTTCACTTAACCCAAGCCCGCCTCCCTCTTGCAGCCACCCCCCTCCCTCTTGCAGCCTGCCTTCCCCCCTCCCTCTGTCTTGCAGCCTGCCTTCCCCCCTCCCCCCCTCTTGCATCCTGCCACCCTCCCTCACTCCCTGTTAGTCGCTCCAATTTTTTTTTGGCATTGACTTTTTCATGTCCTTCACTTAACCCAAGCCTGCCTCCCTCTTGCAGCCTGTCTGCATGCCTGCCTGCCTCCCTCTTGCAGCCTGCCTCCCTTCCGTCATGCAGTCTGCCTGCCTCTATCCCTCCCTCCCTCTTGTAGCCTGCCTGCCTCCTTCCCTCTTGCAGACTGCCTGTCAGCCTGCCTCCCACCCTCTCTTGCAGCCTGCCAGCCTCCCTACCTCACTCTTGCAGCGTGCCTGCCTGCCTCTCCCTACCTCCCTATTGCAGCCTGCCTGCCTCCTTGCCTCCCTGTTACTTCCTCTGCTTTTTTCTGTCATTGACCTCCCCCTGGCCTCTCATGCCATTTTGTCCTCCACTTTTTCCTGCCCTTCACTTACCCCAAGCCTGCCTCCCTCC
>NW_020799112.1:23357846-23359462 GCF_003259725.1 Athene cunicularia
GGTGCCCCCTCCTGGTAAGGAAATGCTGCCGCCACCCCACGTCACGCTGCCGGTGGGCGCTCAGTGAGCAACGGGCAGGATTGCAGCGCCAGCCCCGCACAGGTGTGCGGCACCGCCAGACCCACCTTCCTGCTGCCACAGCGTGAGGTTTGCTGGGCCTGATTCCTGGTGGTGGGTGAGGGCTGAGGCCACCAGTGAGGCCAGCCAGCCCATTGGTCTGGTGTGGGGGCCCCTCCTGCCCCCTGGCCACGTGGCAGTGGTGGGGCAGGAAGCTTCACACCACCCGCTGTGTCAGGCCTCCGCTCCGCTGGAGGTGATCCGGACCGGGGGAGCCCCAGGGAGTTACCTGAGAGCTGGGACAAAGGAGGAGGGGAAGGAGATGGGTGTCCCCTGGGGGTTGGTGCTGGGTGCCTCCCCAGCTTGCCAGAGCTGCCCTTGATCTGGTACTGGCCTCACCCGCACTGTGTCCTGGCCCCAGCTCTCGCACCTCACCCTGGAGCCTGTCCCGTAGCCCCAGGTCACCTCAAGCCCCACGGGGATGGCAGCAAGCTGGCCCTTGGCACCTCTGCAGGAGCCCCTGTGGAAGGAGGGCTCCGGTCAGGGGCGATCTGTGGTAATAATGGCAGTCGCTTCATGTTCTCCCAGAGGCCTCGCTGGGGCCGTGCTTGCCTGTTCCTTCCCTGGGGATGCTGTTGACTGGACCCACTTCAGAACTGTGTGGGGTGTCTCTGCCTGGCCTTGTGCTCCTCGCAGCAGAGAGGTGAAAAGGGACAGGCCCCTGGCACGTTTTCTGGCTGTGGACAGGAGCTGCCACAGCTGAAGCTGGAGAGGCCTGAGAAAGGGCAAGAAAATCAAGGGCATGTGGGCAGCAGCTGTCTTCCACTGCAGGAAGAGAGAGACTGTCTCTCTGGGTGAGGAAGGAGCCCTCTGCACAGTCCACAGGGCCAGACCGCCAGCGTGCGCCCAGGGTCTGTGCGCGTCAACCAGAGCGCGGTACGGCCGTGCAGGGAGGGAGCGCGGTCGCATGTGCAGGAAGCCGTGTCTTGTAAGAGCCCAGAGACACCCACGTGTTCTTTGAGGTGGAGGACAGCTGAGCGACTGCAGCTCCAGAAGAGGGAGGGAGGAGAGAAGGAGAAAGAAGGGTCTGAATTGGCAATTTTTTTCTTGGCAGCGCTGAGAGCGAGAGCTGCGGTGAGTTGCGGACCCTTGGGGCCCTGTTGCTGCTCTTGTACATTTTGGGATCTCCCCTGGGCCCCTCTTTGTCCATGCTGCCGTGATTTTTTTTTTTTTCTTCCCTTAACCTCTGTTCTCCTTCTTTACTGCTGCCACTCCCTCTTGTAACTTCTTCAGGCTTTCCCTTTTTTCTAGATGCCTTGGTCCTGCTCCCTCTCCTTCCTTTTTGTCATCCTCTGTTTCTCTCCTGTAGCCTAGCACTATTTTTTTCCTTTTCCAGTTCTTGGTCCAAATAGGCTTTGGGGTGTCTTTTTGACCACAACTGCTCTGGCCTGTTTCCCGGCATTCTCATACCTCAAAATATACCCCTGCAAAATAATATTTCCCCCTAGAAATAAGAACTCCCCCCCCCCCCCCCCCCCCCCCCCCCCCCCCCCCCCCCC
>NW_020799112.1:23359512-23367964 GCF_003259725.1 Athene cunicularia
CTTTGGACTCTTTTTGTTGCAGTTACACTGCTCCTAATATCTGTATTCCCAAAGAGGAGCATTGTTTTTCTTGTCTATATCATCTAGAATGCCTCTCAAGACCTTTCTTGTGCTTCATGGAATTTTGGTAGCATTTTCCCTCTCTTCTGATGTCTCTTATTCCTATGAGCCTTTTGTGACCCTTTTGCTCGCAGTCACTGCATGTCCCAAGACCTTCTTTGTGTAGCACAACTCTGTTTGCACTCTGTAGTGGACATCACTCCCTTCTTGTTTCCTCAGAAAGATGTCTGCAGGTTTGCATTTCAGAGCGCTTTTATTGTCATCCTCCATGCCATGTAGGGTGTCTCCATTTCATCCGCAGCCTCCCAAGGACATCTGTAGTCTGCTCAAATCTTCTACAGAATTCCTCTTTGTGTCTTTGAGCTGCCTTTGGTGTCTTTGCCCATGTTGGGACTCCTCTAGCGGTGTTGTGATATACATCAATGTTTTTGAGGTTGTTCTTAGCAGACTTCTAGCTCTGTAGCTGGCCTACAACTGTTTGCATTCCATCAGAGTGTTCCATCTGTGACCTAGCCTGGTCATTTTGAGTGTTCCATCTGTGACCTAGCCTGGTCATTTTGCCGTCTCTTCAGTTTAGCCCTGCCTCTATTTATTCCCAGGCCCTCCAATGACACGTTTACTTGTTCCAGATCCCCTTGGGATTTAATTGGCAGTTCTCCATTCCTTTTCCAATTTCCTGGTTGCCTCAGGACAGTTTTTATCCTGGTCACGATGCTTTTCTGAAAACTTCTCGGTTCCCTAGTTCCATCTTGTAGAGCTTTAGGTGGGGCCATCTTTGAGCCACAGAGCACTCTTTTGTTCCGCTATTCTGGCTGGAATTACAGCATTCAGTTCGCAGTCACCCAAGTTCATCAGTACTGTGCTCAGATCATCACCTGCATTCCTCCTTGTCATCTATACACGTTCTTTTATCTATCAGCCCCCTCTCAAGAGCCCTCTCCTCATAGTCAGAACACCAGCGTGATCTTCCTCGATCTCCCCAGCACCTGGTAGCATTCAATCTCCTTTTGTATTTCTAATGTTTTCTTACATCCTGCCTTCTTTCTTTGCTACATAGCATTACTTGTCGTTCGCCCTGCTGTTGAGCATGTCTCTGTCTGGTTGTTTCTCCATAGTTTGCCTAGATGCCCTTGCTGCGTATTTGAATTCGCCTTTCTTACCTTGCCGTTTCACATACTCTGCGACAGTATTGTAGCGCTTTAGCTCCCTTTCAATTTTACTTTTTTTGTGCTCTTCAGAACTCTATTCTCTTTAACTGCTTAGCATGCCTTCATTCAGCCCCCACCTCCCCGATGACATTTGTACTTTCTTGAAATCCCCTTTGTAGTTCCTCATTGTTATCCCTGAGGCTTCTTCGGTCACCGAGGCTCGCTCAGGACTGCTCCCTCACATTGCCAAGCTCTCGGAAGGGCTCTTTCAGCTCCTTTTTTTCTCCTTGGGAACCCTCTCTGAGTCAGCATCTATTACCCTGCTCATTCTTTCTGTCCTCCCATCCATTTGATGCACCTCCATTCTGATCCTGGTCCCCTGAAGACATCTGTACTTTGTTCCATTCCCTTTTGAATTCATTGTATCCCTGAGGCTTCTTTGGTCTTTCTAATCCCTGTGATGATGCATCTCATTTTGCCAGAACCTTTTCCAAAGCCATATTTGTGTTTCAGTGTTGGAGAATGGCCTGCAGAACAAGGCCATGGGTCTGTGCAGGAGCTTATTACAGCCATCTGAGGTAAACAAAGGAAAAAACCCAGGGTACAGTCACGCTAAAAAGGAAGGAGATTCAGGGCACAGTTATGCTAAAAAAGGACTGTTATGCTAACAAATTGAGAAACAGAGGTACACAACAGCCTTGAGTATGATGAAAGACAACCTTGGGGAAAAAGGCAGGCCAGAGGAAGGAGGATGTTGTGACATACCTGCAATGCCATAAGGGGCTGGGATATTATAATGTAGCCTTTTAGATATATCCGATAGATTTGTGAGTAGTATGTATGATTATTGTAGACTGCTTATATAAAATGTAATGTCTTTTAATAAAGTTGAAGCTTGCTCTATCCTTCACATTGAATCGACTGCTTGCTTCCTCCGTCCTCTGCACCTCAGAGCCATCTAGTTGTTGTACGTCTTATCGTATGTCTTTATTTGGTATCTGGTATATGAAAGATGTGTGTTGTCAACTTAGATATTTTCTGGAGTTTTTCAGAGAAGAGGATCACCTCTATTATCTAGGCATCTCCTATGGTGTTTTCTGTCAAGGTTTGTTTTTTTTAATAGCACATTTGGTGTTACTTAGGCTGTCTCATACACTTTCTGATATATGTCATGGTGAGGTTTTTTTTCTGTCATTTGGGACTCTCTAGAGAGTTAGGCAGAGAGACCATCAAGGTCACTCTATATTGTTGGCATGTACGATAAATTAATTATATTGGAACCAGTGATATTTTTGAGAAGGAATTCTTATAACATCTAAGTCTGTTTTGTTTTTTAGTCCTATCCAGAACAAGGTTCTGTTAGAAGTTAGATAGTTTGTATGGTCTTGCTAGAAAATAAAAATAATTCTGTAGAATTTTGGGGTTTGCACAGGAAATTAAAGTACATTGGTTAGAATATCAGTATTATAATTGCGTTTAGTTAACTATTTCCCCCTGTTGCTTAGTACAATATCTGTCTTTTTGTATCTATACCCCAGAAAAAAATAAGTTTTATTCCTTACCCAGTCACATCACTGGTGCAATAGATGCAGCCAAACGCAGATATTGTTGTTTCCAGCAAGGGTCACTTTCCTCATTCAGCATTTTGCATACTGTAAAGTTAAGACAGAGGAGAACTTGCTGGTGCTCCCCTGGGTCCCTTTATGCCTTGTGGTGGTTAGCCCCTTCCCTCTCCCAGGTGATTGTGGTCTGGGTGGTGGGTGGGGCTTGGAGTATATAAGCCACAGCCTCTCATCAGGGAGGTCATTCTGCTATTGGGTTTCTCTGTGGTTAGTGCTCTAGTGTTCTTTCAGTCACTAGCAGCTTTTGAGCTATCAAAGTTCTTTGTGCAGATGTGTCTTGTTAATCACAGCAAGTCAGGTACCTGAGGTAAGAGTTTCGCATCAATCAAGCTTTGGTAGCGTATGTAATAAATAATATACTATTATGTAGTGGGTGTTTTCAAGTAAGTAAGTTTGCATCAACTGTGTGGTGTGGGTCCAATGCTTTAATAGCATGCACTTAGTTATTTTCAGTTCATTAGAGAGGCATAACATTTTCCTGTATTTTTCTGACTTTATTGAAGATGGACCTTGTTTTTTTACCTAGTATTGCTATCTACTTTGTAAGTCCTTGGTTTCATCTGTGTAAATAGGACTGACAGTGAGATGACAGAACAAGGTTTAGAGCAAAATCTGTTACGCATCCATATGCGGAGCTTTAGCTTTTCACTAGAAAGTAGCAGGGATGTAAGGTACAGTGTCTTTCAGGATACAGGACAGCTCATCCTGTTACCTAATTGCACACAGAGCACCACGTTGTTTTGTAGGTGCCATGTAGGCAGCCTTCGGAATAGGATGAGCAACTGAGGTGAGCTGGGGTAGTAGGGAAAAGGAGCACAGGACTGGTGCTCTTACACAAGCACAAAGATAACCTTCCATCTTTCACTATCGTAGGTGCCGTGAGCGAAGCCAGCACAGATCAGGCGAGCAGACAGCATGACGCTTTCGAGGAGACCATCGCAGAAGAGGTCCACGTCAGCCGACACGATGCCGACTGCCAGTGCCTTTTTTGTGCGGATGAGGAGGAAGCACCCGGCATCTGTAGGAATATCCCAGTTAGTTGATGCAGTGGCTGTCGAAGATGGCTTCGGACCCCCAGGCCCCAGATAAGTCGAGGGACCGGTGTTTGGGAGAGGGCTCTGGGGCGGGCCCAAGGTTGGGAATCGCAGAGAGGGGATTTCAAGTTAGTGTAGGGGAGAGGACCATACAGGAACAGCACCCTTCAGTCTGGGAAAGGGAGCAGGTTACCTATCTGCACAAGGCTGCCACGTGCCGGGCAGGGCAGTTCCAGCCTATGGCCGCGTTGTCACATAGTTTGTGTTTTCTGCATCCTAGAGCTTCCTTAGTTCACGACATTGTCATCGCTCTTTGCACCGAAGTAGCACACCGTGTGCTTCGGTAACCATCGCCAGGGTGTCAAACGTATCTAGTGATCGCCACAGCGCCGGTCGGGCGCTTCTTTTATGGCGTTACAAAGTCACAAGCGTGGATAGGTCTTGGACGTTTCAGGTCGGTCTGCTTTAGTGGCACCTCTCCAGGCTGCGTTAATGTCTCCGATCTTGAGCGGTCCCTCTTTGCTAAGACCTTTTATGGGACTTTTTTCCTGCATCCTTACTCGCTTTGATCTTGAAGTAAGGCATCTCATATGTGATTCATCTCCGGTTTTGTCTCGGCCTGCAGCATTTGGCTCTTCTCTGCCTGCCACGGATTCTTCCTCTCGGCCTTCTTATCCAGTGGCATCTCCGGTCAAGGAGTCATTCTTAGAGAGCTCGTTTTAATGTTTTGCTCTTGGCATTTGTCTGTGTGGTGTCGGTCTGTGCCTGTTTGTGTCTGGGTTGGAGCTGCTCTGCCTGGAGGCACAGAGCAATAGTCAACAAAAGAATAGTAGTAAGTATCTAAGGCTAATGGGGTGATAAGTATAGACTTTGTAGGGAGAGGACATACAGTCAATTTCAGGGCAAGCTGCTGTAAATGCAGGAGGCATGTGAGTTTTCTCCATAATGTCTTGCAGAGACCCTGGATATGACTGGGCTGTGTTTAACAGCAGGTCCCAGTCTAGATGGTGTACTTAAAGGAGGCCTCTAGAATTGTTAAACCATCGCTTGGCATCCAAGCGACTTCTTCGATATAGGTTTTGCAGGTGCAGGGAGGCGCAACGCACACCAAAGGGCGACGGAGGAGACGAGCGGAAAGCCGTAAGAAGGCAGGTCAACGTGCGGCGTCGGAGGGAAGATGGGACGGACGGTTATACAAGCAGCCTACGAGAGTGTTTTATTATGAAGGTGTGCAGCTAGATAGAGGCACCAGCTGCGAGGTGAGACATGAGCACCGCACTCAAGTGGCAGCTATTTTTGAGGAGTTGTATTGTTGGCGCAGTTAGAAGTATACTTTGTTAAATGTGAGTTTCAGGCGGTACTAAGCCTCTGCAGGAGAACCCACATGCAGCAGAGGTGAGCTGAGCGAGCGCACAAGATAGAGGAGCGGGAGAGGGTTCTTGCTGTGGTCAGGCTGTAGTTTTGGGTAGTATCCCACCAAGTGTTACTTTGGTTTTTGCAGGTGACGGACGTAGCTTCGGAAGGGCCAAGCCACATGCCGGAGGAGCGGTCCGAGGTGAGGCGACATCGGTTGGGTCTGCATCCGATCATTGTGTATCCCACAGCATCTAAGTGAAGCGTTTATCTTAAAATTTTATGGGTGCCATCTGGGCAGCCTTTGGAATCGGATGAGCATTTGAGGTGAGGTGGGGTGGTTGTGAGGCAGAGTAGGGGCAGGTGACTCATCAGAAGCACGATGGCAATTTTGGATCTCTTGGTATCTTAGGTACCACAAGCGACGGCGGTGGCAGCATCCACTCTGGAGCGAGTAGGAGAGAGGCACTTTTGAGGGGGGCGTCGTGGAAGAGGTTGGCATCGGCCAGCACAACGCCGATGGGTCGCACAGTTTGCAGGCATCTCGCAGATGACACACGGGAAGCTGGAGACTTGGAAACATCCCGCTTGGCTCACGCAGTCATTGTCGAAGATGCCTCTGGCCCTCCCAAAGCTAAGTTGAGGGTCGAGGGTAGGAAGGGTCTGGGAGGAAGGGACAGGGTTGGGAGTCACAGGGAGGATTCTTCAAGTTAGTATCGGGGAGAGGGATGTCCAGGAACAGAGCCTTTTGTGCCTGTAAGGGGGATGAGTTTCTTCTCAGCACTGGACTATCATGTGCTGGGCAGGGCAGTTCCAGCCTGCGTCCGTGTGTCGTGTAGTTTGTGTCTTCAGTATTCCATATCTTATAGATTGCTGCCCTCAGGTCTTGATGTCTTCATAGGTCTTTGCTATTGGCAGGCATCTCGATAGCCTTCCCGAGAGGCTCAAGTACTTTGCCTCATTGGATAGCACCCATGGAGACCTTGTCGTCTCGCACGTAAAACCTGAGGCGATGATGCATCCATGATATGTTGCATCGAGGATGTTCTTGAGCAGTTGTATTGCAGGATGAGCTAGATGGTACCTGCAGCTGCACTTGTCAGAGTCATTTTGGCATGTGGTAGTATTCTGGGGTTTCATCCCCACGTCTTAAATCTCAAAGCCCAGATTCTCACCCATGCTTGCAGCATCTTCCCTATGGTTGTCTTTCTTCTCCCTCACTGACTTCTCGTGTCTCATGGTGACGTTGCTCCTGGTGTCTGCATGCAGAGTCCGTCAGCGTCAGACCTGTCCTGCCCCGATGTGTGGCAATAGGAAAGATGAGCGAAGCATGGCTTTGTAGTTGCGTAGCAAGACGTCAATCTGCCCAGATGGTTTTGGCAAAGACAATACGGTCCATCTTCGGTCAAGCAGCTGTAGACAGCTGCCTTGGAGTTACTGTCCTCGAGTTTGGCAGGCACCACAAGCTGCAGTTCAAGCCCTAGTTTTGTGGGTTGAAGGAGCCTTAGCTTGTATGTGGTGTCAATATTTAGGGTTTTGTGTGTTAAAGCAGTAGTTGGATGGGGGATGGAAATAGAAGAAAAATCTATGCTCTCGTGAAAGTCTTTGTTAACAACGGGGTGACTCACTCACCTGGTTTGGGTCATTTAAATACAAAATGAGAAGCTGCTTACTGAAGAGGGATGGAAGATGTTAGAGTATCTGTGTGACCAGTGGCTCTGTCTCAAGCTCTTCTGGTTTTATTTTCTAGGTGTCAATCTATGTGTTACATGGGGTACCAGCGCCCTTGGATTTTGGCAAGGTGAGAGAGGACCAGCATGCCAAAGCAGCTGTTCATTTGGGGTGTTGTAATATCATGGTAGCTCAAATCACATCCTGTTTTTGTCATACAGGTGGCAACGAGGCATTGGCACAGCAGATGGAAGCATCTGTCTCTGACCAGGTGAGGTAAAAAAGCAGGGGAGAGAAAGTGCCGCAAGCAAGCTGAGGATCGGGGAGGCTCCTCTACCCCATGGTGTTACCTCCCTTTATTTTGTAGGTGCCCTACTCCTTCCCTGAGGGTTCACGCAGCGGAATCAGGAGTGGTTTGAGAAAAGGCGAGAGAGGCAACGAGCGGTTCACTCAGACCAGAATCGCAGAAGATCGTGTGGCAATTCAAATGACCGTTTCTCTTCGCTTTTGCAGGCATCATAATGTCTCTGCTCAGATAGCAGAGGATTAGAGGTGAGTCGGTAGAAGAGAGGAGCAGCAGGCTGGGAGCCACTGAGCGTGGGATACCTTACAAGTAGTAGAGGCACCGAGTTTCTTCAGTTTATTGGATTTTTTGGTGCCTGGTGAGCTGGAGTGGTGTGTGTGCAAAAGTTATGGGGGGGGGCATGGCTCTTCTGAGGAGAGTGTCCAAATGGTAGATGCTGATATGACTTGGCGTGTCCATGACCACCAGCATTTTGTGTCGCAGGTGATGAAGAGGCGCTCAGTGAATGCGAGGAAACGCTGGTTGGATGATGTGCTCTGATAAGGATGAATTCAGGACCGTGCTATCTGAAAGATAAGTCAGAGGGCCGAAGGGTGTGTGGGGTGGTGGTATCAGACTTCAGTGTCGGTGGGAGGGCTTTTCAGTGCGGCGCTCCGTGGGGCCGGGGCTTTTCAGTGCGGCGCTCCGTGGGGCCGGGGCTTTTCAGTGCGGCGCTCCGATTGCTTTTCTCCTATCTGAGCATTACAGTGTATGGCATTAACATGGCAACTGCATCGTGTAGGTTGATGTCTGTATTATGTGACCTTGCAAGGACAACGCTTGCGTGAGTGGGAGTTGAGCAGAACACAAAAGCATTGTGAGGGAGCGTGAGGGAAGCTTGTAAGTCAGAATAGCTTTTGTACTGTTCTTGCATCAGGCAGCCGCTAGAGTTCCTTCTTTTCATCTTTTGCAGGTGTCATAGGGCCACCAGGATTCCAGATGGGAAATCTCTGATGTTCATTGGAGGGTACAAAACGAAGAAGGACCAGGAATAGTGCCAGTGTGAAACGTATAACTCTTCTTCTAATGACAAGGACCTCTGGCGTGGGTCAGGGCGAGCGGCGGTCACGCGGTTCCAGGCACAGTTAGAGAATTTTGTCGATCCGCCCCTTTGGCAGGCGATGGTTGCACAGAGTGAATGTCAACGAGTGTTAGCTTTGGAAGGTATCCTTGTATGTGAGGATGTTCTTCATTGGAGGGTATAATGAACATTGAGTGAGA
>NW_020799112.1:23368014-23368684 GCF_003259725.1 Athene cunicularia
AGTTGAGGGTCGAGGGTAGGAAGGGTCTGGGAGGAAGGGACAGGGTTGGGAGTCACAGGGAGGATTCTTCAAGTTAGTATCGGGGAGAGGGATGTCCAGGAACAGAGCCTTTTGTGCCTGTAAGGGGGATGAGTTTCTTCTCAGCACTGGACTATCATGTGCTGGGCAGGGCAGTTCCAGCCTGCGTCGTGTTGTCGTGTAGTTTGTGTCTTCAGTATTCCATATCTTATAGATTGCTGCCCTCAGGTCTTGATGTCTTCATAGGTCTTTGCTATTGGCAGGCATCTCGATAGCCTTCCTGAGAGGCTCAAGTACTTTGCCTCATTGGATAGCACCTGTGGAGACCTTCTCGTCTTGCATGTAAAACCTGAGGCGATGATGCATCCATCATATGTTGCATCGAGGATGTTCTTGAGCAGTTGTATTGCAGGATGAGCTAGATGGCACCTGCAGCTGCACTTTTCAGAGTCATTTTGGCATGTGGTAGTATTCTGGGGTTTCATCCCCACGTCTTAAATCTCAAAGCCCAGCTTCTCACCCATCCATTGTTCTGGCTTTGAGGGTAACTTTGTCTCAGGGGCTGCATGGTTGCCTCTCATTTTGGGGCTGCTCCGATGCATCGGTGACATCATGTCGCTGTAGAGCTTCTCTGCTTGCAGCATCTTCCCTA
>NW_020799112.1:23368734-23370982 GCF_003259725.1 Athene cunicularia
CTCTCCTTCTTTACTGCTCCCACTCCCTCTTGTGTCTTCTCAAGGCTTTCCCTTTATCTTATTTCTAGATGCCTTGGTCCTGCTCCCTCTCCTTCCTTTTTGTCATCCTCTATTTCTCTCCTGTAGCCTAGCACTATTTTTTTCCTTTTCCAGTTGTTGTTCCAGATCGGCTTTGGGGTCTCTTTGCCCACAGCTTTCTCTGGCCTGTTCCCTGGCATTCTCATCCTCGCCGTGCCTGTCTGCCGCTCCATATCCCTGCCTCCCTATTTCCCTCCCTCCTTGTCTTCCGGCCTCTATCCTGTGACCTCGTTGAGGCCTCTCCTGCTCCTGTATCTCCCTGTCCCCGTCCTCCACCCTGTTCACCTCGCCCTCTCTCAGACCCTCTGTGCTGCTCCCTGTCTTGATGGTTGATGGCTTCATCTCTCTCTCTTGTTCTCTCTTCCTGTCTTCTCTCATGCTCCACCTCTGTCCTCTCTGTTGCTCTTGTTGGTTCCAGGCCAGCATCCTACTGATTGTCTCTCTTTTCTGCATTCATCTCCTGCTGTCCAGCTCCCTGTCGCTCGCCTCTCTTTAGATGCCTCTGTGCTGCCTCCTCTCCTTGCTGATCCCCCCACCCTGCTCCCCATCGCTGCCTTGGCGCTCTTTCTCCACACCACTCCTGCCCTAAAATACTCCCCCCTAAAATGCTGTCCCCCAGCAATACTGCTCCCCCCCCTGAAACGATCCCCTCAAATACCCTCCCCTGAAACACTTCCTGTCAAATAGTCCTCTCTAAAAAGTCCCCCAGCAGATAATCACATGGAAATGATCTGACCTCAAAATATACCCCTGCGAAATAATACTCCTGCTGCCCCTGCACCCCCAGCAAAATAATACTCCCCCACCCCTGCAAAATAACAATGCTTCTCCCCATGTAATATGGCTCTGCCACCGAAATCATACTGCTATGAAAAATCCGCGCCCCTCACGCCACCCTTCCTTCCCACACCCACCCGGTAGAATAATACACCCTTCCAAATAATACTCTCCCAATAATACCCCCGGAAATATTACACACACCCCCCTTGGAATACTACTACCCCTCCCAGTGAAATAATGCACTCCTTTCTTCCCCCCCTCCCCCCAATAATGCTCTCTGTCCCCTGCTGAAGTAAGGCTTGCCCCCTCACGCGAAATGACTCTTCCCCCCGTGTGAAATGTTGCTCTCGCCCTGCAAAACAATACTTACCCAGTACTCCCCACTTCACAGACTGATGTAATACTACCCCCAATAATATTCCCCTTCCCATACTCCATCCTCCCCCCCCATTATAAAACTCTGCCCCCTGGAAATATGGTTTACCCCTGTCTGCACAAAATGCCTCCCCCCGATATAACACTCCCCCCCAATATAAAACTTACCTTTGAGATAAAGCGAGATACCACTGCGCTCCTGCGAAATACCGCTCAACGACAGCCTGCTAAATACATCTTTCCCCCCCCTCGTGAAATATGATACTTCTAAGGTCTGCTTCCCTGCAGTCTCTCAAACATTTTGGTGCTTCCGCCCTGATTTGGCCGCCAATTACTCTTGATTTCTACTTTCTCCATTTCCCTTCCACTTTTTTTTTTTTTTTCTGGCCTCCCTTTATTCATGCCTTGATGTGCTCTTTGAAGAATTGAATCGATGGAAGAATTTGAACCTGCTGATGGCTTCATCGCTCTCTCTTTTTCTCTCTTTGCCTTTTCTCACGCTCCACCCTTCTGTCTTTCTCTCTGTTGCTCTGTTTGTTCTAGGCCAGCATCCTACTCCCTGTCTTTTTCTTCCGCAGTCGTCTCCTGCTCTCTGTCTCCCTGTTGCTCACCTGTCTTCTGATGCCTCAATACTGCCTTCTCTCTTTCCTGATCCCTCTGGCCTGTTCCCATCCCTGGCTTGATGCTCTTTCTCCACCTCTCTGTCTCGAACCTGTTCCTCTTCTCATCTCTCAGTTGCTACTGTTTGTTTCTCCATCCCTGCCTCACTGCCTGTCCCTTTTCCCTTCTTCTCTCAGTCCTCCATCCTCTCCCAAACATTTTGCCTGTCAAGATCCATACCCCTCTCTGTGGTGTTCTTTTGTTTTGCGGCGATAAGACTCTACAACCGTGAAGTTGTAAAGTAGGTATGTTTATTCAGTGCCGGGCGCGTGGGGGATCGCTCCACCAAAAACATGCGCGCTGTTTGTAGCTCCCGTCCGGCTTATATGTTACAAAATAGTGCACGTTCATAGAA
>NW_020799112.1:23371032-23372683 GCF_003259725.1 Athene cunicularia
CGTGCTTGCCTGTTCCTTCCCTGGGGATGCTGTTGACTGGACCCACTTCAGAACTGTGTGGGGTGTCTCTGCCTGGCCTTATGCTCCTCGCAGCAGAGAGGTGAAAAGGGACAGGCCCTTGGGACATTTTCTGGCTGTGGACAGGAGCTGCCACAGCTGAAGCTGGAGAGGCCTGAGAAAGGGAAAGAAGAAAATCAAGGGCATGTGGGCAGCAGCTGCTTTCCACTGCAGGAAGAGAGAGCCTGTCTCTCTGGGTGAGGAAGGAGCTCTCTGCACAGTTCACAGGGCCAGACCGCCAGCGTGCGCCCAGGGTCTGTGCGCGTCACCCAGAGCGCGGTACGGCCGCGCAGGGAGGGAGCGCGGTCGCATGTGCAGGAAGCCGCTTCTTGTAAGAGCCGAGAGACACCCACGTGTTCTTTGAGGTGGAGGACAGCCGAGCGACTGCAGCTCCAGAAGAGGGAGGGAGGAGAGAAGGAGAAAGAAGGGTCTGAATTGGCAATTTTTTCTTGGCAGCGCTGAGAGCGAGAGCTGCGGAGTCGCGGACCCTTGGGGCCCTGTTGCCGTTCTTGTACATTTTGGGATCTCCCCCGGCCCCCTCTCTATCCCATGCTGCTGTGATTTTTTTTTTTCTTTTTTTTTCTTCCCTTTACTTCTACTCTCCTTCTTTACTGCTCCCACTCCCTCTTGTGTCTTCTCAAGGCTTTCCCTTTATCTTATTTCTAGATGCCTTGGTCCTGCTCCCTCTCCTTCCTTTTTGTCATCCTCTGTTTCTCTCCTGTAGCCTAGCACTATTTTTTTCCTTTTCCAGTTGTTGTTCCAGATTGGCTTTGGGGTCTCTTTGCCCACAGCTTTCTCTGGCCTGTTCCCTGGCATTCTCATCCTCGCCGTGCCTGTCTGCCGCTCCATATCCCTGCCTCCCTATTTCCCTCCCTCCTTGTCTTCCGGCCTCTATCCTGTGACCTCGCTGAGGCCTCTCCTGCTCCTGTATCTCCCTGTCCCTGTCCTCCACCCTGTTCACCTCGCCCTCTCTCAGACCCTCTGTGCTGCTCCCTGTCTTGATGGTTGATGGCTTAATCTCTCTCTCTTGTTCTCTCTTCCTGTCTTCTCTCATGCTCCACCTCTGTCCTCTCTGTTGCTCTTGTTGGTTCCAGGCCAGCATCCTACTGCCTGTCTCTCTTTTCTGCATTCATCTCCTGCTGTCCAGCTCCCTGTCGCTCGCCTCTCTTTAGATGCCTCTGTGCTGCCTCCTCTCCTTGCTGATCCCCCCACCCTGCTCCCCAATCGCTGCCTTGGCGCTCTTTCTCCACACCACTCCTGCCCTAAAATACTCCCACCTAAAATGCTGTCCCCCAGCAATACTGCTCCCCCCCCTGAAACGATCCCCTCAAATACCCTCCCCTGAAACACTTCCTGTCAAATAGTCCTCTCTAAAAAGTCCCCCAGCAGATAATCACATGGAAATGATCTGACCTCAAAATATACCCCTGCGAAATAATACTCCTGCTGCCCCTGCACCCCCAGCAAAATAATACTCCCCCCTCCCGAAATAAGTATTTCCCCCTCCCAAGCAATTGTCCCCCAATAATACTCCCCCACCCCTGCAAAATAACAATGCTTCTCCCCATGTAATATGGCTCTGCCACCGAAATCA
>NW_020799113.1:0-7480 GCF_003259725.1 Athene cunicularia
TTACTCAGTATTATCTTATTAAAAAAAGATGTTCCCTTAGATTAATGGGCTGGGAATGTTATCCTCCACCCAGGCTTCGGAGATCACGTCTCCTCCGGTCTCCGTAGGCCAAGCTGAGCCTGTTCCCTGCCCTGCAGAGCTGGTTTCTCTCTCCATATAGCCCAGGAGCAGGGTTTCGTGGCCACGTTTCTCTTAGGAAGGAGCCTGCCTTGCTCATTTTTATTTTTTTTTTCCTTAATTACCCTCCTTAAAGCACTGCACAGATTCACCATCGGAAGAGGGAAACCCATCAGCCCTGAAGCTTGGATGTTTTACCTGAGGTTTCACAAGGGCGTGAGCTATGGAAAACCAGAAGCCCTGGGATTGCTTTTGTTCCCTCGGTCTGATGAATTCCTTATCGCCTTGCCGTGCCTGATAAGCTTGTGTATATAAGAAAGGAGGTAATTATTCCTCGGGGTATTTGCTCAACACCGGGTGCTCTTTGCAGCGGGTGCACCCCCAGCACCTCCTGGCTGCTGATTTTGCTGGCTGGGTTTCCCTTGGCCACTCCCAAACCTGGACAGAGTTACCAGAGGAAGGTTTTTGTCAGGGCGAGGGGCTGCCAGCCAGAGGGGCCTAAAGTGCATGTTAGTCCCCTCTGGCAGCCCCTCACCCTGACGAACACCTTTCGGATGGAAAGGATGTGCTGGAGCATCCCATCCCCAAGTGCAAGGCACACTTGTGGAGTGGTATAGAGTGGCTGTAGGGGCAGCATGGAGAGCAAGAGGGATCCTTGGCCACTTAACCCCGAGCTGGGAAGTCTCTCAGCCTCCCTGAAGTGCTGGGGAGCAGCATCCCCATCCTGCTCACTGGGAGGTGGTTGTTGAGCCCGTTTATTAACGCCTGAGAACCAAGGTGCGTTAAAAGCAGCGAGTGGCAGCTGAGGGATGGCACCTTACCCAGCAGGGTCTTTGATGGAGCTGAAATCACCCTCGTTTTAAACCCCCAAAGGTGGGTTAGACCAGCTGAGGTTTGGGTGACTGCGGGAGGAGCTCCTGGCAAAGGTAAGAGCAGTGCCGGAGGAGGAAGCTGTTGTACATCCCGGGCACAGCCTGGCTCCCCATCCCTCCCTCCCCGCGGGGTATTAATTACACCCTCCACGCAACAGCTTTAGAAAAGCTGATACACTTGTGGGGTGATGCTACCCACCCATTAAACCCAGGGGTTAGCGGTGGCTTGGTGGCTACTCCAGCTTCTGATCCTTCCAGCCTGAGCACAGCAAGCAGCTCTCAGCCCCCTCTCCCTCCCTCGAGGGATAAAAAGGGCGTTTGCTTGCTGGGCTCTGGGGGTTTTATTGCGTCTCTATTAAAGCTGTTAAAAATCCTTCCACTGTAGTAGTGTCTGGGAGTGATAAGTATTCATAACAGAGGGGATTCAAGATGGGCTTGGTTGTAAAAACACCTCTAAGCTGGCTGGATTTATGGCTGTTAAATCATCCCTTTTCTCATCTGCCACAGCCTTTTCAGATGTTCATCACTGAACAACAGCGAAGTTGGGGCCATAATTCGTGCCGCAGTGTGCGGAGCAAGAGGGAGGGGAGTCCTCTCCATCAGTAACTAGCTCGTGATTTATGGAGACCGTCTCTTATTCTTTTTTTTTTTTTTTTTTCCCTCAAGCAGGAGAGGCTTTTTGACTCTCGCTCTCTGCTGCCAGCTTGCTTGGCCAGCTGGAGCCAGGCGAGGGCTGGGGGATTTAGATCCCCGCTGGAAAGTTTGACAGCAGCGTTTGGGGAATGCGGGGCTGGCCTTTGCCCGCAGCGGGCTCCGCAATGCGGGACTGTGCCTCGGGCTCTGCTTTGGGACTGCATCTCCCCATCCTCCCTTCACTTTAGGGCTGAAACATGGAAAAAATCCCACCGATGCCCACCGCGGCAGCCTGCAAAGAGCCCAGGTTGGGCAGTGGTGAGGCAGGAGGCAGCAAGGTCACCTCATCTTGCAACAGAAATATAAAACTTGATAAACAGCAATATAAATCTTTTAAGCTGCTGGGGATGCCTGATGCTTCGCTGCCGGAGCTGCCCGCTCTGTTTCCATTGTTTCTCCAAAAAGATGACAGAAAATCTTTTTGGGGTAAATCCTCCAGCTTTGTCCAGGTTTCTGGCAACCCTCACTCAGCCGCGGAGTGTCCAGGATGCGACCAAAGGCTGACGTGAAGCTGCCGGGTGCCACCGCGCCGGTGCCAGCATCCCTCATGGGTTCTGGTAGCTATGGCAACGCCAGGCCGGTACCCGCAAATCGGGACCCCAAAACTTCTGGTGGAGGCTGTTTTGCCCCCCTCCTTTCTGCCAGGTGCGCCTGTAATCGGTTTCGTAGCCCCATCAAGTGTCTGCCAAGTGAACTGCATTGCTGGCTCCCAGCTTTCTGGCCCCTGGGTCAGGCAGCGCTTGGCCCCGTATCGCACCCGGGGCCTTTAAGCAAAATATGTGGCTGGTGGTGCCTTCACAGCCAGGGTGTGCCCAGGAAAAAATCCCAGCAGATGTGGCCCCATCTGCTCTCCCGTTGGGAAAACCACCGGCGTGGAGGGGGGGTTCTGTGCAGTGCAGAGCCGTTCGTCTCCTGGGTACCCCGACCTGTCACCGTGGGGGCAGCAGCTGGTAAATACTGAAGGTGAGTGTGAAAAAGGCTGCTAGGGGGGTTATTGGGGGACACACGCACTGCTCGAGGTGAGGGGGCTGAGGTGGGGGTCTGGGTTTTGCAGGAGACCCACAGAGGTAATGTGGGCTGCAGCATTCCCCTCTTTAGATTCTCTGATGTCTAACACGGGGTGGCTCAGCCTTATCTCAGCGTTTTGGGGTTTCCTCCACTAAATGCTGCTGAATTTCCTATGGGTTGTAGGAAGGAGACCTGTTGAAATCCTCTTGTTCCTCCCTCCAGACATGGAGCATCTCCAGGAGGTGTTCCCTCTTGCCCTATGCCTAAGAAAATGCAGGGGACTCATCAGTGTCCTTCCACTGGGATGAGGGGGATGTTGAGCTTTTAAGTCTCTAAACTTAGAGAGTCGGATCTCACCACTAAAGCATTTGATTTTATCCTTCTCTGAATGATTTATAGTTGAAATTGGAAGATTCCCATGGAGAAACATGACTTTGTGTTGGTTTGGTTTGGTTTTTTTTTCCCTTGCAGGAGCCTGAACTTCCCCAATCTGTTTTACAGCAGCACAGGGGATGCTGGTGGGATGAGATGCTCTGCGGCTCCTCGCAGAGGAAGGGCTCGGAGGCAAGGCTGAGTCACTGCGTGCGCAGGCAGAGCTGCAGAGAGAGCCCCGGACACTAACGAAACACATCTGTCCTTTGCGGCCACATCCCAGATGTGACTCACATCCTCTCGCTCTGCACTTTCAACCCGAGATGCTGCGTTCGAGCAAGGTCACTGCAGCTCCTTGGCTGGCCGGGGAGGTGCGTAGCGGTGTCTCGGCTGAATTATTTTCACCAGGATTTCCCCCAAGCACCGATTTTTTTCACTGCTGCTTTCCCCAAAGGGCACTGAGCTCAGCTGTAAGCAGCCTTTGCCATAGGCTCAGCCTAACTCGCCCCTCTGTGAGCAAAGCGGGACGCGCAGCTCTGTGAAGGCTGGATAAACTGAAAAATCCCAGTCCTTTCCTGCCAGCATGCTTCCTCCCAGCAGATCCCTCTGGAGCTGGTTGAGTATGAAGCTCGAGGATGCTTCCTTGGTGGAGGGGACGCAGTGCTAACGGGGGCTGAGCCCACCAGGCCGTTCCCCCCCTCTCCCTCTGCCACAGCACGGCTGGTGCAGCAAATCTCTGCGCCACGCACTGGAGGATTTGCCGAGCCAAGCGTCAGCCCAGCGGGTGTGGGTCCTGCTGGGGCTGGTTTGTGGGTCCACGGGAGCCACCAAGCATCAGGACGGCAATCGGGTGCCTGCCGGGCACGTCCTCTGGGGCAAAGCAGAGCATCAGCTTCCACATCGCTGCTCCTGGTGCTACTTCTGACAGCGCTGGGAAAGCTGTTTGCGGGTTTATTCCAGCCCTGGGGCTTTTCCATGCGTTGTGGCTTCCCGCAAGCCCCAGGGAGGAGGATGTATGCAGAGCCTGGCTCGGGGAGGGGAGCGGGCTCTGGAGACCCCGCCAGCCAGAAATCCCAGCCCTGATCCTGGGAAGTTCTTGCAAAGGCTTAAAGCCTCGCATGACTCCTAGCTGGGAATGCAAGCAGAGATCGAAGAGTGATTTTTCTCTTATAAATAGGGTGGAGGCATGTCTTTTTGCCTGCAGCACGCTGTGTTCATCCTGCAGCGCACCGCGCGGGTGGCTGATCTGCTCAGCTTCATCCTCAACCTTGTGATTTATGAGCCGTTTCTGCAGTTCCCTGATGAAACAGGACATTTTTGGCTGCAACCACGGGACAGAAACCCTGAGGAGGTGCCAGGTGGGACGCAGGGCCTCCTGTGTCACCTCTGTGCAAGGTCACCTTCTCCAGCCTTTAGCTGTTAATCAGAGAGAAACACCTCCTCCTCCTCCTCTTCCTCCCTGGGGACCAGGTATTCAGGGGGTTAGAAGCCCTACAAAATAAGAAATCCAGGGATGTGGCACAAAAAAGATTGAGGTCCCTATGGGATTCTGTGGGGCTGGCAGCCAGCAAAGCCACTTCCTTGCGGCAGGGGGGCAAAATTGAGCAGTTTTCCTTGGCTGGCCTCTCCTGCTGCTGCGTGTGCCGCTTGCAGACGGGATGCTTTGGCAAGGCAGGGGACATGCAGGGCCACCACTCGCTGCTCACAGGCTCCCGTCTTTTCTCTCACTCAGGCATTGCTGGAAGTGGGTCTGAAATTCCCCATTGCAGCCCTCTGGGGTGGTTGCTTCAGCCCGTGGGTTCTGGCATCCAGCCCTCTCCGCAGGGGCTCGCTGGTCCCCGCAGAGGGGATGCGTGGAGAGGAGCTGGTCCCCAAAGCAGGTGAGGAAAAGGATGCTTGAGCATGTTTAGCTGGGAGGCCAAGTTTCCCAAGATGGCACTGTGGTGTTTTTTTTTATAAGCTGTCAACGACAGCAGGAGGGGGAAAAAAAAAATCAACAAAACAACCAACAAAAAACCCAACCTCCTGAATAACGTGCGTCTGGTGCAACTGCGCAGGGCAAATATTTGACGTGCTGAATAAATGAGCAGGAGGGAGACGTCAGGCTCTTGCACCAGGGAGCTCTGACTCATGTCCCCACAGCAAGCAGTACTTCAGACACCTTCCCTGCAGGCAGCTGCCAAATGTCCCTGTCCCCAGAGTGCCACACGCAGAGGCGAGTGTGCCCCCACCTCTGCTGGCAGCCGGGGCTCCTCGCAGGGCTTCGGGGGAGCAATTAAATACCCCAGGGTGGGCTGGGGCAGCCTCATGGTTTGGCCCTCACCTCCCCCCTGGGATGCTGAGTTCTGACCCAGTTGCCTCGCAGCCTTATTCACACTTCGGATGCTCTTCTTGAACAAACAGCCCCGAGATGCCGCAGCCTCCTCGCTGCATGGTGGACTTCCCCTCCCGGCTCTGACTCAGGTTTTGGGGGGAAAATACGGGGCGATTCCCTCCCTCCCGATATACATTTTAATCTTGTGCTAAAGCAGCAGCGTTTTTCTGGCCCGTTACTTGCAGTCGCTCGGGTGGAAAGCTCGTTCGTGCAGCAAGAGCGAGCGTTTAAGCCGAGCGCTGTGGTTTTTGTGCCCGTCCGATTGCAGCTGCAGGGGAAAATTGGAAGATCTCAACCGGGCTCTTGCTTCCCATCAGGGCAGCGTCTGTGCACGGCGGTGGGGGGGGTGTGGGTGGACAACCTGCAATTCAATATCCAGCACGAAACCCTCCTCTTCAGGTACAATAGTGCCTGTGTCCTGCTGCAGACGAGCCATCCCGGCCGGCTGTGACAGGGACAGGCTGTCCCAGCCTTGTGCTCACGCTGGTGGCACTGCCTGCCTGAAGGGACAGCTTGTGCCTCTGAGGACAGAAAGTATTTTGCGATGTGCTTTGGTTTTGCAGCGTGCGTGTGACTGTGAAATGTTCTCCCCCGCCGACCGCATCCTGAGGTTTGTGGATATGAAAGTCCACATGTCTCTTTCTTCTTTTTAATTGCTATAATTTGTCCGGCTCTTATCCATGGTAAGGCTTGGCTTTGAGCTCCCTCGGTGGATTTATTTTGGTTTCAATGTTGTGAAAAAAAAACCAAACCCAAAAAAACAAAAAACAACCCCAACCAAACCCCTTGTGTTGTGCCCCGTACGTGCATCCTGCGCACGGGTAATTTTGCTTGCTGGAGTAATTTCCTTGCCCCCAGTGGGACTTCTCTTGTGAATAAAGCTATGTGGGATCAGAGTCTAAAAACCACAGCCTGGGAAATTTATGCAGAGGAGGGAAGGAGGGAGATTGTTCCTAGCAGGCGAGCAGCGGGGCTGATTGCTGTTCTCATTGCAGGCGGAGGGCTGGGCTGGTGCTCATTAGCAGGCGGCTGGATGGAGGGCAGAGTGCGATAGCTCACAAATTGCCTCCGACCAGAGGTTGGTGCCTCCTGCCCCAGACACCGGGGTGGTGGATGTCTGGAGGGGGCTGGCAGCTCTTCCCTGCGCCCGTGCCAGGCGGGGGGTGCTCCGTTGGGGATCGTGCTTGGCTCCTGCTATGGTCATCCAGCATCCTGGAGCCTGTGATGCTTTTTCCTCTCTTGGATAGGAAGGGGAGCCCGGCTGTGCTGATGTTATCGCTCTCACTGGCAGCAAGTTGGGGCCTCTCTGTTTGCATCGTGTCTGGGATGGAGGAAGAGGGTGAAGACAAGGTTGAGCAAAAGCTGAAGGATCAGAAAAGGGACTAGTTGAGGAAAACTCTTTTCTCTGCTTGGAAGAGTCTGAAATCTGAAGTATCTAGGGCAGGAAAAAGTAAAGTCTGATGGTTTTGCCTGGGTTATTGGGAGAGCACCAGGCACAGCCTGGGCTGAGCACAAAGCAGCACGGACCAGGGGAAGGGACTGGGCTGCGGTGGGACATGTCCCCTGGTCCCGCTCCAGCAGCCACAAGTGATGCCCCCCCACCCCCAGGAGGTGTCCCGGGGGCTTCTCCCACAGCCGGGCTCATCCTGCACCCTCGGTGACAACACCCATCCCTGGGGAGCGGGGACCCCGCACCCCCCAGCACAGGGGAGCAGCGTGGTGCCCCTCCAGAGCCCGCTGGCTCTCGCGGCCCCCGAGCCCTGGCAGCAGCCCGGGGGGGCCGCCCTGCCAGCATCACCACCCCAGGTGGCCTTGTTTTGCTCAGCAAAGGCGGATGGGAGCCACCATCTTCCGAGCGAAGAGCATTTTTAATCTCCTGCTCCCGCTCCGTGCAATTAACTTGATTCCCTCCCCTCATTTCCTGCAGAGGTTTAATTAAAATGCATTGTTCGCCTCGCCAATTATTTGCTCTGTCCCCCGGATAACCTCTGTGCAGCGACTGGGTTGTTGTGGCTTTTTTTTTTTTTTTTTATTTTTTTTTTTC
>NW_020799113.1:7530-15576 GCF_003259725.1 Athene cunicularia
CCCCCCCCCCCCGGCAGCTCCTGCAGCGTTTACCTGCCTGGGAGAGCGGGATGGGGATGGGGGGGACGTGTGTGAAGCACGGCAGCAGTCCTGCGTGCCCACAGGCGAGCGGGGGGCCACAGCATCCCCGCAGTGCCGGGTTGTGGGGGGGGGGAAGCACACCGAGCTCCGTGCCCCCGAGCAGCTGAAACAACAAGACCTTGTTGACTTGCCTTTGAGTTCCCCAGCACTCGGCAGCTGCTGCTCCAGCAGGTGATAATTGAAACCGGGAGCGAACCTGGATGGCGTCAGGGGTTGAGATGTAGTTCAGACTTTATTCCCCCACCGCCACCCCGCCGCGCTCCCGGCAGCCGCGGTGTAATGATGCTGCTGTCACCGGGGCTTTGCACCGCGCTGGGGACCCTGGGGAACATGGGTGGGTGATGCTCGGCTCCGCTGCCCAAGGAGGAGGGTGGTGGGATGGGGGAGCTGCAGCACCTCAAGGTCAGCCCTCAAGGAGTGATTTCGGAGAAGGGGTGTTCAGCGCTTTCTAAAAATAACCCCGTTGCAGGACCGAAATAACAAGCTGCTCTCGGCCAGCGCCGTGCTTGAACCCGGGCCAAGGCAGCTGCTGCCGGGCCGCCGGTGGCCCCTCGGTGAGCTGCGCAGCGGGGGGGTACCCGTTGGTAGCCCCCCCCCAGTAACTAGGTCTGGGGAAAGGCCAGAAAGGGGGTGAGCATCGGATGTGGGATGGCTTGGGGAGGTGCTGATGGTCAACCCTAAAAATCAGCGTGGGAGTCTGGGAGAAGGGCAGGCGTCTGCTCTCACAAAGGTCCCTTGGGAAGCAGGGGGTGATCCCCCCCGCCCCGAGGAGCCAGGCTTTGGGTGGGGGGCATGGCTGCGTGGTTTCCCCCTTTGGGAATGGGTCTGGTTTGGGGGGCAGGACCCTCGCCTTGTCTGGGTCTGTTGGAAGACGCCAACCTCGTGGGGTGTCTGTGGGTCGTGAGTGTCATCTCCTCCTGCAAGGTGACGCCAAAGGCTCCTCTGCTCCCCTCCCAGCAGCGCTTCCCCTCTCGCCTTTCACAGATCCTGCTTCACTTCTTGGCTTTCTTTGCAGGGGCTCTGGCAAATGTCTTCGTGGTGGTCCCAAGAACTGGGATTTACTGGCTCATTGATCCCAAGGTACAGATCTGGGCTCGGGGGGTGTGTTTCATCAGGCTCTGTGCAGCTCCAGGCTGCAAAATCCATCCTCGGCCCCCCAGGGGCTCCCTGCTCTGGCAACCTGGTGGGATATTTGGGGTTGTTTCATGTGGGAAATCCCAGGTGATGGGACGTGCTGTGTCCTGGTCTGGGATGATGTGCTGAGAGGTCCATCCCTAACTACGGGGTAGGCTAAGGCAGCAGCTGGCTCCGTCCCGGGATGCCTCATCACAGGCAGGGCTGGGGACGAGCGTCTGGCAGGGCCAGGCCCCACAGGAGCTGGTGGAGGAGGTGGTTTTACACCTCTGGAGCAGCTGGAGGGGAGCTTGGGCTCTTTGTGCTGCAGCCCTGGGACAAGCTGGCTCCAAGCCCCCAGCTTCCACATCTCCCCAGCTCTTCCCTGGGAGCAGGAGGGGATGGGGAAAGGCAGAGGACAAACCGAAATCTGCCCCCGCTATGAAGCACATCAGCATCACCCCCAGCCCGGCTCCAGTTAAATACCAGAGTGGTGCTGCCCACCTGTGCAGTGATGGGCAAAAAAATCTGCTGCCTTCTTTGATTTCAGGCTCAGGACCAGCTTCATGTCACAATCACCCAGTTGACAACCTCCATCTTCCCAACGGACTGGGAGAAGCCGAAGGACAGACCTGTTTTACGAGGCGCCATGGGTCACTGAGGCCGGGTGTGCAGACCCCCCCTGGGCATCTCTCGCTTCGGCATCTCCCAGCGGGGTGAAATTTTGGCTGGTCGAAGACAGCAGCAGCTTTAGCAGGGAATTTGGGAAGGAACCGAGTGAAGAATGCCAGCCACCGTGCCATGCCCTTGGCTTCGGGACCACAGGGGCCAAATATTCCCGAATGATGCGGGTGGGGGATCCCATCAGCTCCTGGGTGCCCTGGGAGACCCCCCAGCATGCTAATGCCGCGCTCCTATAAAGCCACGCGCTTAGAGAAAGGCCCAGGAGCCGTTTCCCCGCGGAGGACAGGATTGCACCCTCTGCTCGAGGTCGTGTCACGGCTGCCAGAGCTAATTACTGCTTGGAGATGAGTCTCGGCCCTGGGGTAGTTCTGGGAAATCAGCGCCAGTTCAGTGCTTCATCCTGAGACCAATAGATTAACTTCAGCTTCGCGCTCTGCCGACGGCCAGCGCGGTGCTTGAGGATGGAGCAAATTGAACGCAGCGTGATGTTTTCCCTGTGGGAGACCCTTCCTCTGGCAGAACCATCCTGAGCGCCAGCGAGCGGGGCCAAATCCAGCTTCACCGGCGACTGGACCTGCTGTCGCAGTGGCTTGTGGCCCTGCTGCTTCTGGAGGTGATGGGGAGCTGCGGCTGTCGTGGTTACTCAATAAATATCTCCTGTGGCCAGCTGGAAGGTTTTTCTTTTGTCTCCTCCAAAGCGTTGTGCTCCCACACCGCACTCACCATGTGGCGTTGGGCCCTGGCGTAGAAACCTGGATGTGAATTTGGTGCAGGTGAGCCCTTGCCCGGGGGTTGGGCATGCACAACGGGAAGGATGGGAGAGAAAAACTGGGAATAAACCCACCACGGTGCCAGGCTGGTGGGGAGAGCGGGCTCGGTGAGGATGCTGAGCGGTGAGATGCCGGAGGGAGGAAGGCCAGGCCTGTGTTTTTCCTGCTCCCTGGGGTGGATTTGGGAGTTAACGCTGCTCTTCCCGCAGGTGGTGGGTTTTGTTGGCATCAACAAGGGGTTGACGGGGACAGGATTCACCTGTTCATAGACCTCCTGGGTCCATGCTCCCTCCAGAGTGAGCAGACCTTGCTCCCGGGGCATTCATGGGGTGCTGCGTACAAGCCCAGCAGTGCTGAGTTCCCCTCTTCTCCCGCCTGCCTTTCCAAGTCTGCTGATGGAATTTGGAGCCGTTTCCAGTCTAATTGCAGCCCCGGAATGGGAATCCCCAGCCCTGCAAGGAGGATAAATCCTCTTTTATCCCTCTGGAAGAGGGCACAGCGATAGCCTGGGGATCACAGCCCCACTCTGCACATCCTCCCTGGGCATCCTTCGAGGGAAGGGTCCAAACCTGCCCCACGGTCCAACTTAAAGCCTGGCCTTGAGATCAGCCTTGACACCTCCCCAGCCAGACCTACAGGGCTGATTTTAGGAGAGGGAAGGGCTGAGCTCCACGTCACAAGTTGTTGGCACTGAAGTTGCACCAAGCACGTGAGCAGTCCCCATGGCCCGGCCGGGATGTGACTGGTCCCGCTCCACCCAGCCAAGCAGCGGACAGTCTCTCCTGGGACAGTGTGTGCTTCCGAGCACCCCTCATTTTTATATTGTTTTTATTTTTTTAGGCTTAAAATCCATACGCCTGGCTGTTACTGCATTTATATGTATGTGCTTTATAATTGAAAACTCTCAGTTGTGTGCTTCTCCCATGCAAAGCAAAGGCTTCAAAGCAGCAGGTGGAAATTGAGCCGATATCTCTGCTGCCGAAGTGAAAATTTGAATGAAAATTTAATTCTTCCTCCGCAAAGCGGGGAACTGGGTTCCTGGGGCCCGGGCCGAGAGCCTGCCATGACCTTGCCTTGCAGGGGCTGTGGCGCTGTGGGAGCAAGCCCCAGCTCTGCTGGTCAAGGAGAAGGTCTTTCTGGAGCATGTCCTGGCCGTGGGGTTTCAGATGCTGTATAACAGAAAGTGATGGGTTTCTGGGTTGAGGAGAGGGGACTGAGCATCTCCCGGGCTTTAGGCATCACCAGTGAGGCTCCGTGCCCCCCTGCAAGGAGGCTCAGCAGCCTCGGGGCAAGGCGTGAGCCCGCTGATGGTGTTGAGTGATGCTCCATGCTCAGCCAGATCTTGGTCCTTCCAGACGTCCACGTGTACTTCTGCCAGGTGCTTTTCTCCAGCATCAAGCTGCCCTTGATCCTCTTCAGCACGCTGCTCTTCACTGCCATCAGCCTGGTGGCCCCGGACTTCATGCTGGCCACCGTTGTCACCTGCAGAAGGAAACGATGCCGTTGGCATTGGGCAGAAGGCAAAACATTGTCATGAGCATCTGCTTTTGGGCACATAAATGCTCCCGGGGGCTGCAAAGGGCTGGTTCCCCCACCGAGGGTGAGGGGGTAGAAGCTCCCTGTCCCCCTGCCCTCGCGCGGGGACCCCGTGGCCCGGACGGAGGAGCAGCAGGCGTGGAGGGAGACGAGGAGAAGAAACCTGGCTGTGAAACGGCTGGGGGGAGTTGTTATCCGAGCTCAAGCTCCGCCGCTGCCGGCTGTGCGAAGGATGAGTGTTGCTCCCAAAGGGGCCGGGGGTTTTTCGGAGGGGGGTGCACACAGCCCCGTGGGACCATTTTTCTCACATCCCACATGGATTTGATTTCGCAGTCTGCGGATTCCTTTCCGCTGAGCAAAGCCCACGGAGCTGCCTTGCGTGAAGGAGCCGCACGGCCGCAGCAGGCGGGTTCCTCTTGTATATTATTTTTTTGTTTGTTTTTAATTGAAAGACAAAAGGCCGCGTGCTGGAGGGAGCCTGTCTTTCCCAGAGGCGCTTTGTCTTTATATCTTCATGGGAAGAGGAGAAAGATGTGAAGGGAGCAGGGCAAACCCCCAGCCCACCGACCACCACCCATCCCTGGGGCCACTGTCCCCGCATTGAGAATGGGGGGACCAGACCCCACCGAGCACCAGCTGCCCCTTTCCTGGGGAACCGGCTTGAGACGGGGGCGAAGGGGGAGCAGCTGCGGGGCGTGGGGTTACGCTGCAGGCAGGTGTGCCTATCACTTGTGCTCTCCTGAGCTTTATTCTTTTTTCTTTTCTTTTTTTTTTTTTTTTTTTTTTTTTTTTTGTTTAATCCCCTCGAAACAAAGGAAAAAGGGCAGCTGCACCCGGCAGAGCATCCTGCAGCAGCCTGCGGCCGCCCGCGCAAAACTGAGGCTTCACTCACGCATCGGGTCTCGGATTTGCAGGTGATTCCTGCCCCATCCCTTTGCCAAAGCAAATTCTCTCGCTGGCTGGGGGGGTTTCCAGGCGGGTCGGGGCGTTTGCCGGAGCAGGGATGTTTTTGAGAGCAGCAGCCAAGGCGAGGAAAGCAGCCCACCCCGCAGCGCCTGGGGCCGCCCAGCAAAGGGGTGGCTGTTTATGGGCTGAAAAAGGAAAATTGTCCAACTGCCGAAATTGGCAGCGAATCCCATGACTATAATAAACAGCTTCCCGGCCAAGGTCCCTGGCTATTTTCTCTCTGTTTTGGCTCGGAGAGGAAGATTTATTTTGTTTGCTCCTTGGAATTTTTTTCCCCCTCTCTTCTTTTTGTTCTGTTCCTTGGGGGCATTTAAAGACAGTGAACCCCCCAAGCCTTGGCTGGGGTCACTGCTCTCCTGTATGTCTCTGGGTCCCTGGAGGTGTCAGTGCCAGCCATGGCCTCTGAAGTAGAGCCTTTTGGGGCAAATTCAAAGCCCATCCCTTATAGACCTGCAGGGAATTTGTACTCTCCAGATGAGCCTTGACATTTAAAGAAAAATATTTAAAAATAGAAAAATAAAAAAAACCTCCACAAGCCTCCAGGAAGAGTTTTCCTGGCTGTGGGACCAACCGATGGGGCAGGAGGGTGGATTCTCGGTGCAGCCCTTCCCCATTTTCCCAAGGGAGGTGTGGGCTGCCAAAACCCAGCTTGGGAGCCCCCGTGTCCACAGAATCACAGAACCATCTTGGTTGGAAAAGACCTCAAAGATCCTCCAGCCCAACCACGAACCTCACCCTGACTGGTCCCAACCCCACCAGATCTCTCAGCGCTGGGTCAACCCGACTCTTCAACCCCTCCAGGGATGGGGATGTCCCCGTGTGCCCCTTTTTCCCTGTCCTGCAGAAACTCCCCGGCTGCTGCATCTCATTCCCGTGGGATGCAAAGGGCATCAAGACATTGGGCATAAGTGATGAGTGCATGTGCAGCATCTCGGCTGTGCAAAGGACCCGCAGCATCCCAATCCCTGTGCTTGCAACAGGCTGGAGAAACAGGGCTGAGATTTTAGGAGCTGATCCCCACATTTTGGCGCAGCCCTCGCTCCATGCACATGATACAGCCATCACGACAAGGGACCACTGGCACCCAACCCCCCCCAGGAGCTGGGGCACGTCCCAGCACGGGGCTCCCCTCGCAGCCAGAGTGGGAGGATGCTCGTCACTGAGGGAAATTTGGCAGAGGCTGCTCCCCTCTGTTTATTGATGTAAAATCTAGGTTTACTTTCTTGGAATGACTTTTTCTGCCCCCAGCTAATGGTTCCCATCAGTTTTCCTGCAGCATTACTCGGTTTGCTCTCCAACCCAGGGAGGAAGGTAAGGTCCAGCTGTGTTTTACCTTAAACCAAGCCCTCGGGGGTGCTGCCAAGGACAGATACTCACAGGGCAAACATGAGGGTGGCCACAACCGGGCAGGGATGGGCCAAAGGCTCCGGGGAAAGCCGGCAAAACAAACAGCTGATTTTATTGCAGCCTGCAGCTTTACTGCCTTGAATATTAGCAGCGCATGACTTCAAAGCAGCCCCGGCTGGCTCCCTGGGAAACCTTGCAACCCTGCAAGGCTTTAATCCCACCTTTGTGCAACCAGGAGCGGCACAAACGTGGCTGAGGGGCAGCCGTGCCGTAGGGCAGGGAGGCTTTGGGCAGGGTGTGACATTGCAAGGTGCGATGCTGCAACCAGCTCCGGTCCCACAAAGCCACTGCCTGCATCCCAGGAGGGATCCCTTTCGGATTTTGCAAGAGATTTCTTTTTTTTCCCACATGAGCTGAGCTTGGTGGCTGGATGTTGTTATGGCGAGCGCGGGCACCTCCAGGGTCTCTTCCTGATGGAGGAGCAGCGTTTGCCCATCGATTCCTCTGCTCTAGGGCTGTGCTGCAGGGCAGGGATGTCTGAGATGGTGCATCCTTGAGTTAATAAGGGTCACTCCTGGTTGGGGGTGAAGGGCAGGGCAGGATGAGGCAGCTGAGGGGGTCAGCAGTGTCTCCGCAGGGGTAGCACCTCTCTGCAGAGGGGTGTGAGGCGCTGTACACAGTGGGATGACTCGGCACGACCCTCATCTGGCTGGAGTTTTTTTCTGCGAGCGCTGAAAACCATCTGGGAGACACGAAGCGCTCCCCGGCTCCGGCAAGCAGCTGTGCTCCCCACGCTGGGAACGGGGCCGGGCTGAAGCTGTGTGGAGCACGTGCAACGAGGAGGCCAGGTCTCAGCGCAGCGATGGGAACAGCTCGCTGGGGCTGGTGTTTTGCTGGGCTTGGCGGTGCTTGGAGTGCTGGGCTCGCCTCTGCTGCAAGTGGGTACGGTGCATTTATACGGGCAGCTCATCCCTGGAAAAGACCTTGAAGATCATCTAATCCAACCATTAACCTTATCTGCAGCCCTTACAGTTGCTGATATCGAGAAGCAGGTGAGATTTCAGAGGGATGACAAACCAGGACCCCCCCGCCATGAAGTCAGAGGGGTGAGAGTGGGGGCTTGGATTTCTTGCTGCATTCCCCTAATGAAAAGGGGGTGCAGCCCCATCCCGACCCCCAGCCCCTGGGTCCATCCAGCGCAGAGGGGCTGGAGGCTTTTCGCAGGGTGCTTGCCCGCACTCCAGCCTTCACCGCAGGATCAGCCCTTCCTCGGGTCTCCCCATCCCCGGCGCTGTGCCTGGCCCTGCAGGCTTTGCAGCACCTCTCGGGCGAGCCACAGCCCCGGGGAGCCGGCGCTGACACGAGCCAGATTTCGGAGCACGGCGCAGGAGGCTGGCGAGAGCTCGCCTTGGCAGAGCGGCGAGGGGAACAGCTTGCGGCAGCCTCTCTCCCCCTCCGAGCGCCTGCTGGGGTGCGTTCCCTAACCTTTCCTGCCTCCGTTCCACTCCTGTGTTTCTCTCTCTCTCCTCTTTTTTTTTTTTTTTTTTTT